>NW_020954576.1:12849989-13293658 GCF_900497805.2 Vombatus ursinus
CTTTCTTTCTTTCTTTCTTTCTTTCTTTCTTTCTTTCTTTCTTTCTTCCTATTACCTTTTTTAAAAATTTTGGAACATGGCTAATACTGAAGTTTGTTTTGCATGACTATACAGATTTGCAAGAGGCTTTGTTTTTCTTGGGGGATGTAGAGGGATAAAACAAAAATTTGGAACAAAAAAAGGACTATGCTTAAAAATAAATTTTAAAAATAAAAATAATCAACATGAAGTATCTTTATCACAATTGGACATTTGAAAGGTAAATAACTGATCTACAGTGAATCAATTAAAAGTTTTCACTTTCCTGTGTATAATGTTTACACTATATTTTCCTAAAAGTAGATACCAGTGTTCACGATCCAATCCTACTTAACTAATTCACTGGTTATCCTATCATAGGGCACTTCTGATACACACTGTACTAGTTTGTGACCATGGGCAAGTCATTATCCTCTCATGGCTTTAGGAAACTCACTTAAACTCCAAGTTACAGATGAGTTTCTGAAATGTATTGGTGTAGGGAGTTTACACAATGGGCATTTCCAACACTGATAAAATCTTGGAGCTATACCAAATGTGTATGCATGCATGCATACATACATAAATACATACATGTGTATGCCTACACATATATCTGACTAAATATTAATTTTGCCTAACAAATTGCAGAGATTCTGATTAACTGCACATTTCCATTTATGAAATTATCTATATTATTTGGTAAAAGTTAAGTGAAAAAGTGAAAATTTGAAAGAATTTCTCATCAACAGAATTTGCTTAGCTTGGCAGTAAAACATTCTGAGAAAATGATCTACTTATAGTTAAGTATATGCAGACAGGTAGCACAATATATAGAGCGCTAGGCCTGAAGTCAGGAAGACCTGAATTTAAATTCAGACTTAGAACCCTTACTAGCTGTGTGACTCTGAGCAAATCACTTTACCTCTGTTTGCCTCAGTTTCCTCCTCTGTAAAATGTGGATAATAATAGCATCTACCTCCCAGGGTGGTTGTGAGAATCAATAATTATAAAGTCCTTAGCACTGTGTCTGGCACATAGTAAGCACTATGTAAATGTGAGCTATGATATAGCTCACATTTATTTAAAGATTGTCCAACCTTACTCTGTATTATTACCCTACGTTCACAATACGGTCTAGTAACATTGGTCTTGTTTTTCATACAGAGCCCTCCATCTCCCATCTCCTATAGACTCAGCTCAAATGTCACTCTGCACAAGAAGTTTTCCTAATTCTCCCTCTTCCCAAATCCTCTCCCAAATTGCCTTTTATTTCTTTTGTATATAGTTATATATGTTCAAATTGTCTTTCCTAGCTATACTCTAAATTTCTTGAGAGCACTATTTTCATTTTGTCTTTGTATTCCTGACGTCTCCCACAGTGTTTGGTACATAAGAGGTGCATATTAAAGCTTGTGATTGATTAAAGTCATATACTTTAAATATGCACACCTCTGACATATACTTTAAATATACAACACACACACACATTTGCCAAAGTAAATATGTCCAGTGCCTATAGGCAAGCACTACAATAAGTAGATCATATGCTGAATTTTTATTGCCAGGCAAATCAAATTCATTAAGTGTTAAATTTTATTTTTGAATTGATTTTTATATTTTTCCACTTAACATTTATTATATATTATAGATATTTTGTATATAGCCAATATGTGCAATGAATTGTAAAGAATTTCCATATTGTTACCATTTTTAAGCAAAGGGAACATTGGAAACCCATCCTCTATAACGCATACATACCGTTTGTACGTGTTGTATGTGTACCTATGTGAATCTAAGTATAATCCAATTATAGAGATTCTTTTCTTTCCTTTCTTTTCTCCCAAGACCCTTTGTTCCCCACAGTCTTGATGTATTCTTCATATGTGCTTTAGATTGCTTCATCTCTGAACTTCAGCACCAGCACGAGTAGGTTCTTTCCATTGTTTTTGTCAATTTGTTTTTTTTATTCATTGCATTATTGTTAAGTATAAATGCCACTCCACCTTAGTTAAGTAGAAATATTCCTACTCTGTGTGAAGTTGTTTCTGTATACTATTGAAATATGTCAGGTTTTGTACTTGGAGAAGTGGATAAAAGAGGGGCATATGTGAAGAATACATATGAGCACATGTGCATAGATCTGGAAGCTTAGTTTTAGGATGATATTTTTTAGGTCATAATTAGAAAATATCCTGTTAGAAAAATCTCTAGTTCTTGCTTTTTTGTTTCTGTGCCTGGTTCTTTCAGGTTATATATTCATTTTGAATGAGTGTCTCACTGTCAAGGCATCTTTTTGATTTTCTTCATCAGTATATAAAGTTTCATGGTTTTTCAGCAGGTGGCACTGTGGTATGCAGTTTAACAACCTTATTGCCTGAATCCCAAATGGATTTATTTATTTATTTGCTTTTGTGGTGGCTGTTGAGACTGAGATTCTAATTAAATCAGCAGTATCCTGATAGAATTTTAGCCTCCCTTCAAGAAGATAGGAAAAGAAAAAAAAAATGAGCTTTGGTGAAAGCATGATTCTAGAAAACTAAGGAAGACTGACCTGAAATATGCAAGGGTTTTATTCAACCTCAAAGGAAAACCAGGGTAGGTAGTTATCAGATTTGAATCCTTATTAGCCCGCTGAGAAACTATTTATTAATTATAGCAGTTGCTAGGCAAAAGAGCTAAGAAAAAAGGAATGCATGTCCTCTTGGGTATCAATGAGTGTTGTCTAAAGTCAACATAGGCAATAGATTATTTCTAGAATTGATGGGGTGGGATGGGGGAGGCAGGGAGTGGATAAAAGGAAATAAGCCATAGTAAAATTAGTCTCTTCACCAGTTTCTGTAGGAACAACTCTTACTCCCTCATAAATCATATCTTCTACTTTAAGCATGTCCCTTCTTTTGCCACCATGTTCTTTACCTTGAACCTAACTTAAATTCTTAAGAGTCCAAACTCTACTCAGTTAGCCTTTTGAAAGCTGCGTCCAGTTGCAAGGTACTGATTTTGTCAGCATCTGTTTAAAACCACAGTTCAAAATCACAGTTTAAAATCACAGTTCACCTCAACTCCATATTTCCATTTTCCCAGACCAAACCAGAAGATAGATTAATTCAAAGCAAAGATATTTAATTAAACAAAATAACAAGGTAGATATCAAATTTTAAAAAATCTTTCATTTTACACCAACACCATACTCCCCAGCCCATACTACAGACTCCCCTACCACTTGTTGGGGAGTTAGATGGCCCAGGAGGTAGAACCCTGGGCTTGGAGTCAGGATGATCTGAGTTCCAGTCCACCTCAGACACTAGCTATGTGATCTGGACAAATCACCTAACTGAAGGGTTGTTATGAGTGTCAAATGAAATAATATTTATGAAGTGCTCAGCACAGTACCTGGCATATAGCATGCTAGTAGGCTCTTTATAAATGCTTATTACCTTCCTTTCCCCTGACTTTTACCCCTGGGAGGAAATACTTATAGCCCAGACAATTCATGTTGATGGGATTGTATACTAACTAGAATACCTGTCTGCCTGCAAAACAACTGCTTACCACTTCCCAGAAGAGCTGCTTCTGCCACCAGCTTTTTCTGCCCCTTCAAGGAGTATATATCTCTCTTTCATGAGCCAGCCCATAGCCTCAGGACTATTTTAATTCTTTCCTGCTTCCAGGTCCTCAGTCACATTTAGCCAGCACTTCAAGAAACATGCATACCTTACACGTGTGCCTCACTACTATTGTGGTATAAGTTTAAGCTTACTCCTCCCATGGATGTTGTATTTGTGTGAAGGAGTAAACCAGGCTCTTAGGAGAAGGTTTTGTATGAACTGTCTTTGCCTTGTTATCTAAGAGTAGCAGTAGCTGCCCTCTGGGAACTCAACCTGTCGAGCAGAAGTTGGAAATTGCTGCTATAATAATAATACTTGTTGTTATTGTTATCATTATCATTATTAGTATTAGTATTTCTCCTCCTCCTTTTTATTTTACTTTTTTTTTTTTCAAAAAGCTAGGACAATTTACTTTTTGCCCTGTGCAGTTTTCATTTTTAATTTTTTTGAAATGTAGTTCTGAAAAATAGGCCTTAAAAAGTCCATTGTGTTTTAAATGGAGCTACTTGATTATGCCCTTAAACCCAAATCATTCTGCCTTTCATAGAATGGCCAATCATACCCCCAGCCCAAGCCTTAGAGACTCTTTATTTAGGTTTTGGTGGCTTAGAATGACTGTGTAAATAGCAATTGTTTTCTCTTTGTGACCAGAAACTCTGAGGGTCTTCCTCTCCCAGACTGATATCTTTGTGATGGTAAATGGGGCCATCTTTTGTCTCAATTCTTACCTACCCCTTAGTCATTGAATGGGTGTTGCCTCAGACAAACTGAGACCTGGGAAAGACCTTAATTTAAAAAGGCTAAGGTCACCCACTGAATCCTGGGCCATCCACAGTCATCTTGACCTTTGTATTGCCATTTTGCAAGTGACTTTGTGTCACTTTGCAAAACTCTGCCTCACCCAAATCCAAGCCACTTGCAAGTCAAGATTTCACCCTGATGATGTTTGTCATTTGTCTTAGAGAAGCAGGGATGAACAACAAGAGCGCTGCAAAGAGTATTCCAAGTCAAGTCTGTTTTCTTTAGTCATAGTCAATTGACTATGTCTCTTTGCATCTATAAGAAGTAGAGTTGGAGACTTTGTCTTGTATTCTTGAAGCTACACCCAAATCGCTGCCTGACACCCTTTTACAATGAGAAAAAAAAGAGGTTTTTTTTTTTCCAAAAGCTTTATTTCAAAAAAGTTAGAGTTCACATTTTTAGTTTTCAACATTCACTTCCATAAGATTTTGAGTTCTAATTTTCTCCTCCTCCCTTCCCTCCCCACTCCCTCAGATGGCATACAATTTGATATAGGCTCTACATATACATTCATACTAAACCTATTTTCACATTAGTCAGGTTGTGAAGAATTAGAACCAATGGGAGAAACCACAAGAAAGAAGAAACCAAAAAAAAAAAGACAGCAAATAATATGCTTCTGATGCGGTTTAGGGGTTCAGGGGTACTGGGGCCCCAAAATCACAACACGCAGGTCCAGCCCAAAGAATTCGACCCAAGCCTTCTTGCGGCCAAAGACAAGGTTTATTAGAACATCTGTCATATTGGGCAGACTCTTAAGGAGTCTGAACATGGGTAAGCAGTGGCTAGATTATAAGAATCTGACCAGTGGCTAGATTATAAGAATCTAAGCATCTTAATGGGGACAAGATGGACCTTATATACAGAAAGACTGTGGGAGGGATCTAGGAGTGGCCATGTAGTTTGGGGTGGCGGAGGAAGGGCCTAAGGAGATCTGGATGGGAGTGGCCAGCAAGCTTGGGGCAAACAGAACTCCTGGGACCTGGACAATGGAGCCTTGCTAGGATTAAGTGTGGGAAATGGCCAGGGGCCATAGTGAGGTAAGACAATGGAGGGGAGATTGGGTGGAGCCACATTGAAAGGCCAGTTGATAAGACTGTAGCCTCAGGGGAATGCTAGAGATTTAGCCATGTGGGAAAGTCCAAGGTTTTTCCTTTCTGGGGCCCAGATCCCAATCCCACCACTTCGATCTGCATTCAAACTCCAAAGTTTTTTCTCTGGATGTGGATAGCATTTTCCATCATGAGTCTTTTGGATCCTTGTATTGCTAAGAAGAGATGTCTGTCAAAGCTAATCATCACACAACGTGGCTGTTATTGTGTACAATGTTCTCCTGGTTCTGCTCACTTCACTCAGCATCAGACCATACAAGTCTTTCCATGTTTTTCTGAAGTCTGCTTGTTCATCATTTCTTATAACACAATAGTATTCCATTACATTCACATACCACAACTTGTTCAGCCATTCCACAACTGATGTGCATCCCCTCAATTTCCAATTCTTTGCCACCACAAAAAGAGCTGCTATAAATATTTTTGTACATGTAGGTCCTTTTCCCATTTGTGTGATCTCTTTGGGATACAGACTACAAGTGGTATTGCTAAGTCAAAGGGTATGAAGTTTTATAGCCCTTTGGGCATAGTTCCAAATTGCTCTCCAGAATGGTTGGTTTAGTTCACAACTCTACCAACAAGGCATTGGTGTAGGAGGTTACTTTTATGTCCTCAGTTGCTAGCACTCTCCTCAAGAAACTGAAATTACCTTCTATATATTTATACTTATCCGTGTACGTGTTGTTTTCCCTCAAATTTTCCTTTCACATAGTTGCTATTTTGTTTTTGTCTTTGTATCTCTAGTACCTAGCACAGTATTTCCCACACAGTAGGTATTTATTGGTTTTTTTTTTCAAATACTACTCTAGGCCATGAGAAACAGAATAATCAAAGGCATGTAAGCATGAATAAACAATTTGTATTTGGGAGATGGTAAGAAGATTGGACTGATAAATCATCATGTATTTATAAAGTTCCTCCTATTTCCCAGCAATTCTGTTAGATACTCAGAGTGAAATCCCTACTCACAAGGAACTTCTACTCTAAAGGGACAGACAAGTACCAATACATACACACATACTTATATAAATATATATATATATATATATATATACAGCATAAATATAAAGTAAATAAATACAAATATATAAAAAGTAGTCCTATATGAGGTAATTTGGGAGGGAAGGTACTAGCAGTTAAGGGGATTAAGAAAGGATTCATAGAAAAGATGATGCATGCACTCCATCTTAAAGAAAGAAAAGACTCTGAGGTGGGTAAAGAGGGAGGATATTTCATTCAAAGGAGGCAGCCAGTTCTAAGGTATGCCATGTATGGAGGAACAGAGTGAAGATTTTTTATAATTATATAATTTTTATATAATTTTAAAATTATCTCTTCTGGATCTGTTTTCCAGGTCAGTTGTTTTTCCATTGAGATAGTTTACATTGTCTTCTATTTTTTCATTCTTCTGGTTTTGTTTTACTGTTTCTTGATTTCTCATAAAGTCATTAGCTTCCATTTACTCCATCCTATGTTTAAGGAATTATTTTCTTCAGTGGGCTTTTAGACTTCCTTTTTCATTTGGCCAGTTCTGCTTTTTAAGGCATTCTTCTCCTCATTGGCTTTTTGGACCTCTTTTAACGTTTGGCCTTCTTTGTTTTTTAAGGTGTTATTTTCTTCATTTTTTTGTGTGTCTCCTTTAACAAGCTGTTGACTCATCTTTCATTAGTTTCTTGCATCACTGTCATTTCTTTACCCATTTTTTCCTCTACCTCACTTATTTGATTTTCAAAATCCTTTTTGAGCTCTTCCATGACCTGAAACCATTTCATATTTTTATTAGAGGCTTCGGATATAGGAGCTTTGTCTTTGTTGTCTTCTGAATGTGTGTGTTGATCTTCCTTGTCACCATAGTAACTTTAAATAGTCAGAGATTTTTTTTCCTTTGATCGCTCATTTTCCCAGCCTATTAGTTGACTTTTTACTCTTCACTAAAGTAGTACTCTGCTTCCAGGGTGGAGGGCATACTGTCCCAAGCTTCAGGGGTTTTATGCAGCTGTTTTCAGAGATACTTCTAGGAACCTATAAGTTTTCAGTTCTTCCAAGGTGATATGAACTAAGAAGAGGTATTCACTACTCTCCTGGCCCGTGCTATGGTCTGTGAGTAACCATAAGCACCCTTTTCTGTCCTGGAACTGTGAGGAGGGTCCCCCCTCCACTGTGGCCCCAAGCTGTGCTGTGCTAATGCTCCTCCTTGCCCTGGGACTGCCACCCAGGTCTGTGACCCACATCCAAGTATGGGCAAAGCAACAGAGTCCCGCCCTTATGCTGGCAAAAAGACCCCTGTAATCTTCTTCTGATCATTTGTTTAACCCCCTTATTGTCTGTGGGCTGAGAACTCCAGAAGCAGCTGCTTCCACTGCTGCTGCTGATTCAGTCACTCCCAAAACCTGCTTCTGGTTTGCTGGGGGCAGGGCTGTGCTGGATTGCGCTCCACTCTCACCCAGGTGTGACAGACCTTTCCCGCTGACCTTCTAAATTGTCTTTGGCATCTGTGGGCTGAGAGGTCTAGAAACCACCACTGGTGCCACTGATTCAGTCACCCCAAGGCCTGCTCTGGGTTTGCTGAGCCTGGTCTGTGCTGGCACAGCCTGTGCTGGCTTGTGCTCCTCTCTTACATTGGTGTAACAGGTATTTCCTGCCATCCTTCCAAGTTATCTTAGGCTGGAAATTTGTTTCACTCTGTCTTTCTGTGGGTTCTAGAATTTTTTTGAAAGGTATTTAGAGGGGTTTGGTGAAGAGCTCAGGCAAGTCCCTGCCTTTACTCCTCCCTCTTGGCTCCACCTCTCTCATTCCTTTATTTCTAATACTTAGAAAACTTCAGCAGCTTAGCTAAAAAGAACTAAATATGTTCCTTCATTTAATTACCTTATCATCCCAGATGCTTTGAAGCCAAGATCCTGGTGAGACATTTTTCATTTCATTTGAAGTGAGACAGAAGGTGCTAAGAAAGAATGTGCAGAATCAAAGTTTGTATAAAAGACAGCAGAAAGCACAAGCCAAAAGTGTCACATTTACAAATATTGAAATCAGAGGAGTTAATGGTAAAACATAAACTCTTAACCACTTCTTTTCCAGAAATTTGATTGGGAATGTGTGTGAGAGAAACCTATAGATGTGGTTGTGTATGGAATCATATGACGTTTTGTCCTGAGAGGTAGGGAGGCATGATTAATAGAGTGCTACATTTGGAGTTAGAGTGACAGTTTCAAATCCTGGCTCTGATCCTACAGAAGGAACTTCAATATTTAAGTCCTTTTTAGCTGCTACAGTGACATAATTAATGTAAAGCATTTTGCAGATTGTAAAGCACTACATAAATGTCATTTGTCATTATTGTGTTTTCCAGTGCTATATGTTCCATATGTATGTTGGGGTACGTGCTGGTGGTGGTATTGGGGATGAAATTGAAGATCCAGCAGGAGATGAATATGAGATCTATCGAATCATCTTTGATATCACCTTCTTCTTTTTTGTAATTGTCATTCTTCTGGCCATCATACAAGGTATGTGTCCATGTTCTCCCTGCACTTCATCTGCACTGAAACTGAAGATTATCTTTGAATTTCATCATTAAGAAATCCATTAAAACATGCTGTGTTTGGGTAAGGCTTTTAACTATTTCTGGCAAAGTCTTGTATCTTTCAGTATGTTCATTGTGAACAAAATGTATATTACTCTAAAAGGGGTAATATTCAAGGTATATGCATTAGATCAGATGTCTTACTCTGTATTTTCTCTGCAGATTCCATTTTCCGCAGTGATGCCTCATCAATATGTTTCTATGGGACCAGGGTCATAAATGTGAGAAAATAGGACTGGAGTTAGGCCACAGAATCCCAGCTGCTTTTTCAGATTGGCTCAGTTGGTGAAATGTGAAGGAGTATGAAAGATTTTTGTGCAGAAAGGAGACAATATTTATTATTGATGATTAAGCTTTTTAGCTAAAGGAGCTGTTATTTTAAAGTGAGAAGTTGCAAGTATCACTAGTAAAGATTGCTAAGTTATAGCTCACTTTTCTTTAAAACTTTTAAGCACTTTCTACTCACAACAACCCTTCAAAATAGGTAGCAGATTGTTATTATCCCATTTTCAAATGAAGGAACTGAAGTTCAGAGCAATGAAGGGATTGCCCAAGACCATGCAGTCAGTATATCACAGACTCTGAATCTGAACCCAGTTTTGACTTGTAGTGATCTTTAATCCACTGTACCACAATGATTAGTTTTCTCAGTAATGAAATAGATGACAAAATTACAGCAGTTGTTATCTATAATCCTTGAAACCCAACCAGATATACCAGATTAAAACATAAATTCCCTTCCCTTAACTTCTCATTTTAGATACACTTCTGAAAATTCATAGTT
Organism: Vombatus ursinus; assembly: GCF_900497805.2. Classification (NCBI taxonomy): domain Eukaryota; kingdom Metazoa; phylum Chordata; class Mammalia; order Diprotodontia; family Vombatidae; genus Vombatus; species Vombatus ursinus. Next base: position 12,859,899 of record NW_020954576.1, read on the forward strand.
TTAGGCTAGGAGAGGCAGCTGGTGGCTTAGTGGCTAGTTAAGAAGACCAGAGTTCAAATGCAGGCTCATTCACTTAACTAAGTCACTTAATTAAGTTACTTAATCTATGTCTGTCTCAGCTTCCTCATCTGTAAAATGACGATAATAATAGTACCTACCTCTCAGGATTGTTATGAGGATCAAATGAGATAATATTTATAAAACGCTTTGCAAATCTTAAAACACTATGTAAATGTTATCTATCTTTTATTAAGGTAAAATGTAGTACAGTACAGAAGAAACTTAATGAAGTATATCCCCTATAACCTGAAAGAGTTCATTAATATAGCTTCCGTGGTAGAAGCAGCAAATGTACTAGCCATAGGTGTATATGCAGGGTATGCCAGACGTGCTAAAGCACACCCCACCATATGTCAGCAGTTCTAAGGCCCCAGGACCTTAGGCACCTTTCTCAGGCTGTAGGGACTTTTGGTTACCAGAGTCAATGCTGCCACTCCTGCTTCATTCTTCCACTCCTGGAGCACTTCCCCTCTGCTCTAGCAGCAAGAAGAAGCTCTATGTGGTGCTTGGTCAGTACCTCTACAATCCTCTTCCAAACCTCCCTCAGCATCATCTCACTGGCTCTGGTGGTCCTGCTACATAGAGGAACACAGTTCCTATCATTATCAGGCAGGCTATCTACCCTACCCCTCTGCACCCAAGAGGCTTCAACAGGAAGTTGTAGCCATGTCAGGAAAGAATCACCCAGATAATTTTTCCACTTTGACTCCTCTGGCTACTTTGTTTTCCATGGTTCAGCTTGTAGCTTGTGGTCCTAGGCTCTGGTTGGCATGGAAAAGGAAGATAAAAAGGGTTTCTCTTCACCAACAACAACTCTTCTTCACATATCCTGTATCCTATCTCCTCCAGACTTCTCATGTAGATTGTCGCCTCTATCTTATCTTTTTTGGGGGGCTAATTATCAGTTTATTTCTCCCTATCTATGGCTTCATTTCCTGCTACTTAGATACAAGTTCAAGTTCTTCTCATCCTTAAGGAACCCTCATTAGACCCTACTATCCCCGTTAGCTATCATCTAATGTCTCCCTTCCATTCCTCAGCAAAATTTCCTCAAAAAATATCTACACTGATCACTCTCATTGCTTTCCTTTAACTGTCTTCTAAACACTTTGCATTCTGGCTTTCAGTCTTATCATTCAACCAATACTTCTTTCTCCAAAGTTACCAATGATTAAATTCACCTTTCTTGATCTCTGTGCACCATTTGACACTGATGATTACCCTTTTCTCCTAGATACATTCTCCTCTCTGAGTTTTTGTGACATTTATTGTTGTTCAGTCATTTTTCAGTTGTTTCCAACTCTCTATGACCACATTTGAGGTTTTCTTGGCAGAGATACTAGAGTGGTTTGCCAATTTCTTCTCCAGCTCATTTTTTTTTACAGATGAGAAACTGAGGTAAACAGGGTTAAGTGATTTGCCTAGGGTCACACAAGTGTCTGAGTCTGGATTTGAACTCATGAAGAACAATCTTCCTAATTCTAGACCCAGTGCTATATGCACTACACTACTTAGGTATCTGATGACTCCTTCTTATTCTCCTTTCTTGGGTCATCATCCACATCACACTCCTAAACTATGTTATTTCCCAAGGCTCTCTGTCCTGACTTGCTTCTTTCAAGTCTCTCACTTGATGATCTTAAAAATCCACACAGATGATTCCCAGACATATATATCCAGCCCAGTTTCTCTCATAGATTTTGGTCCCACAAGGTTATCTGATATCCATTTTGTTTATGTTTTATATATAGCTACATATTAATATAATGTCCATGGTACAGCTATGTGGCACATTGGATAGAGCACTGGCCCTGGATTCAGGAGGACCTGAGTTCAAATCTGACCTCAGACACATAGCACTTACTAGCTGTGTGACCCTGGGCAAGTCACTTAACCCCATTGCCTAGCCCCCCCCCCCAAAAAAAATATAATGTCCCAGCAATAGAATGTATTTGGTAAGGATGGGAATTTGTACTGTGTTATTTTGTCCTTCTACCTCCAGTGCCTAGCACAGTACTTGACATAAGGTAGTCAGTTAATAAATATTTCTTGATTTAATGAATGATTAAAGGCAAAAAAGCTAAAATGTTAAATTTGAAAAGGATGTGCTTCTGGTCTCGAGTCCTTAAACTCTACCACCAGGACTTCTTAGCAAAGTGCAGAGCTAAGAGGAGGGGTGTCCAGTTGGAAAGAAGATATTTTGCCAGGTATCAATAAATAAACAAATAGAAAAAGACTAAAAAAGGCATTGAACCTGTATTTTAGGGCAAAGGAGATGGAGAAGATTTGATTAAAAGGACTACTTTTCAAAGTATTTGTGTGTTTTTTAGTAAAGTTTAGTTGTTAAAAAATCAATTTAGTTAAAATTTAATTTAACAATGGTAATAGCACTTACAGAGCACTTAAGGATTTGCAGAGTGCTTTTATAAATGTCTCATTTGATCCTTGCAACAACCTTAGGAGGTAGATGTTTTAATTATCCTCTTTACATTTGAAGAAACTGAGGCTGAACAAGGGCAAGTGACTTACCTAGCATCTCACAGCTAGTAAGTATATGAGGCAAGATTTAAACCTTAGACTTCCTGACTCCAAGTCCAGTGCTCCATGCGCTGTGCCATATAGCTCCCTCTAAGCAACAAAAATAATGGCCCTTGTGACTGTTTCATAAATGTTCACCTTTAAAAAATTAAATTTAAAATTCTCTGGGTATAAACCCTAATGAAATGTATTATATATACCTGTGGTACTATTAATAATATTTCAGTCACTGATCTAAATGATATTTGTATTTTTAGATTTCTATATTTTCAGAAGTTGCTTTGCATTTGATCATTTCTTAGTAGGACCAGCAGCTTACTCATTTCATTATTCCCTTGTTGATGAAAGTTAAACATTATCTTTATTTAATGCCAGGTTTAATTATTGATGCCTTTGGTGAATTAAGAGACCAGCAAGAACAAGTTAAAGAAGACATGGAGGTAAGAAATTAGATAGAAATTAGATCTCTTTGACTATATTTGTGGGTCATTTCTTTCTTATCTTTTCATTAGTGAAAGAGACATGAATATAAGGAAGAGAAAATATATGGCAATTTTGTTTTACTCTCTCATTGACCTTAGTTTCTAGAAAGGAGAATAAAAGTAATGAGTGATATGCCATCTGCACAGTAGATCTACCTGTGCTTAATTGTCCTCTGAAATTCCTAAGTGTAAATTATCTTACAGTAAGTAGTAGTTGGGCCAGGAACAAGAAAAGGTAGATTTTTTTTCAGTTATTCAAGTTTTAGGGCATCATAATCACACTTCATTCTGTTAATGTGAGAGGAAGATACGTAGTCCTGAGCATCCAAGGTCAAATAAGGACAGTGCATAGGAAGCTAATGTTTAAAAAAAAGAAATTTCAGCCATACTTAAGATTTACATAGTTTGATTCCATCAGTCTATCAGTCAAGAGTTCTTAGTGACTGACAACCCTGCAAAACGATCTACAGGACACTGCCTCCGATAGATACTTGTATTGGCCTGAGAGAGGATGATAAAACCAGTTACTTGGTGACAGTTTTTGAAATTTATTTCATCCCAAGGTTGGGGGGAGCAGAGAAAATAAATTACAGTTGTTCGATTTGCTTTGGCCATCCTTATGGGAAAATATGTTCTTCTTTAAAGATGGTCATTTTACATTTTTCTTCACATGTTAGAACTACTCATACTTAGTTTATAAAATACAACCTTTCCATTATCATGTACTGAACATGGCATTTAGCACAACTGTAGACAAATGGTAGTTTCATAGGATGTTTGTTTCTACCATTTTAGTTGAATTCTCTGACGTTTTGAACATTTCTTTTCGTCTTTTAGACTAAGTGCTTCATCTGTGGGATAGGCAATGATTATTTCGATACAGTGCCACATGGTTTTGAAACACACACCCTACAGGAGCACAACTTGGCTAATTATCTGTAAGTGCACCAGCTACAGACTCTTCCATCTCTCCTGATATCCAGCAATTTATTCCTCAATCTCATCAGGGAAGGACCATCCAGGAAGAAGAGACACTGTTCTTTGCTTATAGAGTGTATACTCTGGCATTGAATAATTCAGCCCAAGAAAAAAAAGCTATTTTTCTCCCTTAAAATTATAATTACATACATATACATACCTACACACATATATGTACACATATATACATACATGCATACACAGATATGGTAGTGTGGCTCTTAATTTGAATGATACCTTCTTAGAAAAAGAAATGGAAAAGGGTAGAAACCCTGGTGTGCATTAGTCCCCTGTCTTGAGAATGCTGGCTCCTCTCACTATGCTTGGGTAGAAGGAATCCCTTTTACTTTGGAAAAACAGTATGAATCCTGCCACTTTATCTTGAGTAATGTGAGCCAGAGTTATTATAGGGGTCCATGAACTATTTTTATGTTAAAAAGAGATCCTCATACCTGAAAAAAATGTGTCAAATACATTAAAATGAGGAACTTTCTGAGCAAATCAGGAAGTGTCACCAAAGTTTTTTCTTAATATGACTTCCTTAAAAAGAGAAGGTTTGAAGGCATTTGGGACCAGATAAAATGAAAAGAAAGTAGAAAAAATGTTATTATTACCAGGTTTCTGAGCCAATTTTCACATCAAGTAGAAGTACATATATGGCTATATTTTGGCATTTGGGGCTATTTGTCAACCTTTAAAACACTTAAATTAAAATGCTAGTTAAAAAAAATTGACTTTTTGGATTTTTCTCCAGTACCTATTGTAATTGGACAATTGCAGTGTGTATCACTATTTACTTCAATCCATTTCTCTGACATGCTTACAACTCTTTCTGTGTTTATAGGTTTTTTCTTATGTATCTCATAAACAAAGATGAAACAGAGCACACAGGACAGGTAGGTAATCATCACATCAGTGTATGAGAGTGAAGATAGAAGCTGACTTTGTGATTTATCTGGTATAGGGCATTCTCAGATGAGAAAACTCCCTCTTTCAAAGAAAGTTTGCACAATCTTTGCAACTTTTAGTCTTAGATGTTACCAAGACCATGAGGTTATGTGACTTGGCCGAGATCACACAGCCAGTCAGAGACCAGTCACAAACAAAACACACTCTTCCTGGCCCCAGAGGCTGCTGCTGTTCTTTCTCTCTCTCTGTCTCTCTGTCTCTCTCTCTCTCTGTCTCTCTGTCTCTCTGTCTCTCTCTCTCTCTCTCTCTCTCTGTCTCTCTGTCTCTCTCTCCTCTCTCTCTCTCTGTCTCTCTCTCTGTCTCTCTCTGTCTCTCTCTCTCTCTCTCTGTCTCTCCCTGTCTCTCTCTCTGTCTCTCTCTCTTTCTCTGTCTCTCTCTCTCTGTCTTCCTCTCTCCTTCCCCTGCCCCCGCTATGCCACACTGGTAGACATGCATTGTATGCACAAAACTCTCAATATGGGAACTAAATATGTATATTAAACTTAGCAAGGCTAAATTAGGGACTGATCTGAGCCTCAGTCTATGCTAAAGATAAAATTCCTATTATCATTGGTGGAGGTATATACATCCAGTCTTTTTCTAATGCTTTAATATAATGTGAGTGTGACCTTGGGTTCTCAAGAGCTCTGCCAGTGGGGCACAAACCAGAGTTCCCTAAGCTGGAAGAGCTTCCCATGTCGACCTGGAGAAGGGCTCTGTGCCTTTTGTTTGAGGACCAGCCTAGATGTGTTCAAACATCCTCATCATAGATGGAGTCATGGATCATTGAAGTATGGAAGTTGGTCTTTGGTATGTGATAAAGGATTGCAGTGACTTTGGTTGAAATAGGGTAAACAAATTATCATTGTATGTTCAGCTAAAAATACTCAGGCTATTGAGTTTAGCAATGCCCGTCATGAGAGGATTATACATTTATAACTGACATCTCATGTGGCTTGTCTTTCAGAATACTGAGATCATCATAACGGGTGAATCAAATTGAAACAATTGAATTAGGGAATAATTGGAAAATATTCAAGATCTCTTTTTGTGCCATTTGAAATTTTCCTCACATAAATTTGGATCTCTTCCTATTGTGATTCAATTTGAATTTTAAGTAGTTATGATAAAATAAAGAGTAAAAGTTTAAAAACACACAAAGATTGGTCTAATAAAAGAAGTATCTTATAATCATTCATTTATGGTCAAGAAGACAGTTCCTTGGAGATACTACATTTCTCTTCAGGGATGTTGAATAGTAAGATGCTTGAAACTATTTGCCATTTTTTTTCATTATTTGATGAAGTAATGTTTATTGAAAAACTTGATATACATAAATATGTTATAGCTAGGTAAGGAAAATTATTAATGAATTGGGAAAATCTCCACCTCTTAATTGCATGAGATATAGACAACATAAAACTTGAAGTTTATTTTAGCCTTATGCTTTTAGCAATTTGAGTAAAGTTACAATATTAATAAATTCCCTTTAAATTCTTTTAGGAATCTTATGTATGGAAGATGTATCAAGAAAGGTGTTGGGAGTTTTTCCCGGCAGGTGACTGCTTCCGAAAACAGTATGAAGACCAGCTCAATTAAAGTCAGAATGTATTCAGCTCTTGAAAACTGATCCCTCTCTCTCTCAAGTCAATTTTGTAGATCACTGAAGTTCTATGCTTTCAGGAAACCTTGAAGCTTTCTTTATGAAGATCTGACTGTGCTTTTCCCCCCACCCTGTGTATTTTCTTTGAGAACACAGACTGAAGAACAATCCAGATTCACACACATTATACACACAGAAATAGCTCTGGAAGAAAACACCATTCCAGACACTCTCTGCAACCATGCATAACATATATACACAGAGAGTTTTTTTCTTCTGAGACTGCCAGAAGACTCTTTGGGCTACGAGACATCCACACTCATTCAGTCTCTTTATTTCATCATCCTGGAAGGAACTATCTATAGTTCACAAAGCACTGGAGCACTGTAATGGATTCTTGTGGACACCAGTCATGATGGGAAATAGTGCCTTACTATATGTGGGTTGAGCTATGCAGAAGATGAGTGCATGGAAAAAAAAAAGCATCTTTATTTTCTTTATGTCGTCCCTTCTCATTTAGATTTATTTTGTGAGTTGTTTTTCTTTTCTTTATTTTTTATTAGTTTTGGTGGGGGAGGGTAACAAAAGAAGTTTGTGCACTTTTTTAACAGGCCTGTGGTGTCAACGATTCTCATTCAGCTATATTCACTTTGACCCTCCCCATTTGCTCTTGCTCTTTTTTTTGGTAATGCTCTGATGCAACACTGCAACTTTATGAAATCTTTGTATGAAAACAAAAAGACTGCAAAAACACACTTTCAAAAGAAATAATTCATTGCATGTTTATTATGCAAGTTTAAACAAAGAAAAGCTTCAGAAGCAAGTTGATCAACGTGAGAGAATTTTCACGATAATTATATTCATAGTAATAAAGTGTTGTGGGCTTTATTGTACATTTGGAGCCAGTGTCATCAGCCAACAATGTGGTACATTATGAACTTGACAGTAGTTTTCAATTTTTTTTCCTTTTTTTTTGGGCCACCTGTGATTGGTTGTGGAATAAGGACGTTCTTTGTGTCAGGCCATTTTTTAAAATCAAAGCTGAAGCAATATCCATTCAGGGATTTCATCAGTTGCATCACAGAACATAGATGATGATGATGATGATGATGATGATGATGTATACATCACTCCATTTTGAGTCCTTTTAAATTGTAATGCCAGTATTTACAAATAAAAAGAAAGATTCAGAATGGAAGCAAGATCATTTTGCTAACATTGGAGCTCTTTTATTACCAAATCTGCCTGTTAATTTTAGAATTGTAAAACTGCTCTGATTAAACTATTTAACTAACTTGGCTCATTCTTCCTTCTTGGTTTCACATGAAGCAGGGATATACTCTTCAAAACAAATTTGTTTAACGTATTGGGGACTTTGTATTTGCAATAGATTTAGAATATTCCTAGATATATTCTGCATTTTAGTCTTTAGATTTGTCACATTTGATTCTTTATAGCCAGGGAAGACCACTGTTACAAGCCTTTGCTTCGGAGTAATGCTACAGGGATAGATGGTTAAGATTATTGTTACATATCTCTTTTTTTGTGTTCCAATCCATCCATCGTACACAGTTATCCCAGACAGTAGAAATAATACAGTCTAAAATGCAATATTACTGGACTCTGGAAAGAGCTTCTCATCCCCAGTCAAGTTCTATATTGCCTGCTTTCTGTTCTCAGATAATGAGTGATTATGGGGGCTGTTAGAAGGTTCACTGCCCCAGTATGTAATGTTTATAATGCAGTCATTTGTTTAGGAGAGTTCAATCTAGGAAAGACATACTTTATGAACACAATCCCAGATTTAAATGTCTTAACAACATTACATGTTGTCTTAATTTCACATTTTTTTTCTCTCTCTCTAATTAAAAACTTAAGTATGATGGTAATGGTACGTGGCCCACAATTTTAAAGTGAACACTATGAAGGAAAGAAGACTGGTTCCTTGGTTTCTTTGATATGTGCCTTCCACTCTTCTTATTATTAGTCATTTTATGCCCCAATCTGAAAGTTAGCACTTATTATAACATAATAATAGCTCACATTTATGTAGTGCTTACTTTGTACCAGGCATTGTGCAAAATGCTTTACAATTATTATTATTTACATTTATTAGCTCATTTGATCCTCCTAACAGTCCTAGGAGGTAGGTGCTATTTTTATCCCCATTTTACAAATGAGGAAACAAAGGCAGACAGAAGTTTAGTGACATGCATGGGTCACAGAGCTAGCAAGTGTCTGAGGCCTGATTTGAACTCATGTCTTCTGGACACCAGGCCTGGCACTCTATCCACTGAACTGCCTACTTGCCTCAAAGGTAAGTTGTTATACTCCCAGAGAGTAATTTTCCTGATTAAACTGTGAGATAATAACTTTACACTGTAGGGTAGGAATAGGGATTGTGGGGACAGTGATAAAGAAGTGGGGAGGAAGCAATAGCAGTGTCCTATCCCAGAATATCTGCCTAGTCTCCTGAGCACCAGTCTTACAGTACCAATTGCTTTTTTGACATCTTGCACTGGATCTCCAGTAGGCCTCTTAAAGGCAATATGTCTGAAACAGAACTCACATTTCCACCAAAAACCTCCCCTCTTCCCAATTTCTTTATTACTGTCAACAGTACCACTATCTGCTGTTACCCTGGCTCATGACTTCAGTGTCTTCCTAAACTCCTTGCTCTTTGTCATCCCACATATCCAATCCATTGCCAAATTTGACATTTCTACATTCATGGCACCTCCCTTCTGTATCCCCTTCTCTCCTTTCTCGTAGCTGTCACCCAATTTCAGACCCTTATCACCTCTGTCTATAGCTATTGTTATAGCCTTCTGACCAGTTTTTCCTATCTTAAGTTTTTCACTTCTCCAATCTATCCAATCAGCTGCTAAAGTGATTTTCCTCTAGTCTAAGTCTGCTCATGTCATCCCCCTACTCAATAAATTCTAGTACCTCCCTATTTCCTTCAAAATTAAGTATGACCTGTTTGGCATTCAAAGCTCTTAATAACCTGGTCCCTTCATATCTTTCCAAGATTATTAAACTTTACTCTGTGATTCAACCACATTGGTCTACTTACTGTTTTTTTGCATATGACACTCCGTCTTCCAAGTTCATGCCTGTATACCCAGAATTCTCTGGCCCCTCACCTCCACCTTTTTTTCCCCCGACTTCCTTAACAGAAGCCTGCCTCAGCTCAAATTTTATGTTCTGCAGAAGGCCTTTTCTAGTTATTCAGCTACTAGTGCCTTCCTCTCTGACATTACCTTACACCTATTCTGTATAGATTTTACATATGCCTAGTTATTGTCGCATTTATCTCTCCATTAAAATGTGAATTTGTTAAGAACCAGGACTGTTTTTGCCTTTCTATCCCCAACACTTAGCATAGTGCCTGCCACATAGTAAGCATTTCACAACTGCTTGTTGACAAACTGCCTAGCATTCTAATACAGGAATTTGCTTGGCCTTCTTTGTGGAGGTCATTGAACTTAGAGCCTAAATAAAATTAACCAGTTCTATCCTATAATATGTAAGTAGCAACTGAAGTTCCATCTCTGTTCAGGTCCCTCTCTCAGCTTTGGGCCCAGGTATGGGATGGGAGCCTGGCTTCAAATGATAAGGTTTGGGCTCTTTTTCACACTCTTTGACTGTTTGTACCCCGGCCAGGTGTCCTGGGGAAAATCACTTAAAGTATAGGCTTAGCCCAGGGTCTCCCAAAGCAAGTAGTAGAAAGTTCTTAATGTAAAGAATGAATCAAATATGGGGCAACTATTTACCTCTATTTAAAAAAATTAAAAACACAAAGACAATGCCCATTGACACTTTTTTTGTTTGCTGCTTTTTTTTAAAAAAATCCACTAATCACCTCCTGAAACACATTGACACTCTTAAAACAGTTTTATAGCTACTGTTATATTCTCCTAGGAGGCTAAGACTTAAAGTCCAAAATACAAATTAGTTTTCATGACTGTTAAACAGATATTTTATATTTTTCCTCTGCTAAATGTCCAAATAATGCATTCCAGCTCCAGGTCTTCTGGCAATGCCCAGTAGAGGTTGATTTTCTCCCTTTGTTGGGGGAGTCATCTTCTCAATGCAGAAACTCTCCTATCAACAGTTAGTCTAACCACATGACCCAGGACTCATAAGGTTGTTTCCAAGGCTGAACACATCTACCTCACCCTCATTGTTTGGTCTCCTATACTAAAGGAGAGAGAGAGAGAGAGGAGTAAGACAGAGGCCCAAAGACCAGGCTCAAGCATTCCTAAACCTACATTTGGTTAACTACCATGTGCTTGTAGTTTGCCATTTTTTCTCAGGTATAGCCTCAAATAGTCCTGACATGATACATAGACAAAAAGAAAAGAAAGGCAAAGGAAGGTTACTCTTTCTTTTAGGTCCAATAAATCATCTGCTACTAAAAGGATTTTGTCCATCATCCTAAAGTGTCCTTTAGCACTGAACTGTTTCCCAGGTAGTAGCCAGATCCCAGACTTGGCTCTCCATGGAGTGAATTCCAATCCATCCTCCACTGTATATCAAATGCAATAGTCCCCTGAAAATCCAGTATCTAAAAGCTATAGAAAGATTTGGGTAGCCTATTTTGTACTGTTTCTTTTCATTTATTGTACAACTTTTAGTTCACCTGGGTCAAAAATATAAGTGAAGTAAGGTTTTGGTTTTGGATTGTTCTCTGCAGTGTTCTCAAATGAGTCCTTTAGGTTTTCTGGAATGAATGATCTTTGGGAAGGGTCTCTAGGACAGCAATGGCAGTATATACTAAAGGATAAGTAGAAGGAATGAAGTTAGGGTAAGGATTGCTGCTTGAGGTCAACAAAGGCACATTTCCTAGACTTTCCTAATGGTAGAATCACCTTTTAACTTAATTTTCAAACCTATTGTTCCCTTGTCTCTACTCAAAAGAAGAATGTGGACTTCCCTTCTGACTAGGATGCCTTCTTGTTACTGAAGGAATGGTTCTAAATCACCTGAAAATAGGTCAGAATGAAACTCAAGCCTATTAGTCTTCTCCTTTCCTCTACCTACAATCAGGACACTGACCAAGAACATCACCCATTCTTCTTCTCTGGTTAAGTTCCTGGCTAAAGGAAATTCCTTTAACCAGGAATTTTACATTCCTTATGCATCTTTGTAGCAAAAGTTTAAGCTTGTGTGGTTTACTGTGAAAAAATTTCCAAAATTTCATCATCTCATGTCTCTATACAGGAACTGCAGTATCACGTATTCAAGCATGATGATACTGTAGGAAATATTTTTCATACGTCAGTGTATGGTCGATAGTAATATTTAGCAGTAAAAAAAAGTCCTAATTATTGACCAAATATGATTATAATATAATTAATCTTTGAACTAATCGATGAAATTTAATGTCTAAGCCTTTTTAGCATCCTTAAATTAATAGGATTTAGGGTGAAATAAAAAAGGAACAGAAATGTCTGCAATTACAGATCCAAGCAAATATTCTTACCTTGAAACAATCAGACTGGGCTTTACAGTTTCTGATGTACTACCATAGTTAAGCAAAAATTCTTCTTACAGGAAATCAGATCAAAATGTTTAAAGTTAGATTATAAGATTTAAATGCAAATTTCTTCAACTCTCCATGAACTCTCCCATGTTAGGTGGGTCTGGGGGAGGCTCTTCCTGGGACCCTAGCAGAAAGGGTAAACTGCAGAGCCTAGGGCAGCTAAAGTATAGGTCCTGCTTAAGCATGAGTCTGGCACTTCTTCATCATTTGCATGTCTTTGCCTGATCCTAGGTGATAAACTTTATTAGTCTTGAGATAGATTTGTCTAGGCTTGGAGGTGACCTTGTGAGTTCCAGAGCTCCAGAGGTCCTTCAACAATCAGACAGAACTGACTGGCAGCAGTGGAAGTCTCTACTTCTTTATTCCAGAAGACTACAACATAGATTCCTAGAAGCTGAAGAGCTCAAGCCCTGGACTTCAAAGGGACAGTGAGCAGCTGACATAAAATATAACAATGCCTATTCAGCAGTCCTGCAAACTGCTCTATGTTCTGATAACATTTAAATCTCAACCAGCTGGCAGAGTATAATAGTAATTATTACTGTTTACTTAGCTATTTTAAGTGTTTCTATCTCTGCACACTTGTGTTTTGTGTTGAACATTTCTTTTGTGTGTAGGAAATAAATACCTGTCCTATTCATGAAAAAAAAAATTAGACACAAACAGAAGCAACTTTTTCAGTCTCAAACTGGCCACTGAAACTTAAGTATGGAAGGAAATGCCTAAAGTCAAGGGATTTTCACAGAATCATATCTCATTAGAGACTAGAGGTACCATTGGAGGGATTGGAATTAGTTTCAAAATACACATAGAGATTGAATTCAATTCATGAAACACTTATCTTTAAGAGCCTTCTTTGTGGACAACATTGGTCTAGGTATTGAAAGTATAAATACAATGAAAAAACTTATCTCTGCCCTTAAAGAGCCTATATTCTTCTGGGAGGAAATAACCTAGGATCCTCATCACCTCCTGTGTAATAAAATGCATAATTTTTTAAAATTAGAGATTCTTTCTGACCCTAACACAAAGAAAGACATTTGGGCCAGAAATTTATAGCTAAAGTACAGATACATGACTTTGTAGGAATTTATTAACATTCCAATTGTTATGAGCATTATCATGGTAAAAGTCCTAGCTAAGGGAACAATTGAAAACTTACAAGAATTTGACTATTTCTGAACAAATAGAAAAATAGCTGAGTATTATCCTAAAGTTTTACCAGCGTTTCATAAAATGGGGCAGCTAGGTAGTACAACGGATAGAGCACCAGCTCTGGAGTCAGGAAGACCTGAGTTCAAATGTGGCCTCAGGTACTTACTAGCTGGGTGACCCTGGGCAAGTCACTTAATCCCAATTGCCTCACCCCCAACAAAAAAATAGTAAATAAATAAAGTTAAGTACTATTTGTGTTAGTATGTGATTTGGACAAGTTTAAGTGAGAAAAACTTTTTTTCAGCCAAAAAAGTTTCAGGGACTCTAATTAAACTATTTAAAAGGAGATTCTTTTTTTATATTTATTCAGTCAAATTTAATCTTGTAATAATAAACCATTCTTTAAACCTGTCAAGATCATTTCGTATCTTGACTCAGTCATCTCTGTTATTAACTATCTTTCTAAACTTATGTCATCTGGAAAGTGGATGAACATTTCATTAGTATATTTATCCAATACACTGAAATAAATGTTGAACAGCACAGGGCTAAGACCCACAACATGCCACTGAAGACTTTCCTGTAAGTGAATATGAGACAACTTAACATTTGTTGAATGTAGTTGTGGTAGGTGCAGTACTATCATTCAGCTCTTATTTCGACATCTTAGAGATGTGATGTACTTAAAATGCAGAAAGAAACATACATTTTCAGATATCTCTAATGTATAAATTTGCTTTGCTTTGCTATGGCCTTTGTACCATATGATACTTAGTTAACTTTAGCTTAAAGTAGCTACTGTAGTTGAAAGAATGCTGGGCTAGAAGTCAGGAGAGAAATAGGTTCATATCCTGCCTCCAGTACTTATTAGTTGTATGACTTTGGGCAAGTCAAAACCTCTATGAGCTTTATTTTCCCCATCTATAGTTGTGAGGCTCAAAAGAAATTATTGTGCATTGCAAGTCACAAATCACTATATAAATGACAGCAGTTATATTCACCAGGATATCATCATTCACGAAATACTTTGCAACAAATTACTTGTACTTGTTCAACAAATTAGCTACACAAGTACAGGATAGGAGAAAGTGGTTTTAGGGTCAGACTGTGTAAAAAAAGATCGAATAAGGGAATACGGTTTTTATTTTATCACAAGTTTGATGTGAGGCAGTCCTGATATCATTCTGAAAATATGAGTGCAGTCTTAGCTATATTCAAAAATGTATAGTCTCCAGATGGTGGAAGTAATAAATCCATTGAATTTTGCTTTGATCAAACCCTTCAACATTCATTCAATAAATAGTTCCTTTCCTTTCTTTGATCCTTCTCTTTCCACCAGTATAGCTTTAAAGCACCTATTTTATTGTCTTTTGCTTTCTCTGCTAGCCTCAGCTCAATCTGAGCTTTAGCATGTCCAACAATAGAGATATCAGACCAAGCATTTCTATTCATCCTCTCTTGCTCTTTCTTTCATTTTCTGTGTGTTTACATCCACATGAGTGTTTTGTTTTATCTGCTAAACAATTTAATGTTTCACTATTTAAAATCATGTTCCAGAAATACAAATCCCATTCTCAGGAAATTACTTTTTAACTAGCTATTCCTTTCCAAAATCTACCTTTCTCTTTTGAAGCCCTTGCTTTCAGTCAGTAGCAGTGATGAAAATACCACCTGATCCCCAATACCTATGGTTTTGTTGTTATTATACAGTTTGTTTTTTGTTTTGCCCAGGATTCCTTAATCTTTAGGAAAGCTTTCCAGAAAGGAACTTTGAAGGATTTAAGAACTCTGATCAAAACAATGACAAACCACAAATCCAAAAGAATTAAGATGAAATAAGAAACTCACCTCCTGAGAGAGGTGATATACTTAAAATGCAGAAAGAAGCATACATTTTCAGATATCTCTAATGTAAAAATTTCCTTTCCTGTACTATGTAGGTATGTATTGAAGGATTTGTTTTATAGGGTTATTGTTATTGTGATGTTTGTTTTTTTTTTTAATTTATTCCATGGGGAACTTGTGAGAGAGACAAATTCTTTTTAAATCATTCTGGGGGGTGTGGGGGAGAGGAATTCCCTGAGGGAGGGGGGAGAGAGAGAGAGAAACACAAATCCTGCAGCAGACATTTACTACCTATGACCCTGGACAAGTCACTTAAATTTTCTCAGCCTCAGTTTCCTCATCTGTAAATAACAATATCTGACTTAGAAGGTTAATGTGATGATCAAAAGAAATAATACACATAAAATACTTTGCAAACCTCAAAATACTATATAAATGCTGGCATTTTTAAAAGAGATGCCTTCCATATTTCTTATTGTAATATCATTTTCACCCATGTGAATCACCAGATATAGGTATTTATGCTTCATTTGGACAGGTTTTTTTTTTTTTTAATTCCATCTTGGGTTCGTACCCTGGGGAAATAAAAGCTCTTCGTTATTTGGTTAACAAACTGCCTCAGTACCCCTTAATAGCAAGTTATCAACCACCACTACTTGTCTCTTTTTCCTCCGGCCCTTAATGGATTATGTCTCATGTAATAAACTCTGTATATTCTGTCAACCGCAGAGTTTGGTCTAAGAAAGACGAACAGAATTAGGTTGTATGTGTGCTTTATTTCTCTCAAGCTGGCTGCATGCATGCAGGAGCTATGGTAGGATTTGAGCTCCCTTTTATAGTTAGGCTGCACAGATTATAAAGACAAAAACAAACAAAAATTCGAAGTTGGGTGAGAATGGCCATGTCATGACCCAATCAGGTACTGCCACCGTGGGTTTGATTCCCCACTTCCCCAAAGGGGTTGTTTCACGAAGAGCCCAGGGTACGTGGAACAAGGAAGAGGATCAGGATGGAAAGTGCCCAGAGTTCTACTGTGGTGAGTAGATCCAGGATGTAAATGGATTTGTTGAGGTATCAGAATGCTCCCTGAAGCCTGGTGGCCTGTAGAGTTCGGGTCTGGCCTTAAAGTACTGTCAGGGAAAACAAAGTTTGAAGGGGCAGAGCCCTACTCTTCCTCAGAGAGTGGGAAGGGGAGTTCTAATAGCCGTTGCTTGTTTGCTCAGGGGTCTGCCCTTTTTTTCACAATTCTTATCACCATTTCTTGGAGGACAACAGCTGCTTTCTTGTCAGAGGATCCAACTCTACTTTTGAGGAAAAGTCTCATATTTCTTAGTTCCAAATGTTCAGCGGTCCATCTTTTTACCTTTGTTCTGAGTCACATTTTTCTGTAGACTAATGTCTTTAGATAAGTTTATATTCCTCCTTATTATTTATTTTCATGTTAGTCCCCCCTCCTTTTTTTTAAAGGAACACTTCTTTCTAACTGAACACCTGGAGAATTCAGAGGCAATTGTTGGGCCCAGGGATGGGGAACCTGAGGCCTTGAGGCCATATGTGGCCTTCTAGGTCCTTGGGTGTGGCCTTTTAACTGAGTCCAAGTTTTACAGAATAGATCCTTTGACTAAAGGGATTTGTTCTGTGAAATTTGGATTCAGTCAAAGGGCCACACTTGAGGACCTAGAGGGCCACATGTGGCCTTGAGGCCTCAGGTTCCCCACCCCTGAAGCTCCTTTACATTCTCTTCTAAAAAGATCATCTTACAGTTGGAGCACTGATAGCAATTATTTGACTAAAGAAGAAATTTAAATATTCCACTCTTTATGCAAGCACTGGAAATTCTTCTAGTTCTCTGTATATCCTAGAGGTGAGATCTTCAGTCCTTTGTTTTTTTTTGTTTTTTTCTGTTAGTAGCTCCCCTGGAGAACTGCTGTAATAAACTGCTTTGGGGGACTTCAACTCTTCTTAAGTACTTTGATGGACATATTCAACTTCCTTTCTCTTACTAACCTTTCTCCTTATTTTACCAACTTGTCTTACTTTCTCCTCGATCTTTTCTCCTCAAGCAGGACTATTCATTGACACTTATTTTTGTCCTGCCTTCTATCTCCAAGAGGCATCTCCACTTTCTTCCTCTTCATCTACTGAAGTTTCTCCCACCAATCAACATACAAACTATGACTACCTTGTCAAAGAATTCTTTCCTTATCTCCCCAACTGTTATTTCTCTATCTTCCAATTTGTAAAACCACTTTTTTATGGACCTCTCCTTTATGCCTATTACATGCTCTTTTGTATCACAGATATTTGTATATATGTCTTATTTCACGTATTAGGATACAAGCTCCTTGAGAGAAGTCTGTGTCATGTTTATCTTTGTATCTCCAGTATCTAAACCATAATGCCTTGCCCATAGTAGTTACTTAAATGTTTGATTAATTGAATTGGTATCACCAACATATATATATATGTTGGTGATTATATATATATATATATAATACACATATATATACACATATATAGTATATATATATAATATATATATATATATACACACACACGCACATATATAGTATCACCAACTCATTCATAGGGAAAGGTAAAAGAAAAAGAGTCCTTAAGTCTGCCATTAACTTCTTACCCTTCAGTTCTACCCACGTTGCATGTCTGTATATTTCAGGACTAGTACAACAAGGTATTTTAGCCAAATAAATTAGCTATAGACCACTTATTCAGTCATGTAACTAGGAAAATCCTGGAAGAATTATACGTTTGTTTGGCCATTATGGGTGATGAAAATAGTAGTTATCACTTTGCGTATTCTTAATTTTACACAGATAACTAAACATACTTTTATTTTCAGAAATGCCTAAAAGCTCTTAAAATTAATGAATTCATCATATTTATAAAAATCTACCCCTAAATATTCCAAAATTAACATGACTGTCTGCTGCCAATCAAAGCTATTTTCTCTGCTGTACACAATCAATGATGATCAGAATCTGTCTACCACTGAAGCTCATTCAGAGAAAAAAAGTGGGCAAGGTTAGCATCACTTAATTGAGTTTAGAAGTACATGAGATGTTCTTACATCATTAAAAATGGACAAAAAATATGTCAACTGTCTTTGAATTCTCTTTTTTGGACACATGGTTCCTTTGAACTCTATCTTAAACTTGCATTCTGAAAAGTGCCTATATGCCCACCCACTCAAAGGTCAATTACTCAGCAAGTATTTATTAAGTATGTACTATGTGCCAGGCACTTTACAAGGCTCTTGATATACAGGGACAAAACTGAAACTGTTCCTGATCTCAAGGAACTTTTTATTTTTCTAATAGGGAAACAAATGCACACACACATAAGTATTTCAAGAAACACATACAAAATAGATATAAGTAACTTACAAATACTGTAAAACTCTCCTCTCTGATAGTGACTATTGCTTCTAATGCTTCCCTTCTGCCCACTCACTACGTTCTTTTTTGAGGGCGTGCTTATAGTAATATCTAGGGGAAAGTAAAATTTCATTAAGTTAGATTTCTATAAATCTCACCCAGCAAAACTTTATTCATACAAATCATTTATTCCTGTTTTTACAGTCTCACACAAAGGTCACATACATACTTCCATTCCATTCAAAGAGGGGAGTCCATATTGCCTTTCTTATTGTGGCTCTCTGGGCTGCTATTTGCAAAAATTGGAATAAATATACATTCTGATATGGTGTAGTGGGTAAAGCATTGGACTTTGAGTCAAGAAGATAAGACTTTGAATCCTACCTCAGATACTTCCAAGATGGCAAGTCTTAACTTCTCTCAGCCTGCATTTCCTCACCTGTAACATGGTGATAATAATAGCACTTACTTCACTGGGTTTTTATGAATATCAAATGAAATTAAATGAGATAACATAGGTAAAGTGATTTACACACCTTAAAGTGCTGCATTG
The DNA here is from genome assembly GCF_900497805.2 of Vombatus ursinus. Classification (NCBI taxonomy): domain Eukaryota; kingdom Metazoa; phylum Chordata; class Mammalia; order Diprotodontia; family Vombatidae; genus Vombatus; species Vombatus ursinus. Next base: position 12,879,004 of record NW_020954576.1, read on the forward strand.
ATAACTACATATTATGTTGGTGATGATAATACTATGTGTTGCTCACCATTACCATCTGAGAAAAGAGCACCTGTTACCCTGTTACCCTGTTACCTGGGGCTCTTGAAGAAAGGCAAAGCAGTGCTGATAGTAGTGCTTCTGTCTCAGTTCCTAATCCTTCTTCCATCGTCTCTCAGCATTGGAAGTTGTGGAACACAGCCCTAGATCTATTTATCTAGCCCTAATCTTTTCCCCAGATTACAACCACACACTACTGTTTGTAGTGTGGTATAGCGGAAAAGACTACTAGAGTTGGTGTCAAAGAAACTCTTCAAATAAACTCCCAAAAGAAAAAAAAATCCAAGACCAGATGGATTTATAAGTGAATTCTACCAAATATCTAAACAATTCCATTACTACATAAATTGTTTACGAAAATATGTAGAGAAGGAGTCCTATCAAATTACTTATTTTTTTGTTTTTGTTTTGGGCAAGGCAATCAGAGTTAAGTGACTTGCCTAGGGTCACACAGCTAGTAAGTGTCAAGTGTCTGAGGCTGGATTTGAATTCAGGTCCTCCTGACTCCAAGGCCAGAGCTCTATCCACTGCACCACCTAGCTGCCTCCAAATTACTTCTATGACACAAATATGGTCTGGATACCTAAATGAGGGAGAGTCAAAACAGAGAAAGAAAACTAATATAGACCAATTTCTCTAATGAATATTGATGCAAAAAATTTTAAATAAAATACTATCAAGAAAACTACAGCAATATATCATAAAACTATATACTATGACTGGGCCAGATTTATATCAGAAATGCAGGGTTGGTTCAATATTAGGGAAACTATGTGCATAAGTGACCATTTAATAATAAAAACAACAAAAAAACCCAATGAAACAACAAAAATAAAAATCATATCATATGATAGTTTCAACAGCAGCAGAAAAAGCTCATGAAAAAGTTCAACAGCCATTCCAGTTAAAACACTGAAAATCACTGGAATAAATGAAACTTTACTCAAATACATAAGAAGGATCTATATAACATCAAAAGCAAGCACTGTCTTTAATGTGGAGGAGCCTTTCCAATAAGATTAGGAATGAAGAAAGGATAGCCATTATCACCATTGCTAATCAATATTGTACTAGAAATGCTACCTACACCAATATGACAAGAAAAAGAAGTGGAAGGAATAAGTATAGGTAATGAGGAAATAAAACTATAACTTTTTACAGATGATATGATTGTTTACTTAGAAAATTCTAAAATGAAATCTAAAAACTAATCAAAACAATTAACAACTTTAGAAAAGTTACGAGATATGAAATAACGCACACAAATCATCAGCATTTCTGTATATTACTAATAAACTCAACAGGAAAAGATAGAGAAATTTAAAATAACTATGGATAGTATAAAATACTTGGCAGTCTGCCTACCAAGACATACACAGGAACTATATGAACATTATTACAAAACCCTCTACAGAGAAATAAAGAAGTATCTAAATAATTACAGACATATTAATTGCTCATGGGTAGGTTGAGCCAATATTTTTAAAATGATAATACTACCTATTTAATTTACATATTAATTGTTATGCCAAGCAAACTACCAAAGAATTACTTTGTGGAGCCAAAAAAAAATAACAAAATTCATCTGAGGAACAAAGAATATTAAGGGAATCAATGAAAAAAATAGGAAAGGGACATAGTAGTATCAGATCTTAAGCTATGCTACAAAGCTGTAATCATCAAAACAATTTGCCGCTGGGTAAGAAATAGAGAGGTTGACCAGCAGAACAGATTAGGTACATAATATTAAGAAGCAAATGAGCACAATAACTCAGTTTTTGATAAGCCTTTGATTAGCTACTGGGGCAAGAACAGACTATTCAACAAAAACTATTGGGAAAGCTCAAAAATAGTGTGGCAGAAACACAGCATTCACCAACATCTAACACTTTATACCAAAATCAACCCAAAATGGGTACATGACCTAGACATAAAGGATGACAAAAGCAGATTAGTGGAGAATGGAAGAGATTACCTGCCAGATCTATGACAGAGGAAAAATTCATAACCAAACAAGAAATAGAGAAGTTCACAGGAAGTAAAATGGATAATTTCGATCACATGAAATAAAAAAGTTTTCTTACAAACCAATGCAGCAAAAGTTAGAAGAGAATCAGGGAACTGGGAAAAAAAATTTTTTTGCATCAAATCTCTCTGGTAAAGGTTGACTTTCTAAATTATATAGGGAACTGAGTCAAATTTACAAGAATAAAAGTCATTCTCCAATTGATAAACGGTTGAAGGATATGAATAGGCAGGTTTTAGAGGAAGAAATCCAATTTCTCAATAGCCACATCAAAAAATGCTCTGAATCACTTTAATAATTGAATAATTAAAGAAATAAAAATTAAAATAACTCTGAGGTACCACCTCACATGCATCATGTTGGCTAAAATGACCAAAAAGGGAAAATGACAAATGCTGGAGTAGATTTGGGAAAATAAATTTACATTAATGCATTGTTGGTGAAGCTGTAAACTAATCCAATCATTATGAAGAACAATTTGGACCTATGCCCAAAGGGTTGCCAAATTGTGCATACTCTTTCACCCAGTAGTACTATTACTAGGTCTAAACCCCTTAAGAATGGAAAATGTCCAAAAATGTACAAAAATATTTGTAGCAGTTCTTTTAGTGATAGCAAATAATTGGGAGCTGAAGGGATGCCCATTAATTGGGGAAAGGCTTAATAAGTTATGGCATGTGAACGTGATTGAATACTATTATGCAGTAAGAAATGATGAAGGGGATGTTTCTGAAAAACCTGGGGAGAATTGTATGAAATGATAGAAAGTGAAGCAATCAGAACCAAGAGAAAAATTTATATAGTAACAGAAATATTGTAAAAATAATCAACTGTGAAAGACAGTAACTCTGATCAACACAATGACCAGTCACAATTTTAAAGGACTCGTGATGAAATATACTATGTACTTCCAGATATAAAACTGCTGGATTCAAAGTGCAGGTTGAAGCACATCTTTTTCTTACCTTTTTTTTGGGGGGGGAGTGGATATGGCTAATGCAGAAATTAGTTTTTCATGACTATACATATTTGTAATAGGTTTTCTTTTTCTTCTCAATGGGCAAGAAGAGTTGAGATAATTTAGAACTAAAAATAAAATTTAAAAATGATCTATTTTTTAAAAAGAGAAGAAAGGCTTTGTGAAAAAGGTGGTATTTGACCAGACCCTTGGAGGAATCCAGGGATTCTAATTAGTCAACCAAATCTATGAAAAAGCATTTTTGAGCACCTCCTGAACGTCCAGCACTATGCTAAGTGTTAGGGACAGAGACAAAAACTTAAAAGTCCCTTCCCTCAATGAATGTATATTATAGAAGACAACATGTGGATGTATAGAACCAAAGAGTTATAGATTTATAACTGGAAGGTAACTTGGAGACCACTGACCCCAAATTCAGATTACACTTAGACTGACAGAGGCTAAGTGACTTTTTGTTGTTTAGTTGTTTTTCAGTCATGTCTGACTCTTTGTGACCGCATTTGTGGTTATCTTGGCAAATATATTGGAGTGGCATATGCCATTTCTTTCTCCAGCTCATTTTACAGAAGAAGAAACTGAGGCAAACAGAGGTTAAGTGGCTTGCCCATGGTCATACAGCTAGTAAGTGTCTGAGGCCAGATTTGAATTCTAGGATAATATACAGGTTCCTCTGGCATTTAAAGCCCTTCACAATTTACCTCCATCCTGTCTCTCTAAGCTGATTTTTCATTACTCCTTTTCATGAACTCTGTGTTGTGAGGACAAAGACACCTCAAATGACAAAAAGAGAAACTGAGGCAGAACTCCACACCAATAGCACTTTATTAAAGGGACCTGGCCCCCTTTAATGAAGTGGACCCCAGACCTTCCTCATGGTCTGAGATGCCCCCTTCTTCTAGGGCCTTATTTTTATAGGGCTTGATACCAGATTTAATACTTGAACATTCTAGAGGGGCTACACAAAGTACAGAATCCCATTGGTTGATCATTTTGCTTCATGGGCCAAAACTTATGCACCAGCTAGAAATGGTATGTTAGTAGGGGGTCATGGGTTGGGTGAAGCAGGGAATATCTCCATTGACTAATAAGATGGTTGGGCTCCTCCTCATGTTAAGTAAGAGGAAATGGTACAAGTCATACACACTTTCCAAAAACAGATTGGGGGGACTTTCTGTACCATGCCAACCATGCTTGGTTTGGTTATGGAATTTGAGCAAAACAGAATGGAGATATCCATGTTAGCATTCTTGCGGTTACTCAAGTAAGCTTCACAACTGATAAACAAGTAGTTAACATTACATTAAAGTTTGAGGCCTATTATAGGAGCCCTTCTATAAGAACCTATTTTATCTAGATATTCTTATGTGATTTATATAAAATATGTATTAATACATTGTTTATTCTCATACCTATTGTTAGATGACTGACTAAATATGTATTACTAGATGAGTATAGTAAAAATAATTGCTAATAACCATTACCCCTTATGCAATGAACCGACTAATACTGATTAGAGTTTTGAGTAGGGTCCAAAATGAATCATCTCATTGATGAAACCATCATTGAATTTTTTTTTTTTTTTAACTCTGACTGGCCTACCTGATTCATCCTAAATGTGATATTCCACCTCCCACCTCTATGCCTTTGCAAAGGCAATCATGGCCCATCATCATCCCCGCCTCTTAGAATCCCCTCCTCTCTTCAAAATTCAGCTCAAGGGCCAAGCCCTTCAAGATTTTCCTGACTGTTCCAATGGCTAGTGCACCCCAACTTATTTTGTATCTATTTTCCCTCTCCCTGTCTCTCTTTCTCTCTCTTTCTCTCTGTATATGTATATATTATACATACATACATATATATACACACATATACGTATTTATCTTATATTTACCTGTGTATATGCTCTATTTTCCCCAGTAGATTGCAAACTCCTTGAAGACAGACTATCTATCTAGTTTTTTTGTTTTTATATCCCTAGAGCTTAGCCTAGTGCTTGGTACAAAGTAGATGCTTAATAAATGCTTAAGGAATTGAACTGCTGAACTGGGTTGTAAATATATGGGAGAACAATGCTTTGAAATCATCAGTATTCTTCCATGAATGATTTCAATCAAGAGGGAAAAAATTACACAATGCCCAGGTGCCTAGTAGGTATCATTATTACATGGGTTGCAATCCATAGAAAAAGATGCCAATAAGCTGTATGTAACCTGAGACTTATTCTTTCCTTTGGTACATAAGGGATGTTTTAAGAGCCTTTCTATTTACTTTTCATTTTATTTGATTCTTGGAACTGAAAGCTCCTAACTTGTTCTTATGGACTCCTGTGATTTCACATTCAAATGATGTACATTTGCCTTCTGGTGTATCTGCCCAAATCAAATGTAAAGCTATTGTTTTAAAAGCCCCCTGATGAGAATTTAGAGAAGAAAGGTGATCATATCTTTAGATACACTAAAAGCTTGGTGTAGTACAGATGCCTCCCAAGACAGCGTTTTTATTTGGATTTTTATTTTCTCTTGCAAATTGCTTTTCTTGTTCAACATCTCCATCTGGATTTCAAGCAGACACCTCAAACTGAGCAAATACCAAGACTAAACTTCTTGGTCTTTGTTGGATAGGGTAAGTAGAATCCTGATATTTCTTTTCAATTCTTAATTGTTTTCTCTAGTTACAGCTAAATATTATGACATTTTCTCTTGGGGGTTGTTTGATTATTCTATATGTTTAATCACATTCTAGTTTGGATTAAAGGAACATCTATTTTATGGACTTTAAGGGATGAAGGAGTCCAATCTCTGGATTTCATTGGTCCAAGGTTGAACCACTAGTGTGGCTTCCTGATCACCTGAGGCATAAAAAGCCCAGCCTATGCATTGTTGATCCTGTTTAGGTTGGGCAGAATTCTGGCTGCCATTAGAGTCAAAATCTTCCTCTGACTGAGGATTTAGCTCTGGTGGGTGTGGAGGCAAAAGGGAGCAGCATCAACCTGTATGCCTTTTAAAAACTATCATCTTTAAGTAAATTAACTTTCATTGAATTTTTTGTGGTTCATGAGTGTTTCATTGCATTCCAATACCAAGAATAAACTGCTAAGCTGACCTGAAGTAGGCCTGACCCAGAATAGACTGTATTATATATATATTTTAATCACAAGTACTTAACATAAATATATACTTTTTTTATTGGTCTGGACCTGTGACTTTACCACTCCCTGTGGGGGGAAAAAAACACCCTACCACCAATATATGGCTACAAGTCTTAGAGAATTTTCTGGGACACAGAGATTAAGTGACTAGGAGTAACACAGCCTGTATGTGTCTGATGCAAGACCTGAACCCACTCATCTCTTCCTAACTTCAAATCCATCTCTCTACCAGCTATGGTACTGGGGATATAAACAGATATGACACAGAGCCTACTCTCAACTTGATAGGGAGGAAACTACGTATGTACAAATATATATACAAGGGAAAATGTGATTAAGAACATAGGAAAGATTTAGGGAAGGTCTTTTTTTTTTCTTTCTTTGTAAATAAAATTTTTCCATACATCAGAAAGGATGCAGGATGATATAGTTCAGTTTAGATAATGTAAATGTGTAGTGGACCTGGTCAAAATAGTTTTATGATAGGTCATGTGGATACTCATGATTAGGAGCACAGATCAATGGTAGGATCTATCCAGGGTCTAAGAGTTGGAGGTTGCATCTGGGATCTGAGCCACACTACTGCTTCCTGCTTCTGAACTTGCTTCTTTCTCAGCAGCTGCTCAGGGCCTCCCTACCTGGGAACACGAACCCCTTACTACTCTCTCCTCACCACTTGCACAGGTCCTTTTCCCAGTCCATTCTGGATCTATGACCTAGAAATAGGTAGTGGGCAACAAAGCTGTCAGTTGGCACCTGTCCCCCTTGAGGTACCCCAGTATAGATCTGGTGGTACCCTGGAATGAGTCTGGGACCTCCTCTTGTTCAGCCTCTCCCTGGGTGCTGGAATTCTCTGTCTGCAGGGTTCTCCGGGCTTAACTATTCCTCAGTCTGAAGACCTCTCTAGGTCTGTCTCCCTCTGTTGGTTTGGGCTCAGCAAATCAGTCACTGTGATTTTCTTTCCTGCAATTCCCCATTAGGATTCAGTCTGACACATTTTCTAGTTCTGTTTGGGGAAGTTTTGTGGAGGGAAGTTGGGATGTGGTATTTCTTATAACTCTACCATCTTGGTTCCTGAGTGGACTCAAACTTAAAGTAGTTTCTATATAGCATTTGTCTCCACCAAGTTCATTCTGACAATGAGCAAATTGGCTCCCTATTGTCTGGGTCAAACAGGTTGGTCAAGACATCACTCCTCACCATCTGGCTTTGAGCAAGTTTCTGGCTCCCAGAACTCTGGTGCCTCATCATACTGATCTTTTGAAGTTCAAAAAGTCAAAGTCATTTCCAATATGCCTTTATCTAAAAGCAGGAAGAATAGATAAAATATAGATGGGACTTACGACTGGAACGTTATCTTCACAAGTCACTTTGTTGTTGCATCTCAGGAGATTTATGTCCTTCACTTTAATGCATATTCCTGCAAATATGAGGAAGCTGGATAAGTACCACATTTTTAGTAATTTCTAGGCTATGTCCATAATAGCTTGTTATGGTTACCTTCCAATATGAATCAACATTAATCCCTCAGTAAGTCACCAACTTTGTTTCACAAAATCAGCTTTCAAGAAGACTGTAGCTTAATTGCATCCCAAGGCAGTTGGTGCTCTATCCATCATGATAAACATCCAATTCACCCTTGGATTCTATGTGGAATGGCAGAAGCAGCCAGCTCTACTACATCATAAGCCAGGAATCAAGGTAACATTGAACCTTAGATTTGTCAAATCTAATTAAGTCTTGAGCTAAAGTCTACAAAGACCATTCCCCCAACCAGGTGAGTATGACAAACAAGACTCTAACAGTGCACAGAAATGATTCAGAATCAATAAGGACAACAACAAACAGATGGTAACAGAAAAGCAATCCCAGGAGTATGTGTATTTTCAAACTCTAGTTAGTACAAATAGGAATCTTCAGGATGGAGGGAATAACTTTTTTTTTTAATTTCAAAAGGTTTCATTGATGCCTTTTTTGTCATGTCCAATATAAACTATCTCCCTACCATGAAACTCTCCATATAACAAAGAAAACGGGTAAAATAAAAAAAAAAAAAAACACAGTGAACTCATCGGATAGCACATGTAATATGCATCTATATGGTCTTCAACTTTGCTACAAAGGAAAGTGTGTTTTATTCTGTGTTTCAAAGAAATAACTTTAAAATGAAAGGTGATAGACACTTCTTTATTTGATAAGAAATTCTAATGAGCAGTTTAACCCAGAAAGAAGGAAGGAAATGAGCATTTATTAAGCACCTACTATGCACCAGGCACTGAAATGCTTCCCTTTCTCACCTCCATCTCTCAGGATTCCTGGCTTACTGCGAGATCCAGCTCAAATGGTATCTCCTGGAGGAGGTATTTCCCAGGCCCTGATTACCAATGCCTTTCTCTTTAAGTTTATCTTGTACCTTTTTTATGTATACCTTATATGTACCTAACATACTGTCTTCCCCACTAGAATGTAAGAACAAGGATCATTTTTGCTTTGTATTCCTAGGGTCTATCTAGCACAGTTGCTGGTTGAGCTATGTAGGAAGCACAGAATAAATGCTGGTTGATTGACTTAGAGTTGCTAGTCTTTGGGCAAACAGCAGGTGTACACTTGTTAGGAATGTTGTAGAAGGGTTTCTTATTCAGATATGGGTTGGACTAGACAGTTTCTGAAGTCCACTACAACTAGAAGAGTCTGTGAGATTTTATAGATGAAGAAACTGGGTCCAGACAGGTGAAGTGACTTGCCTAATGTCACAGGAATCTGAACCCAAAAGTCTACACCATTTTCTGTAATTATTTGTAAATTGTGTTCTCAATTCTTCTGTAATTAGTTTCCCCAACACAGCAATAGATTTTGGCACCTCTCTTCATTCTGCCTTCGTTCCTAATGTGGCTTATATCTTCTCGTTCATCTTAAGTTAATAATATTGCAGTAATTGCTAACAAAAATCAATACTATCACAGTACTAGCTAACAATTACATAACATTCTAAGGTTCATGGAGCACTCTCCATTTGTTTTCTCCTTTGATCTTCACAACAGGTTTAGGAGGTAAGTACTATTTTTATTCCAATTTTACAAATAAGAATATGAGACTCAGAGGTTAAGTGACTTGCCCAGAATCACTTAGCTAATTAGTGTCTGTGGCAGGATTTGAATTCAGATCTTTCTGACTCTAAGTCCTGTGCTTTCACTATGCCACACTATAATTTGGTAGGCTAGTCAGTTGGACAAGTAGGATATATTAAACCAGGCACTGTGCTAAGCAATGAGGATGCAAAGAAAGGCCAAAACAAACAAACAAAAAACAATAGTTCTTGTTCTCAAAGATCCTGCAGTCTAATGGGGGAGACATGCAAACTTCTAGGTACAAACAGGCTAAATTGGGGGTAATATCAGAGGGAAGGCATGACTACAAGGACTGGGTAAGGAGTCCAAAGATATCTCACATTTCTGCCAGTCAGTAAATCAGTCAATTAACAAACATTTATTAAGTATGGTGTTAAACTCTGGGGATACAATGAAAATAATAAAAAACAAAAACAACACATGTTCTTTGTCCTCAACAACTTCAACTATATTCAAGGATGCAACTGGTCAGATGTTAAGTAGGTGTGAGATTTACTCCCTCCCTTCTCCCGTATACATATTTATTATTGTTTCTGCCTGCATGAAGCATGTTAAGTTAATGCTAATACACTCCACTTCTATTTTTTCATTTTCTTCTCTGTGTGAGAGTAATAAGAGTACCCCACTGAGTCACCAAGAATTGCATTTAAGTGTTGCCTCAGGCACAAACTGGCTGAGTGACACCTGGGCAAGTCACTTTAACCTCTTAGCATCCCATACAACAACGACTGAAAATGGCAGAAGAGTTATAATTTTGCTTTCGGTAGAAGTTCCTCACTGGAAATAACGAAATCACCAGGTCCAATTTTTAAAAATCCTCAGTGCTTAGCTTAATAAATGCTTTGCATTGAAAGTGTAGATCAGTGTTGACACCCCAGAATGCACCACACTGACATGTGGAACTAGATGGCATGGAGTTTGGCACATGCCCCAGTTGCCTAAGACGGCATCCCCATGGGAAGATACTGGGAAACTGCTTCTGAGAGGCAGGATAGCTGGCTTGTGCCTGGACATTCTGTGTGTTGTCAACTTCCAGAGTTCAGCCTAAGAAAGACAAACAGAATCAGGTTGTATGTGTGGTTTTATTTCTCTCACACATTTGGAGCTGCAATCAGAACTGAGCTCTCTTTGGGGTTAGGTGAGGGGAATTATAGAGCCGTGAAGCAAGCAAGTGCCCCCGACTTGGGATGTCTGGCCTTTTGTTAGCCAAGATTACAGTTTCCAATGAGTGAGGGAGTGTTCCTGACTCAGAAGTCCATGCAATCTTAATCCTGTCTTGTGATTGCTGACACAAAAGGAGGAATTTGGGTTAACACAGAGAGCATCGAAGAGGGTTGTTGGTATGTCAGTCCAGGAGAGCTCAAATCAATCCTCTCAGATTGGCCAGTCCAAGTTTTCAACCGTCTTCAGGTGATTGAGGGACTCAAGTGAATCTCACAATTGCCAGGAAAAGCCCAGGCTCTGCTCAGTCAGGTTTTGTTAAAAAGACACTCCCAGACAATTCCAACTACATTGCCAATGGGGGTGGGGAATGGGGGGAGAAAGGCTGTTCCCAACCACAGGTAGATGCCGTGTTATGTGATTTGGGCATGCACCAAACCTCCATTACCTAAGGGATTGTGGGACTCTTTTCAGAGTAAATTCTGGACAAAGACACTGTAATGAGGAATTGGCATCAGAGTCCATGAAGCATCCTCTGTATCTTGGCAACTATGTGGACATACAGGGTATAGCACCAAGTCTGCTGAGTACCCTTTCTTTCTCTCTCTCCTTGAGGGCTTGTGGAGCCAGTGGCAGTATATATGAAGTGGAGGGGTTGTTGCTGTGCTAAGAGACTTCTGGTGGTCTGAGACATGACTACTGAGACCTTTCTTCTTCCTGCTGCTGAATGGGGGAAAGATGCCCTTCTGATGGAGCAACTCTAGCCAGTCTCTAATAAGAGATGAGTGTGTGGAGGTGGCAGAGTAATGGTTCCTCTTTCCCCCATCCCTGGGAGATCATAAACCTTTTAGATCACTCTGAGGTTGTATTTATTAGCCAGCTGAAGGCTGATTTACAGAAACTGAAGCAAAAAAAAAAATCCTCTAGACTCAAGAAGGTAAGCTCCTCAAGGCAAACCCAAGCTAGCCCCAAAAGGGGGCATGAAAGGGACCATCTTCCAGGTCCCTTTTGGACTCCTTGCTAGTGGTTTCTTGGGATTCCCTCTATTTCTTTTTCCAGAAACTTTTGGGAACTTTCTTTTGTCTTATTACTGGTTTGGTTAGGTTTGGAATTTCAAAGAGCAATACAAAGGAAGACAGAAGTCTTTCTTATCTGGTGTGTGTGTGTGTGTGTGTGTGTGTGTGTGTGTGTGTGTGTGTGTGTGTGTGTGTGTGTGTATCTGTGTCTGTGTCTCTATGTCTGTATGTCTATGTGGCCCTACAGTGAAGGGAAAAGGGTTCTTAATCTGTTCCTTCCTTTCTACATTCACTGGATCTCACTGATTGGACAACAATAGGTTCCTGCCCTACCCAAGCATTATTTAATAGTTATTTTTTGGGTCCTTAGGTCTCATAGTGAATGTAAATAGTAACTGTTTCTCTTTTGGCCAGCAGTTCCCTTCTCAGTTTGATTTTTTTTTTATTAAAGGGGCCATCCATTGACTCACTTCTTAAAGAGGCCTATTCACTGAATGGGTGTTGCCTCACTCGAAGTGAGCACTTGAAAAGACCTTCCAAGTGCCTAAGATAGTGCCTGGTACATAATATTACTCAATAAATGTCTGTTGATTGATTTTAAAATACACATCACAGAAGGGGAAAACTGTCTTAAGTGATTAGAATCACTGATATGAAACCATGGAAGTTGCAATTTCACACTACAAGGATAATTCAAAAAAAAGAAAGATGAAGGCAGGTGAATGAAAGGGCCCATTCTTTCACAATAAAGAAAAGCAGTATTATATAGTGGATAAAGTCATTCTTTTTTCCTTAGGCAATCAGGGTTAGGTGACTTGCCCAGGGTCACACAGCTAGTGCATGTCAAGTGCCTGAAGCCAGATTTGAACTCAGGTCCTCCAGACTCCAAGGCTGGAGCTCTATCCATTGTGCCACCTCACTGCCCCTGATAAGGTCATTCTTGATATGTAGGCCTAGGTTTAGATCTTGCTTCTGACATGATGGAGAAGAATAGGAATGCCTGGAGAATTGAGAGGGAAGGGGCTTTTAGGTGTTACTGATGGTCCTGCTCTGACAAGGTGGCTCAGGGCATTTGAGCTTTCCTTGAGTTGTGTTATCCTGGGAAAGTCACTAAACAGGGGCCTAGGCAACTAACTGGCTATATATTGCAGATGAGTTGCCGATCTGTATCTCATTGGAGGGAGTGTCTATACCTGAAGTTCTCTACACTAATGAAATCACTGATCTAGACCCATTATTTCCCAATGCAAATACCAGCATAATACAAACTGAGTTCAGCCTAGGAGGAAACTACTCTTCCTCTTCCTACCACCCTCACTTTTGTCATAGAATTCTGGACTGGGGAAGGACTTTAGATTATCCAAGACAATATTCTGCCTTCGGACTAATGATTATTTTCAACATCTGGGGCAGATACTGATCTATTCTTTCTCTAGAGATTCTCAGGAATGAAATTTCCATAACCTCCCTCGGTTAACTCCTGGAAGGAGTGAGCACTCAGTTGAGTTCCAAGTACATTCTCACCTAGTCGTCTTTACTTCTTCATAATAGGCCTACTTCCCAACTATTGAGGTGATGGTGGGATAGGGTGGCCATGGGAAGGGAGTCTTTTCTCTCAAAACCCATCATGAGTCCATGCCTGGCTTTGTTTCTTGATAGTAGTGCTTTTTAGCTATTTCAATTGGAAAACCACAGATTAAATTAACTTCCCAAATGCCTTTTAGTACCAGCAATCCCATAGTCCTTCCTTTTGTTGGCTGTAGCACTGTCTGCCCCTGAGATAAGGTGACCAGGCATGCATAGGTCATAACTAATTCTGCATTTTGTATGGGGCCTATTGCAATGTGAGCAGAAAGTAGATATTTATTCTAATCTCAATGAGAAGATTACTGTTGTTGCCTTTTGTCAGTTTCTCTCAATATATTCTGTGAAGCTTTTCCACAGAGCAGCTATTGGCTGAGTTATGTCATATTTTGATTACATTTTACTATTAAATGAAGTTCTTACTTTTTTTTTTTTTAATTTGGGGAGAGAGAGACAGCCTGGAATAGCAGTCAGAGAGATGGTCTGGAAGCTAGGGAAACCTGGGTTCATGTCTTGCCACTGACACATACTGGCTCTGTGACCCTAGGAAAATCAATTAACCTCTCTGTGCTCTGGGTGACTATTTGGTACTTTAAGTTGCAGAGTCATTCAGGTGCTAAATGCAAGTTGCAGTGCTAACTTGCATTAGTAGAAGTTTTCTCAGTCATTCTCTAAGTTAAATCACAGATTCACTCCCTATCCTTGTCCACCTTCCCCCCTTCCCTCCCCCCATTTATATTTTGGAGGCCCATGGAGGAATAAAAAGGGGTCACAGATATTAAAAATGACATATACTAAAATCCTGGATGAAAGAAATCCATAATAAAAAAAAAAAAGGAAAGGAGCTAGAGTAGAGGAAGGTGTCCTAATGAGAAGCAGATCTTGTTTATCAAATATTGCCTTTCAGTCATTTTTCAGTTGTGTCTGACTCTTCATGATCCCATTTGGGATTTTCTTGGCAAAATTACTAGAGTGGTTTGCCATTTCCTTCTCCAGTTCATTTTATAGAAGAGAAACTGAGGTAAACAGGGTTAAGTGACTTGCCCAGGGTCACACAGCTAGTGAGTGTCTGAGGCCAAATTTGAATTTAGGAGGGTGAGTCTTCCTAACTCCATTTCCTGTATTCTATCCACTGCACCACCTAGCTGCAAATGTCAGTGTGATTGGCCTCCCAACCAAGGATATTGAGTCATTCAGGTGTTAAATCATGCATTCTCCTTGTCTGTATTTACCCACTCCAATAGATTATGTTAAGCTTGTCCACATGGTAATTGCATAATGAGTTGACCCCAGTGTTTTAAATGTGACTTTGGCACAACTGGCTTCCCTTCAACTTAACAATTAACTGATTTGTTTGGAGGAGAGTGCTTCTGCCTCCCTCCCTCTCTTGCTGTCTCAGCAACAGGGAATATTGGGAGCCCATTCCCCTTTCCTGGGGATTGCCCATCTAGTAATTAAGGACAAACATAAACAGGGGGAAGGAGAGAATTGAAGATCTCAGAAATATAATTCAAAGCAATAGAGTTTGTCTCCATAAGCGTATTAATTCCATTGGCCAGGGGTCAACCCTATCTCCCTTAGCTTCAGGGAACCATAAAAAAAAAGTCCTGGCAAGTACTCACTTGCAAGCTCTTCCTATACCTAGTCAAATAATGGAGTCTGAGTGAATAAAAATCATTTAGTGTACAATGTTTGCAGAGCACTTACTCTACCCAGCATCTAAATAGAAGGATGTAAAAGAAATTGATGCAGCCCTTAAGGTATTTGTAGGAGTTTGTAAGAGTTGGCCAGGGTATAGCCATTGGTTGCTTATTGGCAATGCATTGAACTGTTTACATTCCACTCTCCTGCCTAAAAGGGCTGAGCAACTAGGACAAAAGGTAAATATCCATGAAAGTGAATCACTATAGGTTGCTTTCCTGAGGGGAAGGAAGTATGTATTCTATTTAGCCAAAGATTTCAGTTTTATATTTGGACTGAGAACTTTTTCAAGGGAATTAATGAAGAATTAATCTGTACTCTGTGATTTCACAAATAACAAACATTAAAGAAAAATGGCTGGGGTAGAAACAAGGGATTGCCATTATCATAGATCTTTATACTCTCTTTGTGAACAAATTTCTAACTCCTTTGTGTGACGTTCAAGGCCCCTACCATTCCAGATTTATCTTGTATTACTCAATTTCATGTGTTCTATGCTTCAACTAAACTGTACTATACTCTTCCTCCCAAACATACACTACACTAATGGAAGAATAATCAGTTCTCCTTGAAGAGGTGAATAGAAGAGTTGACAAGGTGGGTTTCATTGTATGCCCAAAGGCAAAAAGAAAAATTATTTTATGGGCATTTGATCATCTTACTTTACCAAATTCAAAATAAAAATATGCAAACAGATCATCCTGAAGATAATCACTTTCACAATGACTCAATGTACTACTCCTGCAATCTCAAACAATCGATAGGTGAAATTACAAATCCATGAAGGTATCCAAAACACCCATGTTTTGTGGTTCTATGTGAGGGGTTTTTTTGTTGGTTTTTTTTGGCCTTTATCACAGGAAGTTATTTCTTGAAGGATTCAGGCAAACTTTTCTTTCTTTCTTTCTTTTTAAGGCAATTGGGGTTAAGTGACTTGCCCAGAGTCACACAGTTAGTAAGTGTCAAGTGTTTGGTCTGAGGCTGGGTGTGAACTCAGGTTCTCCTGACTTCAGGGCTGGCACTCCATCCACTGCGCCACCTAGCTGCCCCCAGTCATAATTTTCCTACAATCATAGTTTGGCAATCATTCATATATTATCACAAAACTCTACCATAATAACGGGAAACCCGACTGGAATTTCATTATCAATATTCCAAAATCAGTCTCTCTTAGGACATTGTGACATTTGCCACACGAAAGCCTGAAAGAACTGGGAAAAGCTCAGAAGGATTTGTCAAGGTTGTGGTGGTCACAGAACTTGTGACACAGGGTCATCATTGCCCATTCATTTGTGGTACTCTGTACCTAAAACTGCAAGAAGCTTACACTACATCCCAGCAGACCTGACCCTCTTAGAAACCCTTATCAAAGGGGAATACACAGACACACAGGAAAATCCACCCCAGGCAACCAGACTCACCAGAGTTGCCATAACGAAGTCTTACTTGGATCTCACATTCTTCCCCTTTCCAACATAGTTGGAAAGCATAGCAATATTATAAAGGACAGTTTAAGGCCTGATCTCAAGACATAATAAATCTATGGTCCTCTTTACCTTGATGTTCTGTTTACAGATTGTATCAGAGTAAGAGAGAGGCTAATAACCTTGTTGGAGACTAGCAGCAAATGTTTACTTCTTATTCCAGCACTGATTATTGCCATTAGAAAGGATATGTCTATAATCACAAGAGCTTACATTTATATAATGCTTTATAAGTGATAAAACTTCTTTTCTTATAAAAGGCCTATGAATTAGATAGTCAAGTATTGTGATTTTCATTTTACAGAAAAGGAAACAGAGGCCCTGGAGGTAAAGTGATTGGCCAAAGATTACACATCTAGGAAGCAGAAAAGATAGTCAGGTCTTCTGACTTTGAGTTATTTCTGTTGTGTCCTGATACCTTTCCAATTTTCCAATCCTGTTAGGGCCCTGATGACCTTAATGCTAGGATCTTGATCTGAACTCACTCATGGGGATAGTCACAAGCAAAAGTCCTGGGTCTGTTTGTAGCTGAAAGCTTCTGTGATCTTAGTCCCCACGAAACTCATGCCTGAACCCCAAGACCTTAGAAATGCTTTCCAACACTCATGGGTCAATTTGATGTTAGAAATGCAGAAGGTTAACGTCCCTTGATTTTTTCAGGTATGAATGATGTCACGTTATATATATGTGTGTGTGTGTGTATATATATGTATATGTCAGTAGACACTACCAGTCCTAGTTTGCACTATTTTCTGCTGTCCAATTTCAATTACAGACCTTTCCTTCCTTCCTTTTTCTTTCTTTCTTTTCCTTACTTCCTTCCTGTTTAGTAATTTTACTCTATTGTAAACTTATTACTCAAGGTTCCTGGGGCATTACAGCCCTGAGATGTAAATAGATGGGGCATGTTTCCAGACAAGAATAATTTTGAATTCCATGCCTGTCCTATCTACCTTTCTAGCCATTTCTGATTGAGCAAGCTGCTCATTACTGACAGGCTTTGTTGGTAAATAAACTAGTCTAGTGCTTAATCTCTAGATGAAGTATAGTGTTCATATAATTTAGTTTGAAACTAATACATCATTTCTATTTCCTTTGGCTTTGTATATTATATATATAACTGAGAAATACATGGGGGACTTAGATGATGATTAATATGTGTTCCATAGGAATCAATTCTGGGGAAAAGGGAGAGCTGTGTATAATATGGAAATGAATAAGGAAGCTGCGCTTGTTTTCAGCAATCATAATAGCCATGTGGAATTCTAGAAGGTTACCACTGGATGTGATCTTAGAGGTCATCTAGTCTAACTCTCATATTACAAATAATAATAATAGCTGAGATTTATATAGTGATTAAAGGTTTTCAGAGTGCTTCACAAATGTTATCTCATTTTATCCTCATAACAAGCCTGGGAGGCAGATGAGGAGTCTGAGGCAAGTAGAGGTTAAGTGATTTTTGCCTAGGGTAACAAAACTAGTAAGTGTTTGAGATCAGCACTCTATCCACTGTACCATCTAACTGCCTCTATATAAGAAAAATTGAGAAGCAGTGAGTGATTCATCCAAGAGAATATGGAGCTTAAACAAAAAGACAGGGTGACTAGGATCTGCCTTACTTTCTTAGGTCTGGTGGCTCAGCTGTCTCTGAGCTGTCAGTGACGTGACTACAAAGATCCAGAAGAAATCTGAGCTCCCAAGTCATATACTCTATAAATTACAGAAAAAGCGGGAATCTAGTGTCAGCCTGGTGACCATGAACACATCTATTGTACATCATTCTCAATTCAATTCAATAAACATTTATTGAGCACCTACTATGTGCCAAGCACTATGCTATTCTTTTGCATTTGACCATATTAGAAATAGTTCAACATGTTGCTATCAAGCCAAGGCCAGATAGTTCCAGCCTCTATTTCAGCTTTATCATCTCTCTATTATTTACTATATGGCTGGCACATAGTAGCTGCTCAATAGATCTAGATGAATGCCTTTATCATTTATCTCCTTACTTTGCATTCCAAGAACCTCTAGCCTTCTCTTAGAGTTTTTTTAAACACATAGTAGCTGCTTAATAAATAGTATTTGTCTTTATCATCTATCTCCTTTCTTTGCATTCCAGAGAGATTTTCTCTGTTTCCCCAACTAGTCATCCCTTGTCTTGGCATAAGGTCAGGATCAGTAGAGGATCATGAGGACAGGGGATTGCCACAGGGAGGAAATACATCTCCCCCTAGATGCTGACACCCTGAAGCAAAGTCACTGTCACCTAACCATAGTTATGGCTCTGAATAAAGCAATCACATTGGCATACATTTTGAGAAGCAACAAAAGTTGATGATAGCTATTACCTGCTATGGTAAAGAAATGCCAACCAATGATCAGATTTTGCTACAGGGGTGGCAGACTAGAAGATTACATGATTCAAAGCTAGGTGATCCTTAGAGAACAAGTCCAACATATCCTTCATTTTTGCACAGGAAGAAAATGAGGCCCAGGGACTTGTCCAAAGCCACATAGATATTAAACACCAAATTTGGAATTTTAGCTGTTCTTCAAAATCCAGTGCTCTTATACCTACAGCAGATCTCCCACTGGGGATATTTGGGCATAAAGAATGTGAAGCCACTTGGCTCAATGCCCATCAGTGTGCAGAACCCTCAATGACATTTCAATTTTACTTGACTATTAAACAGCAAAGCCATAACTCCAGGATCAAGATTGTTTGAACCAGACACAAGGAGTGTTGAAACAATTACTATGTTGGCACCCCTCAAGTCCACCTACAGACACTAAAGGAATAAGCCTGTATCTACTTTCTCCACTTGAACTCCTTCACTTGGGCCTTTCCTTTGGGCAAGGACAAAATGTTTGCCTTTCTTTGTTTTAAATGTTTATTTCATCTTTATAAACAGTGATAACCAACAGACTTTTATTTTATTTTATTTTTTGTCCCACAGGCCTATTTTCTATTTCTATTCTGGCTATGCTTTTTGCAAATGCAACTGAAGGAAGACAATTGAAAGGAAAGTATCCCTAGGTGGGGCAGGGGAAAGAGAGAGAGAGAGAGAGAGAGAGAGAGAGAGAGAGAATCTAACATAAATGCTTTTCCAGAGTGCTCTCTGGTGGGGGGCTCAGAGTTAAAACATATAGGGATAATTACATGTTCTTTGGTACAATTTTCTAGAGTACAATTCTAGAGTATAATTTCATGGAGAGAGGACCATTTATAACAAGAAACTTCTCTAGGTAATGTCAGTATTAGAGGTAGGGGCAAATGAGTGCTCATGTTCCTACTCTACTAGAACAACATATACCATTTGTGTGTATATTGTCAGAAGGAGAAAGATGTGAAAGAAATCAATCTAGTTGAGGAGACAGGGTCAATACCCATGAAGAATCTGGATAGTAAGTGCTAAATTGTGGTACTAACAATAAGGGAAACAAATTCAGAGAAGAGAGATACCAGTGTAATCTGGAATAATCAGGAAATGGGAGCCTGGGATGAGGGAGATGATATAAATTTGAGTTTGAAGCTGATTGTGGTGGTGAAAGAAATAATGAGGAAAAGAGTAGGATTAAGTGCAGTAGTCAGTGATGAGACTGGTATTGCTGAAATAACGGATATATGTTGGGAATAATAGTAGGGGCCCAAAATAATATAGTTTAACCTATAAGAGGATAATGCTTCATCCTGCAATCAGCATTTGGATGTGTTTCCTCTCAGTCATGGAAAGAGGAACATATATTCCATGTCATTGAAAGAGCCATATCTGTCTTCTTTCTCTTAATTATGTAAATCCTGTGAATTCTGTAGAGTCCCGGGTATAGGAAACATATTGGACTCTTTACTTAAAGGAGTGAAGAAATAGTCTTACCTAAGACTAGGAGGTAATGTTCATGTGAGATTAATATCTAAGTATTTTGAAATAATGATACCTAAAGTTAGGTATCTAAGCTTATTTGAATTTGAATATTATTGCTTTATTAAACACATTTTTTTAAAAATTAGAGCAATGATAAATGTCATTGTAGTAATAACCTAATACTTCTTGTCTTATTTCTTAACCAAAAGCACAAATTCTATTAAGTTTATATCAGGTTAAAAGAATCTATGCCTAAAGTAAATTACTGACCACTCATTCTACTTCAATAATCATGCAAAGCAGGCCATGACTGACTGAGAAGGCAGTCTCTTGCCCAGGCTAAGGAAAGTGGCAGATTCAGAAGACTATTCCCCAGTGGTAATGCTATCTGATGCTAGGATAAATTCAGTCAAGTGATGACTAAATAAGTTTCATTAGAATTCATGCCACTGGATGAAGAGAATATCAGGAAATGGAAAGCTTCGGGCAATTAATTTTTCCTCTTCTGTTAGATTAGGCACCGATATGTTGGATTTGAGCTGCCACCTAAAACTATAGCAAGTCTAGTATAATTTAAATACCTCTTTTATTTGACTCAACAATCAGTAGCCAAGATAACCCTTTTAGGTAGACCAATACTACCAATGAAAAAACTTTCCATTTTCTATAAGTTACCCCTTTTTTTTTTTTTTTAGTAAAAAGAGATAGACTCTTACATTTATAATGAAACCTCAAGAATGATTAATTTCTTAGGTCTAACCACAGGGTCCCTGAAAATAATCACCTTTATTTGGAAGAGAGGACAGGGTCTGGGATGGAAGGGAAGCTAAGTAATGAATTTTTTTAAAAAAAGATCTGGAAGCTCATAGTATCACAGCCACAAGGATCTGGAACAATGCGATGTCATAAGCCTCGTGCTGAGTTTACAGTGATGGAAGATTTGGAAGTGGCAATTGGAAGTCAGGAATATGATTACTCCTGTTTTGTCAGGATCATGAGAAGAGGATCAATAGTGCTCGGGGTAGAATGCAGTGTTTGCTAAAGAGAGTCAGGTCTCAGTCAATGCAAACAGGTGGAAGATATGAGACAAGATCTAGGATGACGAAGTAATTGGTATGCCAAAACAAGGATTCTGGGGGGCATAATGGAAAGGCAGAGCAAGGGAAGAAAAGGCCTGGCAGGGGTGATCTGGATGAACTAGAAGTATATATTTTACATAGGACTATAGCATTCCAACAGATGTGATCTCATTGATTTGGGCATTCCCTCTAGCTGGATTGTGACCATCTATGGCTGAACTTCTTGTGCAAATCTTATCAATGTCCATCCAAGGTTTACCCCAGCAGTTCCACTCAACATGTTAGGGGCCGTTTATTTAAGCTCTTGACATTGTGATGACATGCACAGAACATTCATTGTCTATCATTTAACCTTTGACCTCACTAGATAACTGACCTCTTTTCAATCATATATCTTTTGTGCCATCCTTTATATTGCTTTTCCATCAAGATTCCTTGTTTCTAATGTATTACAGCCTGCTCATACCCATTATGCATCTCTCCATGGCCTTTGGGGGAGATCTTCAATTTCAGTTCTTCAGAGAAATTAGTGCTTGATGACTCACAACCAGACATTAACTGCAGCAGAATTTAGGTTTTCAAAAAGATTTGTCATTGTTTCAAGGAAAAGTTGGGGAACTATCCCAACAATTTTACACTTTTCCAAAGGCTACTCTACTCTCCTTACCAATTCCAGTCTCGGTTCATTGTCTATTTGCAAACTGTGCCCAAGAAATACATGTGTGTGCTTGCCATAGAGTAGGTACTTAATAGATGAATGTGTGTATGTAAGGTGGATTTTGTTATTTTTTAGATAATAGTTCCTAGGATTCATGGTCATAAACAATTTCTACTGTGACTGTGCTGAGATAATGTAAACATTTGTGCTTAAAGTTGTAAATGCCTGCTGTGCTTTAGCTATTCTGATTCACCATGATATTGCTAAAGTTAACATAAACTTTGTGAGGCTGTTGCTGGCAAAATGCCTTCTTTGCGTATTCCTCTAAGTCAAGTGAGCACTGGTCAGTAAGTGGGGAATGCACAAGCATTCCCACGAGAGACTCTGCTTTCTCAGTCAGTCATGGCCTGCTTTGTATGATTGTTGAAATAGAATGAGTGGTCAGTAATTTACTTTAGGCAAAGATTCTTTTAACCCGATATAAACTTAATAGAATTTGTGCTTTTAGTTAAGAAGGAAGACAAGAAGCATTAGGTTATTACTTACAATGTTATTACTACAATGACATTTATCGTTGCTCTAATTTTTTTAAAAAAATGTATAAGTATTTAATAAAGCAATAATATTAAACTAAGTTTAGATACCTAACCTTAGGTATCATTATTTCAAAATGCTTTGGATACACACACACACACACACACACAAATACACATATACATAGGGATGAACTCCAGATAATATGTATTCAATTACATATACAGCATGCACAATACATTTCATTGACTTGTTTTTTCCTGGGTGGATAGTCATACCAAACTCTTTCGAGTTGTTATAAATCTCACATAAGAGGTTCTACAATGTTTAGGAGTATTAATAAGAAAATATCATCTGCATATTCTAGAATACCTTGCTTCACATTTAAATAAGTTTAAGCTAAATAACTCAAACTTCTAATCCAATACAATAAACATTTATTAAGCACCAGGCACCGTGCTAAGCACTAGTAATACAGTTAGTAAAAAGAAAGACAATCCCAAGGAGTTTACAGTCTCCTGGGAAGAAACTAGACACAAAAGGGGGCAGGGCAGAGGGAGGGGAATGGGATATCAGGGGGGTAGAACTTTCAGAGTCATCTTGTTCTGTGGAGTTGAAACAGGTAGAGCAGCAGATGCAAAGTGGATCTGCCATTTATAAGACAGGAAAAAGCATTAGGAAGAGTTTGGAGGGCTGAATGGGAGACTATCAGAGGGGAGAGGAGGCCGAGGGAGGTGATGTCAATTAATGTTTGAGTTAGCTTCATGGTGATGAAATTAGAAGTGATGAGTTTATCCTGGGAGGGGCATGGAGAGTACCACTATCCAGTCAGGAGTGAAACCTCATGTTAGGGCAGCTTAAATAGGCTGGTTAAGTTTTCTCCAGGTAGAGCCCACCGAATCTCAAATTTTAGCTTATGCTCTAGCCAGTGTTGTGATCCCACATATGAAAAAGCACAAAACAATTCTACTAGCACATAAATTGAGATATTAAAAAAAATAGCAATAAGTAGATATCAATCAATAAACATTTATTAAGCACCTATTTTGTGCCAGGCACTGTGGTAAGCAATGGATATTATCAATCACTAATATGGTTTCCATTTAACTGGAGCTTTTGGGCTCTGGCCTCTAGCAGGTTCACTCTTGATCTGGACAGCCAGAAGGACAGGAATGGAGACATAATGAGGGGTTATTTATTTTTCTCAATCAGATTGCTGATATTGGGAGCTCCAACTCCTACAGCTTCCCCTAAGACTCGATGGGGTCTAATTGAGACATCCCCGCTTGTGCATTCCCCACTTACCGACCAGTGCTTACTTGATTTATAGAGGAGCACGCAAAGAAAGCATTTTGCCAGCAACAGCCTCACAAAATTTACAACAACTTTAGCAATATCGTGGTAAATCAGCATAGCTAAAGCACAGTAGGTGTTCACAACTTTAAGCACAAATGTTTATATTATATCATTGCAAAGTCACAGTAGAAATTGTTTATGACCATAGATTCTAGGAACTATTATCTAAAAAAGAATAACAAAATCCACCTTACATACATTCATTTATCAAATACTTACTCTATGGCAGGTACTCTGCTGGGAGCTGGGGATATGAAAGCAAGTGTAGAAATCATCCCTATCCTCATGAAACATGTAATCTGCTGGGAAAATGTATAGTAATAAGCCAATACACAGTGAATGCATAGTAATTTGGAGGGGGTGAGTTGGGTGGGGGTGAATGGAGGGTGGGAAAGCACTATCACCTCAGGAAAGAAACAGATATCAGAAAAAGTGTCATGTAGGAGATGGCATGAGAGTTGGTTCTTAAGTACAATTAAGAATTTCAAAGAGGCAGCTAGGTGGCACAGTGGATAGAGTGCTGGGCCTAGAAGTCAGGAAGATTCATCACCATGAGTTCAAATCTGACCTCAGCTACTTACTAGCTGTATAACCCTGGGCAAGTCACTTAACCCAGTTTGCCTCAGTTTCCTTTTCTGTAAAATGAGCTGGAGAAGGAAATGGCAAACCACTCCAGCATCTTTGCCAAGATAAACCTCAAATGGGGTCAAAGAGTCAGACTCAACCCCCCCCCCCAAAAAAAAATCAAAAAATAGAGGTAAGAAAGGAGTGTCCTAGTTGTGGGGAACAGCAAATACATGTGCAAAGGCATGGATATAAAACATGGAAAACAATATTTGTTAGTGTTATTAATTGAATGCTGAGGGTATGATCAGGATAATGTGAAGTGTGGAAAGAAAGGCTGAACCAGATTGTGAAGGGTTTTAAATTCCAAAAGAGGAGTTGGTTTTTCCATCATAGAAGCAATAGAAGTTTTTTGAGTAGGAAATTGACACAGTAAAGCCTTTGTCATCAATTTGGCAATTAATTGGTAGCTATGCCAAAGATAATTTGGCGAGAAGACAGACTGAAGTCAAGGTGATAACTACTGGAGTAGTTCAGATGACAGTGACTGTGAACCCAATATGGCAAGCAGTGGTCTTGCAAGTAAAGAAAAGGGGACAGATGTGGGAACTGACAAGATTTGGTAATTCACCAATAGTGGGGCACAGAGGAAGTATCAAGGAAGACTGAATCGAAGATTGAAGGGTAAAAGGACGATGATACTCTTAATTAAAATGTTAGGAAAGAGGTTCTTAAGGTAGGGTCCATTAATTTTTTTCCCCCCCATTTTTTTTTTTAAAAAGTTTTGAGTTCCAAATTCTATCCCCCCCCTTCCTGAGAGGTCAAGCAATCAAATCTAGGTTATATATGTGCAATTATACAACACATTTCCATTAGTAATTTTGTGAAGACTTGAATAAAGTAAAAAGTAGTACATGAACTTTAAAAAAAAAATTTGTGATATAGTTCAATATTTGAAATTCAATTATTATTTTTAAATTATTTTATTTTGATTCAAGTTTAAAATTTTTCTCCCCCTTCCTCCCCACCATGGTGCACAATCTGATATAGGCTATACATATACATGTCTATTAAACATTTTCACAGTGATGTTATAAGAATTAGAACCAATAGGAGGAACCACCAAGAAGAAGAAACATAACTCAACAGAAAAGAAAAAAAAAAAACAAATAGTATGCTTCAATCTGCATTCAAATTCCATAGTTCTTTCTTTGGATGTGGATAGCATTTTCCATCATGAGGCCTTTGGAGATGGCTTAGATCCTTATATTGCTGAGCATTACTAGTTTTTCTAGCCCTATTTTGTGCATTTAATACACCTACGTTTCCCACCAAGGCTTCCCCCCATAAGGTTGAAATGAGATGCTTGTAAAGCAATTTGCAAAACTTTAAAGCACTACATAAATGTTGCTATTATAAGTTTTAGCTCTTAGAAACTGAGATCACTATGAGGTAGGAAAGCCAGGACCAAGCCAGAACTCCAAAATATATCTATACATAAAAACAAGCAAAGATAATTCAGCCAAACAAAAACAAAAAAACAAAACAAAAACAAAAAAAGGAGAGAAACAGGAGAGGGGATTACAACAGCCTAGAAAAGGGTTAGTAGGCAATTGTACAGATTGCGCTAAGGAGGGCCGAGAGCAATCAAGATATCACCTAGGACCCAGCAGGAACACTTTCCTAGCTAGTAGGAAGGTAAAATGCAAGTAACTAAGAGGAGAATGGAACAAAGGCAGAACAGAGAGCTTTTTCCATAGTTTAGCCATGATGGGACATATGGCACGAGTTTAAGAATGGCAGGGTCCAGTGACATTTGAGGATAAGAGGGCTGGGTGTGTTGGGAGGCAGCAAAGAGACTGAAGAATATAAAAAGGAGAGGAATGATTGCAGTTGCAGACTTGTAGGAGATGGGAACAAGTAGAGAGATCTTTCTCCTCCAGAAGTTAACAAAAGGTTTTCCTTTATTTCTTATTTGTGGTCTCAAACACATCTTTGCACTTTTAAATGAAGAGAGCTTGGTAGAGTGCTTATTGTTACCTTGACTCCTGCAGTGCTGTTTTGAATGGGGTTTTTCCTCTTCCTCCTGGCTGATTCCCCCTTTTTTTTTTTTGGCACCCTACTTTGCTGAACATTAAAGAGAATATTTATCGAAGAAAAAAAAAAAAAGTGGTTCCTGCTTTGCTAACAACCTTTCTTCGGTCTGAACTTTTGCTTTCAGGTACATGCTACTTATCTAAAGCCCATTCTGGAACAAGAACACCCACCTCTTCTCTCCCTCCCCCCCCAAAAGACACCATATAGTCCCCTGCTGAAGGAGACCAAGTGCTTTCCTCCAGGCTGAGTAGGCAAGTCTTTCACGTGTAAGAATTGGCAGGGCAGATCCAAGAAGCTCAGAATGTTGTCAGCTTAATTTTTGAAGAGGCTTATGGCTTTTACATCTTTATAAGCAAGTGAAGTAGTGAATAGACTAGCCCCGGATGTACTAAAGTGGGTCTATTCTTGGATAGAGAAAGTTAGAGGTATTCATTGTTCAAGTGTACCTGTTGCCCCTTTACACAACTAAGGGAAATCTGGGTTGAGGTAGGGTTAGCAGTGGCTCAGGCATGTTAGTGGAGGCCAATTAGACCAAGGCACCCCAAATTTAAGCAATCAGCTTAGAGATCAGAACTTAACCACAATGAAATATTTTTATTGCTGGAATCTTACTTCCATCTCCTCAGTGCTAGGAAGGATATCAACAATATTGCCACAATTAGGGTCCCAGATAGAATAAGCCAGAGCATTCTTATGTCCAGGACTGAACCTGTGGAAGAAATTATTGTTTAGAACTTGTGTTGGCACCAAAGGTATTTATAATAAATGGGTGGCAGTGATTTTAGAGACAGTCCTCCATTCATCCATGTTAAGAGTTATACTTCCTACAGATGGAAAAGAAAAAAAATTTGTCCTCAGATTACAACCAGGATGGGCAGGGGGAACATAAAATCCCTAAATTATAACTAAGTGTCATGTTCTCTTCCCTACTTCTGGGTTCAAGATTTGACAATTACTACTTCAATCTTTGAATCAACTGTCTTGTCTTTTAAAGCCTATGGGCATGGAAAAGTAAAGGGTCCAGGTAGAAGCTGGCTAGACAGACAACTTATCTGAATCTAATGAGTGAAAAAACACATTAATATACTGCAAAACATTGTGCTAAATCCTAGACATGTGAATATGATCTAGGATACAATTCAAGTCTAGGTTTTCAGAGTAGAAAAAAAATATCAGAGGAAGATACAATGGAGTTGACCCTCACCTGATTGAGAGGAGTCTTCAGCATCTTGAAGCAAAAATATAGGCCCCTTGCTAGAAACATTTGAAGTCTTGTTCCAAGGATGGGTCTCAGAGTTCCTCCTTTTTCCTAAGGGGAAGAAGGGTAGGAAAAAAAAAGTGTTAATATAATATTTAGTCTGGAAAGAACCAAGACAGCCCAGTTAGATAATAGCACAGGAGGTTTTTTTTTTTTTAATATATATTAAAAAAAAGTCTGTTGCTCCTAAACTATAACTTGGGTGGGTGGGGTGAGACATGGGAAGCAGAGCACATTTATATAAGGGATTGTAGAAGTATAGGCAGATGAGCAATTTGCTGTTGGCTACAACCAAGTGCCACTGTCACCTGTTGGATTTGCATAGATTTACATCTGGTGGGAGTAGGTTAGCACAAGAATGTATGCACCGGGAGCTACGTACCAAGATACCAAATAGAGACCTTTGATTTTGGCTTTGTGTCATTTGACAGGTTCAATAAACAACATATGGGTTAAGGCAAGGACTGGATCTAGATACCTGGTTCGTTCTTGTGAAATACTCTATTGCTTTAAATAAGAGTTCAAAGCAATAAAGGTAAGGAGATAGCTCTAAATACTTACTAGTTCCCACAGGGCAGGTTACTGTGCAAGAGTCTGCCCCCAAGGGCTGGCAGACAGAGGCATTGCAGTGTAGATATACCTAGAGAGAAACCCATGGTTACACCTTTTTGGTCTTCTGTTACTAGTAAAGGTAGAAAGGAGTCGCTAAAGGAGGCTGGTTATGCACATCAAGATGCCTTAGAGATAGTTTAGGTCCTCCAAAAGTTAAAATACACAATTTGAAGAGAGAAATGAGATCATTTAAGTACCTCTTTGCCGAGGACTGAACTAGGCTAAAGAAGATTTTGTTTAGAAATATGCTTATGGGCTTTATACTGTAAGATAAAACACTCCAATTAATAAAGTATTGGTCTAAACAAAGTGATTATTTATCTCTACCTATCAAATATCTATTTGTCTATATATCCACATTATATATGTATGCAATATGTAAAATCCACTGATGGATTAGAAGACTAGGAAGACTCCTTCGCTAATTAGAACAATTTTATCTAAGTGCAATTTATCAGCTGTCAATATGCTCCATTTTGAAGAGTAAAAAATGAGTTTAGATATTCTTGCATTTGAGGTCACATGCAAGAGAATGACATCCTACCGGTCCCATGAGTGCCTTTTTAAAAGCAGAATCCATGAAAGCAAAGGTGTGGATGATGAAGCGCTTGTAGTGAGAAGGAAACCGTGGTGTTGAATTTCTTGGTATGGATACCATCTTTGTCCAGTAGTTATCTCCTTCATAGGGACATCTAAAGAAGATCAGAAAAATCAGGGTAGGTGCTTTTCTCCATACTTCCCAGGCTGAAGCCTTCAAGCAGCCACTCACCCCTTCACTAAGATGGGCCATTGTATTGGATACTGAGGATTGGTACTGGGGGTTGCCCAACAATGGTGTAGAAGTAGAACCAGATCTGGGTCTGTTCTTCGTAGGATCCGAACCTCCACATGAATTGGCTGCCGAAGTAGCTTTGTTACTGGGTATTCAGTGGCCACATAGTAGGAACTATAGTGCTCTTCTGTAAGAGAGAGAGAAGACTTGGTTTGGTAAAGACAGGAAGTCAAGTCTTATAGTGGACATGATGGGGTTGGAATCTGGGGGTTCCAGAAAGGAAAAACCCTGGACTTTCCTACATGGCCAAATCTCTGGTGTTCCCCTGAGGCTATGGTCCCCCATCAACTGGTCTTTCATTGTGACTACACCTAATCTCCCTTCTATTGTCTTGCCTCCCTATGGGCCTCAGGCCATTTCCCACCCTTGGTCCCACCTAGGCTCCATTTCCCACCCTTGGGAATTCTATTACCTCATGGACTGCTTGGCCACTCTCCCATGGTCATTCTATATAAGGCCCATCTTGTCTCCATTAAGATGCTCAGATTCTTAGAATCTAGCCACTGCTCAGATTCTTGTAATCTGGCCACTGCTTACCCATGTTCAGACTCCTTAAGAGTCTTGCCCAATATGATAGATGTTCTAATAAACCTTGTCTTTGGCTGAAAGAAGGCTTGGGTCAAATTCGTTCGGATAGGACCCGCGTGTTGTGATTTTGGGGTCCCAGCACCCCTGAACCACAGACAGAGTGGACTTGGAATCAAGATGACCCAAGTTCAAATCCTGCCTTAGAAACTTGCTAACTATAGGAACTTGGGCAAGTCATTTAACTTCTCAGCCTTAGTTCCTCGATCTGTAAAA
Source organism: Vombatus ursinus (assembly GCF_900497805.2). Classification (NCBI taxonomy): domain Eukaryota; kingdom Metazoa; phylum Chordata; class Mammalia; order Diprotodontia; family Vombatidae; genus Vombatus; species Vombatus ursinus. The sequence goes on from NW_020954576.1 coordinate 12,908,945, forward strand.
ACAGGGGAAAAACAGCCTCTACTTTCTAGGTTGTTTTGAGGACTGGATAAGATAGCACACCTAAAGTGCTTTACAAATTTTAGTGGTCGACATAAATGAGAAAAAAGAGCCAAAAGACATGGTTACAGAATGCTTTGATTAAGGTACTCAAAGCTAGGTTTACTGCAAGAGCACAAAGATTGTTTTGTGAAGCAGAAGTTTATCTTGCAAGTAGTTTATCCGAGTTCTAGGATCTCATGCCCCAGTCTGGATGTAAAGGTTCTAGATTCCATAGGCAAGAGGGAAACTGCCCCCCCCCCAACAAAAATTGCACAAAAGCATGACCTTACCTTTAGCAATTTGCATTTCCAGAGCCAGAGGCCCTGGCTTGGTAACAGGAAGTGGTGGGGGGAGGGTGACAACCTGGATAGTAGCTGGGAGCATGTCACCTTTTATGGAATAGCTACAGCTGATATGAAGCCTAAATGAAAGCAGAGAGGGCTTAGTCAGCAATAGGCCCATCTGTTCTGGAATTATCTATAATTGTTCTTTATAAAAAGAAAAAAAAATTCCCTTTGGTAGGTATTCCTTTATTTCTCTAGCCCAGAAATTTAGGGGTTATATAGCAGAAGTCTAGTTGGGCAGAAATATATTCCTCAAATTAATTATGTCAGTAAAAACACCTTCATATTTAAAACAGAAAGTAGATGATAGTTATAAAAAAAAAAAATCATACCTGAAGATGCTATCCCTAGTGATTGACCCACGGGTCCAGTTTCTCACATCCCTAGATGCCAGTAGCTCATTCTTATATATTGCCTGATTATCAATCATCTGAAATTAATGGATAAAGACATTCACTTACTATCAAATGGTCACTGGCTGGTTTATGCCAACTTGCTTTGAAACTTTTTATTATTTCTATCCCTTTAGGTAGTTTTTGCTTTCTTTGTATTCTTTTGTGCAAGTCCTGTTTAGAATATATGAAACTAGCCTAGGAAGGTTAGAGGTAAAATAGCAAAAACAGAAATGAATAACCAGGGAGCAGAGATCCAACTTGGTCGGCCTTGCTTCAAAATTAGATTTTAAAACACAAAAGGGAAAAGCCAAGTAGAAGTGATTGTTTGTCAGCCCTTAGAATGTATACTTTTGTTATCCTTTTTTTTTTTTTGGGCAGTGTTTCAATTCAGAAACCTTGTTCTAGAAGATGTTCTATGGCACTTTCTAGTTTCCATTTGCCACCCTTCGTATTTTAGCAAAGGTGCCCACAAGACTACTTTGAGGCCACATTTTTAAAGTTTTTGCTCCAATTCAGCACCTCCTGTGCTCTTCATTGCATCTCTCCCACCTACCCCACAGGGCTAGCCTAGTTATCTCTTTACCCTCTCACCTGTAGGATGGTGCCACAGGCAGATAGTGGAAACTGGAACAGGACAAAGGCATCATTTTTCTCCATGGGATCACATTTAGCATCTACTCCAGAAACCAAATGTACTGAATCCAAAAGCAATGATGGCCAAGTCACGTTCTGAGAAACCGCAACAGACAATTGGCCATCTGGAGTGCACTGGGCAGTCACTGAAAACAAAAGGAGGAAAACTTAAGTCAGAGACTCATTCTTGGTTGAGCAGAGGAACAGAGCCTAAAATAACTGTTGATTTTGTATGTCTTCTGCTTTTCTGAGTTAGCTGGGAAACTAGTTCAAGAAAGAATAAGGTTGTTAAGGATGTGTGTGTGTGTGTGTGTGTGTGTGTGTGTGTGTGTTGTGTGTGTTCATGTGCTCCATACATTTTAATGACTGGTTGCTGCTCGCCCTCTTCAATCTTCTTTAGGAGGGATATGTGTATATGAAATCAAACGAGATTTAAAAAAAAAAAAAGAAAGAAAGAAAAAAGAAAAAAAAGGGCATTAAATTAACTTGAAGAGAATCTCCATAAAATACTTTGGTTTCATACAGAAGAACAGGTTACCATCTAAACCAATCCCAAATACATGTTCTACTCTACAAAATAGACATGCCTAAATTAGCATTTTAGTTAGATCATGGTACTTGTCAATAACTCGTAGGGAAATCCACTTGATGAAGACTTTATTAAGTGCTTGCTATGTGCCAAGCACTGGGAATACAGGCCATTCTGTGCCCTCAAGGAGCTTTTATCTTATCCCAGGAATGAAGGCAGGAGAAAGAGTAGCAAGAACCTCTTTGAAAGTTCAGAATCAAATAAGGCCAAGAAGTAGCCCATGTCAGCAGGGAGATATGTCACACAGATGACAATTGTTGTATACCATTTTCCATTCCCAAACAATCATCATGCCACAAGTCGGCCTGGATTAAGTTAACAAGCATTGTTCTCTCCCTAGTTGGTTGTACCTAGTAACCAGAAAGGAAACAAAGGGTCAACCACATACCTGTGTTTCCATAGTAGCAAGGATTTACTTCGTCTTCAGAGCTATAGCAGCAGCCTAGGTTCTCACAGTCTCCTTTGGTGATGGATGAAATGGCACAGGACAGCCTGTCCCAAGCTTTGACATCACACAGGTCAAGACCTGGAGCATCTAGGGCTGGTTTCAGAGAGAGGTGAAGCTATACAAGTCTGAACTTTAGAGCATGATCTAAGGAATGCTTAGAACAGTTAGTCTTAAATCGATTACAGGTTTATTTTCTATTGTTCTCTTTCATTCAGGCAACACCTGGATAGGCTTATGCAAACCCTGTAATCACTTGATATGAAAGCACTAGTGCCCCACAGCAGACAAAATTAGAGGGTGATTCTGTCAAGTACGACAGCCATACCTATACTCTGCCAGCAAATAGGGAGAGAAAGATGGGGAAAGAAATGTACTCCCAAGAAGTACAGGCTGGTTATTTTCCCTTCTCTGCCATATCTATACAGGGGTCAATTATCTTGGATCCTGGAGAACTGAGGGTCATGTTATACCCTCCAATATTGATATATGTCATCTCTCATGGAGCAGAGTTGGCTCTTATCCATAAGGCCAAGCTTCCTGGAGTCCCAGCTGATATGGTTTTAACATTAAGAGCAGAAAGGGATCAAATAGAGTAGACTTTTTATACCCCCGCAAGTGGGCTTATGGTCATCTTTGTCGCTTTAAACACAGATCCTGCAAGCCTTTACCTGGCAGAGTGAATGAACACTTGAGCACCTTCACCTGGTGAACAGTCTTACTTCCATCAGCATCTAGGCCCGAGACCCCAATCGGCATTATGTAATAGGTATCCTGGAGAGACAGGCAGGCCAGGACAGTAACCAAATAGCAGCAATGCCGATGCAGAGAACGTTAAGGGCTTTACTCCAGGCTGGCCCCACTCACCCATTTGGTCACATAACATCCAGAATAGGAAGCTTCTAGCTGGATAGACTCGAGTGAGCTGTAGGTGATCCAAGTCCCACAGCTTGAATCGTTCTGCAGAGAGCGCAGCATCCCTTGGTCGTCTGAAAAGGGAGCAGCTCAAAACGTCAGCATGGGAACCTCTGTTAATAGAGGAGGTTCACAAGTGTTCCAAGGACAGAGGGGTGAGAAGAGAGGGACGAAGGACATCACGAGAAGTCCTTGAAGTATGTTCAGAGTTGGGATATTCATTTGCTTCCTTTAGAGTTGTTAACTGCCCTGGAGATCTGGGGAGGGAGGGGTAGTAGAGGAAGGAGAAGATCACAGTTTTGGGATCAGAAAGAAAGAAAGTTGGTTTGTTTTTTTTTTTTGCTTAACTATTCTTACCACAAGCTAAGCGTTTTTTGCTTTTTCATCCTTACCCCAAGCTATTAGTCCAGGGTTCTTTCCATACTGACTTAGAAGAGGAAGTGTAAACTGAAAACTCCTTAGTCCACAAGAGAACGTGCCAGGATGATTCAAGTCTTCAGTCTCTTCCAGACTCCCCCAAGCAAAAGAGAAGAGAGCAAAAAGTAAAATCCACAGCATTTCAGCACCAGCTTACCACCGTCCTCTTCCTTTATTCTCCTCACTCCTCAAGCTTTCTTATCTTCAGAAGGGCTTTTTGTACCCAGAAGAAGGGCCTTGCTCCAGGTGCACACTTCAACAGAAATCAGCTGGGAAACCTCTGAGGCCTCTCATTTCATAAGACCCATGGCTGCTTCCCCAGGGTTTGCAGCTGGGTTTGGCCACGTGCTTCACAGTCCATCCTTCCAGGAGATGTGTAAGGATGTGGAGAAATTCTCTAGTTCCTCTTGAGAAGGACTTTCTTAATGCTGCTCAGTGTATCATTTATTCTAATGAGAAGTTACTCATTTCATCTTCAAGCCAAATCACTCCACCTGTACCTGGTGAAATATCTTTCCAAGTCTAGATGAATCTTTGTTAAGTTATCCTCAAATTTGGAGTAGGCTTCCATGAGCAATCCCTGCTCAGGTGGAATCTGAGTTTAAAACTTTAGGTGAGATTTAAGTTGTTACGTTCATTTGGAACCATTCCTTAGCCTTAAGAGAGAATGCTTCAGAGATATTCTTTGCTGCATAAGGTCAAATACTTGTGCTGGTTCATACTCGATATTGGATGATCTGGTTTGTCCTACTGGGTTTTCTTGAAGGACCTAGGGTAGAACTGTGGGTCAGAGCTTCAACTGCTTACCAAGGCCAATCCTGCATCCTCTACTCGCTCTTTGTGGCATGTCCTTCATTCTTCCCTGACCTTTGAATCCAGAACCAGTAGATCAGTTGTTTTTCAGATTTAGGTCCCTACTTCTTATGATTTAGCTGCTAGATCCAAAGACATTCACAGAATTTTGCTTAGTCACACATCACAATTTATAGTCAATCAATCAATAAGCATTTATTAAGCACCTAATGTGTACCAAACACTAGGCTCTAAGGAGGCAAAGACAAAGATTGTAAAATGCCTACTCTCAAAGAACTTACATTCTATCTGTGGGGACACCATAAGCAGAAAGATATAGAATGAATAGAAGCAGAAATACAAGGTAGTTAAATAGTGGGCCACTAGGTGGCACAGTGGATAGAATGCCTACCCTGGAGTCAGGTAGACTGATCTTCCTGAGTTCAAATCTGGCCACAGACACTTACTAGCTATGTGATCCTGGGCAAGTCATGTAACCTTGTTGGCCTCAGTTTCCTAATCTGTAAAATGAAGGAAATGGCAAACCACTTCAGTATCTTTGCCAAGAAAACCCCAAATGGGATCACAAAGAGTCAGAGGCAACTGAAAAGACTGATCAAACAGTTAAATACAAGGGAGTTAGGAATAGAAGGCACTATGTCTTGACAAAAGAGAGGGATTCTATGAGGCAGCAGTAAGGAAGGAGTAAATTTTGGGGGATTCAAAGGCATAGAGATGGGAAATAGAGAATCTTGTGTGGGAAACAGAAGGACAGTATGTTAGATCATGGAATGTGGAAAGGGGAGTAATGCATAATGAGGCTGGAACGATAGGTTGGGGGCAGGTTGTGAAGGGCTTTAAAAGCTAAACAGAATTTATTTTATATCTTAATGAAAATAGGGAGCCAATGACATTTTTTGAGTAGGGAAATGATTTGGTCAGATCTGTACTTAAGGAAAATCACCTGGGAAGCTGTGTGGATGAAGGCCTAGAGTGAGGAGAGAGACAAATTAGGAGGCAGTTGCAATAGTCTAGGCAAGAGGTGGTCATAGCCTAAAAAAAGGTGGTATGTGAGTAGAGAAAAGGGGTCAGGTATGAGGGATTTTATGGAGCTAGGCCTCAATTGTTTCTCTTAGCCACTGTGCCATATTCAGTCATTCAAGAAGATATTGGAAGGACTGATCAGAGTGTGTCCCTAATCTGTGAGAGAGTAGTGCCATGGAGGATAACAGTCTTTAGCTACCACAAAATGTTTCTCTGGGTTACTGTTGAAGACAGAGTGCTGAGCCAAATGGTCCATTAGATGGATTAAATAATGATATTTCTAAGGTTAGCCGTGACCTTAGGAGTCATTTGATCTACCTTCTGCCTAAAGCATTAATCCTTTTCAACAAAATCCTGAATAAGTGGTCAGCCAACCTCCAGCCATGTGAAATTCTTTTTTTTTTTTTAAAGGTGGTCCACTTTACATTGGGATAACGCTAGGAAATCTTTCTTTGTTTGAGCTGAAATCTGCCTTTCTGGAACTTTTTAGTTCTCTATCCTGCAACCATATAGAAGAATTCTGATCCCTCTTTTATGGTACCATTCAGATATTTGAACATTACTCTTCTATTCTCCAGGCTCAACGTTGCCAGTTTATTCAACCAGTCTTTATATGATATTCATCATGGAATAATGGAAAAATTACTAGTCTTGGATTCTGAGGTCCTAGATTGGGATATCCTGCTTTAAACACCTCTGAGGCTTTGCTAAAGTTATTTAACCTCTATGGAATTCAATATCCTCACGTTAAGAGGTTGGACTGTGGGATTTCCAAAATCCCTTCTAAATGCAAACCTATGATTCAGTGGTTCAGTTTCATAATGGTCCCCTCCCCCAATCATATTACCCAGATCTGAATACTTTACTCCAGATGCAATTCTTCCAGGACAGAATACCTCCTTCAATCTGGATACTAATCCAGTGTGACATTTCTTATACATTTTTGTTTATTTATATTTATTCTTCTAATGTGACTAACAATCATCCAAAAATTCTGGGAAAAATACCTAGAAGCGCTAAGCGGGTCAGTTAATTATACTTGATGAACAAAGTTAAAAGTTTTAAAGCATTTATTAAATACTTCCTATGTGCTAGACACTGTACTAAGCACTGGGAATATAAATATTTAAAAAAATACCCAAACAAAAACAACCCTTGCCCTTAAGAAGCTTCAATTTTAATGGTGAAGACTACATGTTAAAAGCAAACAAAAAACAGAAAAGGGAGTAAAAGGAGAGACGGATAGGTCATGAGAAGTGTGACCTCATAGGAAATAAAGAGATGGCTGGCATGGGCACCTTTCTTAAATGAAAATTCTTGGAAAAGCCATACAATTAGAAAGAGGAGCTCCAATGGCCAGGAGGGTACTTCTGAGGTGAGAGCCCCAGGGCTCAAATGATCTTCCAGGTTGAAGAGCTTTTGGGGGCATGGTAGAAAAGTGCAGAGAGAGCAATCTGGTGGGGAAATGTGAAGTTTTAGCAAATATAATGATCCCTTTCCCAATACACCAGTAATTACTCTTCCATCAAATCGGTTGCCTTCGGAACTCCCATTCCTTCTCTAAGAATGTTCGTGTTAATGAATCTGAAATTAGCTTTCTAAACTCTTCATTGATGTAGATTCTTTGCCTTCATGATCCCTTATGACTAATTATCACTTGATTATTGTTCTATCCATAGAGCAACTATATAGGTGAGATAGAGAGGCAGCTAATACAGTGGATAAAGACACTGGTCTTGGAGTCAGGAAAACTTGGCTTCAGATCCTAGAAACTTATTGACTATGTGCACATGGGCAAGTTGTTAAACCTCTCTGGACCCCTGAGAAAGAGGGATGATAATAATAACTTATTTCCCAGGATTGTGTGAGGCTCAAGTAGAATATATGTAAAGCACATGGAAAACCTTAAAGAGTGCTGTGTTAGCTAATATAATTTTCATGTGTGAAAGGTAGGACTGACTCTATCACTGGTCTTCTAATCACTCCACTACCTTGCCTGATTTAGGATTATAGTTTTAGAGGTAGAAGGGAGTTCAGAGGTCATCTTGTCCAATTTTTCAATTAAAAAATGAGCAAATAGGCCAGGGATATACTTTAACCAGTTCTAACGGTTTGAAAGATTATTGAATCTTCATTGTGAGCATTTTCACTTTGGAAATGAACCTCCTGGATCAGGGCTTGATTTTTGTTTTGTTGATTGTCTTGACTTAACAAAGTGTTAGTAATGCACATTAATCTTGAAAGTATGTACATAAATTCTCCCCTCTCCCCTAGAACCCAAATGTTAGAACATTAGCGTTAAAACATTAACCAGCATACCCTTGAAATAGGCACTGGGACTTGCTCAAGCTCACACAGATAGAATGCCAGGTTTTGGGTGATTTTCAATTCAATTTGACACACATGTATCAAGTAATTAAGTGTCTAATGTGTAATAAATACTCTGCTAGGCGTGTGTGGTAGAGTGTGCATGTGGAGATGGAGAATTTTACCTAAGATATAGCCCCTGCCCTCATTGAATTTACATTCTAGTAGGGATATAAAATGTGATTTGTTGTTTAGTCATTTTTCAGTCCTGTCCAACTCTTTGTGACCGCTTTTGGGGTTTTCTTGGTAAAGATACTGGAGTGGTTTTCTCATTTCCTTCTCTAGCTCATTTTACAGATGATGAAACTGAGGCAAACAGGGTTAAGTAACTTGCTCAAAGTCACACAGCTATTAAGTGTCTGAGGCCAGATTTGAACTCAAGAATATGAGTCTTCCTGACTCCAGTCTGGTCACTCTATCCACTGTGCCACCTATCTGCCCATAAGACAGAGGGGACAGCTAGGTGGCACAGTAGATAGAGCACCAGCCCTGAAGTCAGGAGGACCAGAGTTCAAATCCGACCTCAGACCAAACAATTGACACTAGCTGTGTGACCCTGGGCAAGTCAATTAACCCCAATTGCCTAAAAAAAGAAAAAAAAAGACACAACAGAGATATTTAATGCATTATAGAGCATGATGAAAGCATTAAGAAGAGGCAAAAAAAAAATGTCATTTGAGGCCTGGGGGCAGAGCAGGAAGCTCTTTACTGGGAGGACATATGGTATAATGTAAAGAACCCAAGATTGGGAATCAGGAGAAACCTGGATTCTTATCTTATCTCTGGTGCTTATTAGTTAGTGACATCACCATTGATGAGCTGCTTAACTCTGCAACTTGGCTTTCCCATGAATAAAATGGAGATAATGATAGTAGTATTTACTGTAGTATTTACTTCACAGGGTGATTATGTGGATCAGATGAACTAATATAGATCAAACATTTTGCAAACCCTAAATCCTGTATGAATGTCAGCTTTTATTCCTGACTAGGGAGGAGTGAATGAGGTAAAGATGGAAAACCTGTGCAGAAGTATGCTACCTCTGAGGTGGGGAGTCTGAGGTATAGCTGACATCTAAATAATGTACTCCCTGATGAAGTTGTGTGTTTACTGTAAGAAGTATAAAATGAGCTCATAAAGAGATAGCAACTTCACTGATAGCTGTCAGCATGTCTGCATGGCAGACCAGGCCACAGGGCCCATTACAGAGCAGCAAGGAAAGGTCAAATGTTTTATCCTCTTGAAAAACCTTGTTGTGGCTGGGATTAAATGATTTCTTGCTTGCTCCTGTGCTAAATCCTCTGAGAATATTGGCACTCAACCATGAAACTCAATATCAGGACCAAAAATGTTTTTTTTTAAACAAACTGAAGGACTCTAGGCTTAACAGATGAAATGGGTGGCCCCTATTATCCTTAAAGTAAAAAGGCTGTTTGAATTCTGGGACACTCTCAAGTGCTTTAATTTCAGCATCACCTAATCTTTTTCTGAACATTTCTTTTAAGATTACATACAAACGGTATAAAATACTATAGGCTCTGGGGTTTTATCGTAAATCTCATAATCTTAGCAATATCCCAGCCTGAGAGGTGAGAATATTTATCCTTCATTTACAGGAAGATTTAAAGATTTTATTCACTGTCACTCAGCAGTATATTAGAGAATTACAGGTAGTCATTCATTTATTCAACAAACATTTATTAAGTGCTGACTTTGTACAAGGCATTTTGCTAGGCTCTGGGAATGTAGTTCCTCTGCAAAGGACTTCCAATCCAATTCAATTCAACAAACACAGATAACTATAATGCCCAATTTTATTTGATCAGTACATTAAAGAGATGTATAACAAAGTTGTACTGTTAGGCCCAAGATGTAGGTGGGAATGTCATTTACCAACTGAAATGCTCAAGGAAGGCTTCATAGAGCTGATGGCTTTTGTTTGGATTTTGCAGGATAATACATAAGAATTCCACAGATAAGGATGGAGAAAGAGAATATTCTAGACTTGGGGAAAGCTTGGGAGCATGTTCAGGTAACAGAACTGTGCCATTTATTTGGTTAGAGTTCGGAGTGCATGTTAGAAATAGTATCAGATAAAGTCGACATAATTTGGTATGAAGAACAGGTTGGAAGGAGAAGAGAACAGAACTGGAAAGATCCATACTAAAATGTTACAACAATATCCTTATTAGGGTGGTGGCAGGTCTTGGGTGCAAGGGAGATTGTAGAGGCAGAGTTGACAGGGTCTGATAATTGAAAGATTGCAAACGTGAGAGACTGAACAAATGGTGATGCCATTGATAGAAATAATGAACAGAAGAGGAAGAACAGATCTGGAGATCAGAGAGGAAGAGACAATAAACTCAACTTTAGACATGTTGAGTTTGTGATCCCAATGGGTCATCCAGGTGTAGATGCCTTGTAGGCAGTTAGAACTCAGAAGAAAAGTCTCAATTAGATACTTAGCATTTGGGAATCATCTTTGTAGAGGTGATAATTCAAATTGTGGGAGTGAATGGAGTTGTTATAGAAGAGAATGTAGAGAGAAAACAATGCCAAAATCATGTCCTTACAGAACACATACTTTGGTAGGAAAAGATAAAGGGGAGGTATATTTCTAAGATGTACTTCGACTTATGAGAGTTAATTAGAAGAGTGTAGTGTCTCTGAAGTTAATGTATGAGATAGTATCTAAAAAAAGGGATTCTTAACTCTTTTTTTTTTTTTGCTTTTATGGACACCTTTTCAGATCAATGCTTTTAAATAATTGAAGGAAATGCTAAATTTCAATTAAAGCTAGTGAATGCATTAACTCCAGACAACTTAAATAGGTAGAGATTCCATTGAGTATCATCATTGTAGTCATTGTCATCATCATTACCAGCATTTATATGGTTCTTGTTACGTGCCACGCACTATACTAAGCACTTTACAAATATCATCTCATTTTGTTCTTTACAACAAACAACCCTGGGAAGTAGGTGCTTTTATTATCCTTATTTTATAGATGAGAAAAGTGAGGTAAACAGAGGTTAAGTGATTTGCTCAAGGTCACATAGGTAGTAAGTGTCTGAGTTTGGATTTGATCTCAGGTCTTCCTGACTCCAGTTCCTGTGCTCTATCTACTACACCACCTAACTCTTTACCCCCAAATGATTCTGTATGACTGCTTCAGTAAGCATTAACAATCGAGTGACTGAGGATCCAGCTGAAGGAGTTCCCCATAGCAAGGCTTCTTATGCTTTTTTCCTACAATCTGGTGAATTTTATGGGCCCCTCCTTGGAATAATATATTTAAGTGCACAAAATAAAATACATAAGATTACAAAGGAATATCAATTACATAAAGATGTCATTTTTTTTCCAATGCAAATTCACAGAAGTCCTGATATCTATCCAGACAGAAATCTGTGGACCCCAAGTTAAGAACCTTTTACCCATAGCAATGATTGAGCCTGAAACCTCTGATCTCATGAGAAAAGACAGAATCAGATTCTGCTTATGTGAAATTAAGGGACAATGACTGGGATGGGGCTTGGGGGACAGCCAGAAGACTAGGGCAGAACAGTAAAGAAAGAGGTTTATGGCACTCAGAGCCTGTCATTATGGGGCAACTGGTGTTAGGCCTAAAGAAAAGGGTACTGGAAACTCAACTAAAGTCAGCCCTTTTGCACTCTTCCTCTCCAAAAAATTACTTAGGGCAGCAACAATATTCCCCATAGGGAGTAGGCTGAGCACTCCTGGCAACCTATCCTTAGGGTCTAAGCAGAGTTGGAAGGGGAAGGAGCCAGAGAGTGAGGGAAGAGGAGAATCCAGAGGCTGGAGAGGAAAAGAAAAGATTTGAAAGACCAAGATGAAGAGAGAAAAACAGAATAAAAATCTGTCACTAGCAGCTAAAGCAACAAAGAAAATAATAGAGAAGGAAGAAAGAATTAGTAAAACTTCAGGAAAAAACCAAAGCACTTGGGGAAATCATCAAGGTATAATGAAAGATTGCAAACATGGGAGACTGAACAAATGGTGATGCCATTGATAGAAATAGTGAACAGAAGAGGAAGAACAGATCTGGAGAGCTGAGAGGAAGAGACAATAAATTCCACTTTGGACATGTTGAGTTATTAAATAACCCAACCAAAGGTATAAAATCAGTACAAGTAATTCTTAAATTTCTCTATTGACCCAATCAAAAGCTATAATAACTAGGTGTAAAAAATGCTTTAGTCAGTTTGGAAGGAGTAAAATTTTTTGAGCCATTCATTGGATAAAATTGGATAACATTACATAGGAAATGAATTGGGATTGGTGGGATAGGATCAGACAAATCCAGTGGGGCTTGGATAAAATAGCAAGCAATGTAGGAACCCTAGATTCCAATTATAGGCCAGTATAGTGGTAGATCAGTTCCACCTAATTTCTTGAGAAGGATTCTCTTGGTGATAGGGGAGAGGAAAGGATTCTCTATCTCCTTCACTTTCCCCACCCTCATCCAACTTTGATCAGAAGACTTGTGAAACTTGGGAGTTTGAAAGATTTGGACTCTCCATTACAACAGTGAGTATCCTCAGAACTGCAGATGCTGATGATAGATAGTGTCTGCAGCAGAATCTGAGGATGAACTAGACATACAACAAGCCTCTACAGAACTAAAGCTTCAAGACTCCAAAAGAGCTTTGACCACCAGATGTTATCAAAGAGCTATACCTCAGGGGAACTTCAGGGGAGCTCCAGGAAGGGAGAAGACTTCCATCCAACCAGGTGCTATGAGTTACCCCTAACCTCTGGACTCTTCATGGATCTGTTGGAGAGTAGGTTGGAGAATATTTTGGGAAGATGTCTTTGTTCTATCCTTTCTGTAGCTTCTCAGGAAATATCCTTATGTAAATGGTAATTGATGTTCATTGGTTAATTAGTATTAGAAAGATATCAGCTGATTAAATTACATTGGGAAGCAAGCTGGTGAGGGCTTGGGAGCTACAGTACTAAAAACCACAACCCACAGGGTGACCCTCAGAACCCTGAGGTGAGAAGTAGCAGCCAACTTCAGGGGACTCAGTTTGCCATTTCTTGTAGGGGTTGGGATACTGAGCCCAAAGCTGAAAGAGTGGCCATGACTAAGCCCAGCTCCCCTTCAACACCATGACATGGCAACAAACATGCCAAATAGAATAAAAAACACAACAAAGAAAGAGGAGAAACAAAATAAATCTCCATAAGGAAAATTACTTAAAAGTGAATGCAAAGAATAACAGAAAAATGAGTAAACAAAATATTATGAAAAAAAATTGTGTACTGAAAAGTGAGAAGTCTTCAGAAGGAAAGGACAATATAACAACAAGAGAACTAAGAGCAAAAATAGATCTTCAAAGGGATTAATAAGTCTGATAAGAAGATCTGGCATCTATAAAAAGACATGTAAAATCAACTAATATAGGAAAAAAAGGTAAATACCAAATTTGACAATTGGAACACAGAGAAAAATCTTAATAATTCAGAAGTTTCTATAGAAACAGAATGGCCCAGATGGAAGACAAGAATTCAGAAGTGGCAGATCAAGTAATAAATAAAACATTTTTAAGCCGTCAACAAGCATTTATTAAATGCTAACTGTGTCAGGCACTGTGCTATGCACTGGGGATATAGAGAAAGGCAAAAATAAAGTCCCTGATCTCAAGAAGCTCATATTTTAGGGGAGACAATATACAAACAACTGTGAATACAAGATATATATATATATATTGAAATTTCAAGGTAATCCCAAAGGGAAGGCATTAGCAGTGGAGAGGACTGGGAAAGACCTCTTAAAGAAAGTATGATTTGAGCTGTCTTTTAAATGAAGCCAGGGAAGTCAGGAGGCAGAGGTGAGGAGGCAGAGCATTTCTAGCAGTGGGGGACAGCCAGTGAAAAGATGAGAAGTCCAAAGATGGAGTGTCCTGTTCAAGGAACTGCAATTGTGCCTGGAAGGGAGGGAGTGGCAGAGAAGGGAGGGAAAATGATGAAGAAAGGGAGATTGGGCTTAGTGAAGTGGCTAGAATGTGTGGCTAAGGAGAGTGGACTTTATTCAATAGACTGTAGGGAGTCACAGAGAGTTGTTAAAGGAGTATTATCTTGATTTAAATTGTGTATAAGGTTTGCATCCAGAAGTGTATTCAGTGGATCCTGAAGCTTTTCTTTTAGATAGGGGAAGATTTCATGCTCCAGGAATGTCGACTCTGGTTTCTTAAAGTATTCCACAGTCCAGAGACACCCTGACATTCAGAAATTGTGCCCAAATGCTTGAAAATACATATATTTCTGTCTCATTTTAGTTTAATCTTTTCATTGAAAATAGAGGTCAGGGCAGTTAGGTGGTACAGTAGATAGAGCACTGGTCCTGGAGTCAGGAGGACCTGAGTTCAAATTATGTACTTGACACTTACTAGCTGTGTGACCCTGGGTGATTCACAACCCCAATTGCCTTGGGGGTATAAATAGAGGTCAAGGGTGAACCATTAAAATGTCTTTTGAGATTACTGTTCAATCAACTTAGTCAAGATCAATTGTAAAAGTCCTTAGTCAGAATAATGCAACTTGAGGAAAACTCAGTTACATTCATTGTTGGCTTAATGTCAGACTCTCAAAGCAGACACATGATACACAACTTCCAGCTTTTTCAGATTTACACTATCCATTGGCATCCCAACTCTACAGAGTGCCCCCTTGGTCACTAATATTTATTCTGGGTGTTAGCATTCACCCCTCTGCCATCAGTTCATAGAAGATACAGAATGATTGTCCCTACTGGTTTGGGATCATACAACTTGTTGAAGAGAAATCTTTGAAACATATCATATCCTGGAGCACAACTACAAGATAGGATAAAGGATAAGTTTCATTAGTATGAATCCAGCTGAAATGTCTGTTTACAGAGATAGTTATCTCTCTGAGTTGCAATCTTTGTATGTAGTTATCACACCAATCAGATATCTCTCTCTCTCTCTGGGTTCGTATAATAAAAACTGACCTGGGAAACTGGTTTCCTGGTGATTCAACATTCTCAAATATTACCTTCCTTTCCAGAAAGAGATACAGTCTCTATTGACTGGCTATTGTAGCAGGTAAATAGGTCCTCAGTGAAAGAAACCCTGGAGTGGGAGAACATAATATTGAAAACCACACCAGAAAAATATGAGGATAATCATATGATTCTAGGTATTAATCAGTGATTAGGGAGCAAAATCAGAGCACCCAGTTGTATTCAGCATGTGTTAGAGACAATCAAACTTGTCTTCTAGAGAAAGATGTCAAAGGTAATTCAGTGTCAGTCTTTTAAATGGCTTCTTTTTCTACTGGCCTAAATTAAATGATAAACTTAAGTCATTTAACAGGGTGTGCCCTGTGGAGATAGCAAATAGGGATCACTTTGTTTAATGTGATGTGGAGTAGAAAAGATTGGGCTGGATTAAGAAACTTTTAGGTGGTTCAGTGAATAGAGTGCCAGGCCTGGAGTTAGAAAAGACTCATCTTAAGTGAGTTCAAATCTGGCCTCAGATACTTACCAGCAATGTGACCCTGGACAAGTCACTCAACTCAGTTTCCTTATCTGTAAAATAAAGCTAAAATAAACTAAGCTGGAGAAAGAAATGGCAAACCACTTCAGTATCTTTGCCAAGAAAACCCCAAATGGAGTCATGAAGAGTTGGGCACGACTGAACAACATAGCCGTGTTGGCTCTTTGTAAATCACTGCTTCCTTTTCTAGGTGTCCATCAACTATCTTAATGATTTTTTCAATTAAATTCAATAAACCTTTATTAAAGAGCTACTATGTGCCAGGAACTGTGGTAAACACTGGGGATACAAAAAGGGGCAAAAGATAGTCCCTGCCTTCAAGGACCTTACAGTCTAATGGGAGAGACAATATGCACACAAATAATTACAAAGCAAGCCATGTACAGGATAAACAGGATATAATTATAAGAGGGAAAGCAATGGAATTGAGAGGGGTTAGGGAAGGCTTTCTGTTAGAAGGTGGAATTTTAGTTGAGACTTAAAGCAAAACAGGGAAGTCATCAGTCAGAGCAGAATGGGGAGAGCATTCCAGGCAGGGGGGACAACTGAAGAAAATTCCCAGAGCCAAGAAATGAAATGTCTTGTTTGCAGAACAGCCAGAAGTCCAATGTCACTGGATCAAAGAATATGTGTTGGTGAGTAAGGTATAAGAAGACTAGAGAGGTAGGAGGGGGCTAGGTCATGAAGGGCTTTGAATGCCAAACAGAGCATTTGCTCTTGGAGGCAACAGGGAACCACTGGAGTTTATTGAGTAGAGAAGTGACATGATCAGATAGGCATTTTAGGAAAGTCACTTTGGTGGTTGAATTGAAGATGAATTGGAATGGGGAGAGACTGGAGGTGATGCAGTCTAGAGGTTAGGGGTCCTGGAATCCCAAAATCACGACAACACCCGGGTCCTGCCCGAAAGAATTAGATCCAAGCCTTCTTGCAGCCAAAAACAAAGTTTATTGAAGATTCGCCATATTAGCTAGACTCTTACAGAATCTGAGCATCTATGGGCTATTGGCTAGATTCTAAGAATCAGAGCATCTTAATGGAGACAAGATGGACCTTATATACAGAAAGACCATGGGAGGGATCTAGGAGTGGTCAAATAGTTTGGGGTGACGGGAGGAAGGGCCTAAGGAGATCTGGATGGGAGTGGCTAGTAAGCTGGGGTGAACAGAACTCCTGGGACCTGGACCTCTTGGCCAAGGGAGAATGGAGCCTAGCTAGGATTAAGGGTGGGAAATGGCCTGGGGCCATAGGGAGGTAAGACAATGGAGGGAAGATTGGGTGTAGGCACAATGAAAGGCCAGTTGATGGGATTATAGCCTCAGGGGACTGCCAGAGATTTGGCCAAGTGGGAAAATCCAGGGTTTTTCCTTTCTGGGGCCCAGATTCCAACCCCATCACAACCACATTAAGTCACATTAATTTTCTGAAAAACTCCAATTTTTCTTTCTGAATTGTTTATCTTTGTATCTTCCTAATTTTACTTTTGAGAGTTTCCCATCTCTCCAAGACTGACTTTCTCTGTAGCAATTTAGTCCATGGGATCTTGTGCAGCTTCTTAATCCTTTGAAACCTGCTTTACCAAAATCCAAAGTGCATGCCAAATAATAAGCCAGATTTCCTCATTTTTTTTTTGGTCATAAAATTATGTGGTAATGCTCAATTCCCATGCCTCCCCTCCAGGATTGCCATTATTTTCACCCCAGCCACCAGTCCCTCTCTGTAAATGATAAACAGATGCAGAATAGAATATCTTCTTGTTTCCACCTCAACCTTTGGAAAGATGAAATGATCATTAAGGCTAGTCAAGAGGCTATTAGTTGCTCTAGTAGATATCCATATAATTTGTCTCTTATAAGTACCATATTGTGGGTTGGTGTCAATCCTGTTTCCTGGATTTATCTAGTTCTTCAGTCCAGGTGGTCCTTTTATGTATACAAGATATCTCTGTTCCTCCTTTCATTGATCTTCACCTAAATGTTCTTGAAGGTATACTTAATAAACATGTAACTGATGTGAGAGATGATCTCTGAGAATCTCTCAGGAATGAAGCCTCCTCAGGAAGTTAATCATTTCTTGTTCTGTTGAAACACTTGCAGCCGATTGACCTTGTAAAGAAACATGCTTTTCAACACATCTTGTACTTTCTTTATCAGACCTCCTCCTCCCTTTCTAAAACTATTTACTCTAAAAAGAAAAAGAAAACGAAAACCTCCTGCCTTTCCTTGTCTCCAGGCAAGTTGTGAAAGTGTCTTTTGTTCTTTGTTGCTGGGGTAGATTGCTGCGAATAGATTGTACCCTCAGAGCTTGCATTAATGAGCCCTGAGGAGAGGGTTGGGGAAGGGATTGTGCTAGGATCTATATAATTTGTTGATCTGAACACACCTCCCCTCTCTTTGGTCAGCTCCATTTTTTTTGGGTGCTCTGGGGGAGCCCTTTCTCGAGAAAGTCAATAAATGAATTGTTCTTTTTGCTAATATCTCTGAGTCTCCGATTCATTGATAAGGGTTTCTGTACCCCACACACTGATATCTATTGAGGATGATTCCTTAACTAGTATACAAGCTATTTAAAACATTTTGGTTCATGAAAAGTTGATTTGCCCTCCCTTTCTCCCAGTGTTTGAGACAAAAGAAGCTACTTAAAGTTTGGACACGTTTCATTCTGCTTGGACACTGCTCTAATGCATTCCTCATGCCTTTCTGCTCTTTTTTTTTCCTCTTTCCGTTTCTTCATCTTCCTTATAGCTTCCATAGTTGGAAAAATCATTCTAATTCCAGTGAATCAGTCAATTCAATAAACATTTATTAAGCACCTACTATGTGCCAGGCACTGTGCTAAGCGCTGGTAATACAAAGAAAGACAAGACAGTCCCTGCCCTCAAGGAGCTCATAATGGTTTGCATCATGAGGTAAAGTACATTGTTTCTTCAGGCTTTTCAACAGGCTTGATGACCACCTTTCAGGAATGTTGAAAAGGAAAGTATCAGGGTGCCTTCTAATCTGAAGTTCTGTAATTCTGTGATTCCATTCTAATTTGGCAACATATCCAAAGTACTAAGAACCTGACTTTGCATAATAAGATTCTGTGCTTAGATAAACCCCAGTATAAGATATGATGAAAGCTGACTCAGCTAGATTTTCTACCCATTAGTACTGCTTGAGAATGAGGATTTGCTGTTTCCTCATTTCTACTGAAAGAAAACATCTGCCCCTATCTCTCTTCCTTTGGTATACACCAAGTTAGTCCATTACGTGAAATTCTCCAGAACTGATGAGAACATTTTTCAAGGACAAATTTGGGTAACAGCTGGAGGCAGAATGGGAGCAGAGATCTGAATTGGCTAAGGCGTTGGATAATGAATGGATACAATCTATGGGAGACATGAAGGGTCACGCTTATTAAAATCCTGCTCATTGATGTTGGAGTGACTGTGAGCTTAATAGGATTTATCAGAGGGTGTATTAAAATTGCCATTTTTGAAAAATGAATATTACAATACATTTTAGAAAGGTTGAAGCAATCATCTTTTTAATAACACAGGATGGTTCTCATAAATACTCTCAATTGTTTCCTTCAAGCATAAAATGAGGAACATGCCAGACTTATCAAATCTCACTCTCTATACCTAAGTTTGAGAGAGCTGGTCATTTCACCCTTGCTTCTATCTTCCAACAAGTTAAACTGCAATGAAACTATCCGTGTACTTCCCTTTATTCCAAGGCACAGACCAGATATAGAGAGGTAATTGCTTGTTGGGGGTGAGTGTGGTACAAAGAGAACTGACCTTGTCTGAGCATTCAGGCTTTAGTTTCTTCACTTTTTTCATCCATAAAATGAGAGCTTTAGACACAGGGGAATAAGAACTGATTGTCAATTTTTTGGTGTGAGCATTTACACCTTGGAAATCCCTCAAAAATCAGGGCTTGCTTTATTGCTTTGTTGATTGTGTAGACTTAAGAAAGTGTTGGAAAAATGTTAATAAAGCAGATTAAAATTCAAAAGTATAAGGACGTGTTGTTGTTGTTGTTGTTTGAGAGATACTTGTTAAACATTTACTAGTCCACCACTGGATTTAGATTACATAATGTCTAAAGTCCCTTTCAGCTCTAAATTCTGTGTTCCTTTAAGTCACTTAATCAGTCTGAGTCTCAGTTTTCTCATCTATACAAATGAGATCAATAACACTTGCCCCACCTACACCACAGGGTTTACATGATGATGTTTTTAAAAATACTTTTAATTAAATAATGTTAGAATTGGAATGGATTTTAAGACTCCTACTCCCACATTGTATAGATGAAGAAACTATAGCTTACACAGGAGAAATTAGTTGTTTAAGGTCACATAGCTCTTGTGTCAGAGATCTGAGATCTAACTCCAAGGCTAATGTTCTTTCCACTACACCATGAGACAGTGTGCTTAATAATTACAATGTTATAGAAATTCAAGCAGATAAATTTAAGTAGTGGTTTTATTAACATAAACAGGCACTGTGGTATAGTCAGGGGTGTGCTAGTGAATATTTAACAACTGACTACAAAAAATTGCTTAAAAATTGGCTTTCTGGGAGAAAAATGTTTGCACATGACATACTTTTAAGTTTAATCTGCTTTAATAACATTTTCGCCATCATTTTCTATATTTGGTGACTTTTTAAATGTAAATACTTGCATTGAAAATTTAACAATTGGCTCCAATTTGAGCTGGCTCTAGCTTCAGCTCACACCTGGGTGTAGTGAATAAAATTCTAACCTTGGAATCAGGAAGACCTGGGTTCAAGTCTTACTTCCAATACATATTGGCTATGGGAGGCTGGACAAGTCAGGAAGAACTGTACTCAAATAACATCTAAGACACTTACTAGCTATCTGACCTTGGGCAAGTCACCTCTCTCAGCCTCAGTTTCCTCACCTGTAATATAAAAGAGTTGGATTTGATGTCCTCTAAGATCCCTCCAGTCTCTTAAATCTATGATCCTATGCCTCTTGAAGCTGAAAGATTTTTCTTTTAAACAAGGGAAGACAGGGCAGAAAGGTGAGGAGAGAGAAAATACTAGCAGAAAAGGAAAACCACAAAGTGAAGAGGAAAAAAAATGAGAGAGGAACACACAGAGAAGTCCTGACAACACTAACTCTGTTGCCTTTAGTATCAGGAAAGAGAATGTTCTCCTATTCCCATTTCCCACTAATCTATAACATCCTACCCCCCCACTTCACACACACTTCCAACTATAAAAAAATGTCCCTCTGGGAGGGGTTCCAAACCTTACCCCAAGTGGTAAAATGACTGTTTGCCTTCCACCCATCCCATCTGCAGCTTTCTTCCCTGCTGTTAAATGATGTGGCAGATTGACATTTCCGCAGCAATGTAAAAAGAAATTCTTACTTGTTTGTTGATTTATACAGTGTGCTGCTATTCATGCTTCAGAGCATAAATAATTTAGCAGTGGTCCGAAATGAGCGGACAAGCATGCCAAAGTATTATGGGGATTGGCTAATTTAAATATCATTTGGCTTGAATGGCATTTCCTTAATTTTTTAAATGATTAATTTGCCCAAAGCTCTGTTTTCAAACAGTGGGCCCTCTTCCCTGTGCTCAACTGATTTCTTGCTGTTGTTAGAAGTGAGAAGTGATGGGATCTTTGGGTGTATTTTTTTCTGTTGAACACTAGAGGTATCCTAGTGTAAGCAGTCAGCAGCAGAAGGCAATTCCACTAACAGGAACAAAAAGCAGCATAGTTTGGTGAATCAGTAAACTCAGAGTCTGGAGACTTGAATTCGAGCCACAATAACTAGTTGCAGGAATCTGGGCAGGGCACAACCTCTCTGCCCCTCCCCTCCCCTTTCTGCAATGCTGTAAAATAAGGGGGTTAGACTAAAGATCTTAAATGTCCTTTGACCCTCTAAAGTTCCATTTTTCAGGTGTTGGGAGAGGAAGGCTCACAGTTTTATTGTTTGCCGGACTTGCTCATTTTGTTACACTAATTTCAATCTGCCAAGAATTAAATAAGGGCTCTTTAAGTGAGGTACTAGGAATGCAAAGAAAAAAAAATCAACAAGAATTAATTAATGGTCTCCTTTGTGTCAAGCACTGCACTTGGGACACAGCCAAAAAGAGAATAGGCCTGGCTTTCAAGGTGCTTACATTCTTCTGAAGAGATGGCTGATAGAATGTACACTCAAAAGTTAATACAAAACAGCTGTAGAGCCCCTCTGCTTTCCCCACACTGGGATGGAGGAAGTTGCACTTGGGCTGGGAGAGTGGGAGAAGTGACCTTACTTTTTTCTGGGAACCCAGAGATGCTGGGGATTAAGGAAGGTCAAGGTGGAAGTGGGACACTGGGACAGCTGTAGACTCCTTATTACCCAGCTGGCCTCTAAATCCACCCACTCCCAGGGCAGAGGTACTCCAAGTAAGCAGCAAGACAGCCAAGACTGAGAACATTACCTGCTGGGAGAGCTTTACCTATGTGTATGCATATAATCCTCCTGGATAGTTTTTTTTAACGGGGTGTCATGCACTAGTGATTATGTGAGAAACTCCCTCCATGGTAGATTATGGGAATAGATTTTGAAAAGCCTGATGCCATTGTATTTATGGTCAACTGGATTGTGCTGATAACTTATGAGGAAAAATGGACCCTAGAGGACAACCTGAAAGGATGGCACTATATTCATGGCCAATTGAATTCTGATCATTTAAGAGGAAAGAAACACACTGGAAGAACCAGCTATTGGTAATCAGTGAACTTGTCTTTTCTGTGCTCTCGGCAGGTTAGAATAGAAAAGTGTGTAAAGTGCTTCTGGATCTAGATGTATGTTTAAAAATTATTCCTAATGGAAGAGCTTTTAATATTCCATTATTTCCCACCTTTTCAAACACATGGTCATGTCTTTCCTGCTCCTTGATCTAATACATTAGAGCTACTAGTCCCTGAAAATGTGTGGTAAGTGCTCAGTGTCTTCCAAAGGTAGGGTTAAAAAGAATTTCCATGACTTCAACTTTATGGTCTTTGAAGAGAAAAGCTGTATGTGTTCCCATTTTTGTGATATCAAACATTATCAGCTGTTAGGGAGAAATCTTTTCTGAAACCATTGAATCAGGATAAACTTTTACAGTGGCGTAAATGGAGTAATTCAAAGGGTCTGGAAGAGTGTCTTTTATGAACAAAATATAGTCCATTTGGAGGTGGTGCAAAAATCTTGTTTTCCTCTGAAAAATGTGAGGAAAAGAAATTAAGGGCAAACACAATGTTTGAAACAAATTGGATTGTTCACTGCACATAGGGAAGATATCTCCTACTTAAAAGGGGCTAGTTTCTCCTTGGTTTGGGAGGTTAACATTTTTGTCTGAGTTAAATGAAGCAAGAATTACATCAGGATGTTTTCTCCCTCATTTAACAGTTTGCTGTTTATTTAGAATGGACAAAAAGATTTCATCTACTATGGCTTATTTGTCTTAATGCAAGCGTCCCAAAGTTCCATCAGGGCTTCCAAGAAATCATCTACCTTGTTCAAAGTATTTTTAACGTATAATTGCTTTCAGGTCAATTAAACTACTTGACAAGGACCTGCCTAAGTAATCTGTGGCAAAGTGAGAGCTAGTTTCTTTCTCTACCCTGCTCAGTTCAGAAATGTTGAAGGGTGTGGGGATCTGTGTTAATTATAACACGAGATGTTTATACATTAGGGGAGGAGCAACTGCACCAGTTTCCAATTTGGATCAATATCAAAGAGACAATGGTGGCATCTCATTTCTGCTGAAAATTGAGATGAATTAGGGATGCACTGTTGAGTGCACAAACTTCTGGTGAGTTTTAATGAACTTGGGTTCATTAGGAGGTCTACAAATTTCTGTGCTTTAATCTCAAGAGGGACTTCTGGCCACCAGGCAATCCTTTTAATCTGGCACTTTGTTGCATTCTCCATAGAAGTTGCTCCAAATCTTTTCTTCTCTCCTCCACCGTTCCACATTACCTTTTTTTTTAACCTTCTCTCAGTCTTCATATTTTACCAAGAATAAAGAAATCATTTCACCATGAGCTCTCTCTTTTCTACATCTCAAAACCCCTGTCATCATTCCCCAAAATCTCTTTTCTTCATCCCAGGAGAACCCCTCTCTATTAAAACCTAGAGCAGGGAAATTATCAGGGAATCTCTGATCAACTGAGTTGCCTTCCTCCCTGATGAGTTGAAAGGCCATACAAATAGCTCATTTGTAGTTTGTATTTTGATTTTTTTTGTTCAGATTTTGAGTTAACTATTTACATGTGAAAGACTGAGGAAAATGGAATGAGCCCTCCTCCCACAAAAGACTGAAAGTTTAAAAATAGGGGAACTGATCCTGGAGTTAATTGATAAGAGAACAAAAGATAAGAAATTGATAAGGAAATTGATAAGAGAATAAGGACCTGGATCTCAAGGATGCTCTCAGTTTTCAAGAAGCCACTTAGCTCTTGCAAAATGCAGTATTCTGTCCCCTCTCCATTCCCCATCCTTATAAGCAATGGCAGGAGCATATGGTAGTAGGAGACCTGTACTTGTCTGAAGCCTGATAGCAGAATCCAAGGATCTAGCTTTCTGAAGCCCAAACTTTTGTGGAGGCACTGAGAAAGGTGAGCTGGAGTCAGGATGGCGCTGAGATTGTGTGGTAGTGGAGCTGAGGAAGCTTTACACTGGTCCTAGGCAAGGGTTCAGATTTTCCTTGAAAGAGCAGGGGAGTGTTCTAGCTACAAACTAAAGTTAAACCAGAGGTTGGAGGCAGTGAAGCACAATTCTCAGGACTAAAGCTACCTTACTTGTTGGTAAAGATTCTCTGCACTACATTTCCTAGAGAACTGTGTGTCAGCTTGCGGTATAACCATGTGACTGGGCCAGAGGTTTCAAAAGTGGGGTCACTGTGGGGAGTAGACAAGGAAGTAAGAGTGAATGGACAATAGATAAGACCATTTAAAACAATATAGCTATAGGATACCTGAACAAAGGACTTGAAGTTAGATCCTGAAATTCTAGAGCTGAAGTAAAAAATTTTAGCTATCTTACAGTCAGTGATGAGAGATTTCTGAGAAAGAAACACCAAGAGGCAATGTACATCATGTTCTAGAGACAGAAGCCTTTGTGCACCAGGGAAGTGGTCTTCTCCTCAAAAGGGTCAACCAGGGAAGCCTAGACCCTGAAGCTGTGTTACTCTGACCCTGAACCAGGTAGCAGATGACCAGGTCAGTGATGATGAGCCAGGTGTCCTGGATCAGATTGCCCCAGCACAGACTGCCCCCTAACATACCACCCCAGTACATTGTTAGTCACTAAACATTTGCTAAGTGCCTGTTATATGCCAGGCACTGTGCTAAATGTTGAGAATACAAAAAGAGGCAAAAGATTTCACTGCCCTCAAGGAGCTCACAATCTAATGGCTTGTGCTAGCCATTTCTGAGGTCCTTGAAGAACACAGTACTCATTACCTATGTCAGAAAATGCGTATCGGTGCCAAAGAAGTCTGAGGGGTATGGTTTCAGAGAAACCTAGTAAGACTTCTATGAACTAATGGAGGGTCAAGTGAACAGAACTAGGAGAACAATTTATACAGTATTGAAAAGACAAACATCTTTGAAAGATTTAGGATCTCTGATCAATGCAGTGACCAGTCATGAGTCCAGAGGGTTCATCTGAGACTGAAAAGTGTGAGTGCAGATTGAGATATATATATGTATTTAAATATGGCCAATGTTTGCAACAGGTTTTATTTTTCTTGTCCTCCCAATAGTGGTGGGGAAGAGATGGGAGGGAAAAAAAGACTGATTTTCATGATTTTTTAATTCTTAAAAGAGGGGAAAGTTATACTGAATGGGAACAGTACCATAAAATTGAATATGTACCAATTTCCTAATTTTCAACAAGCAGGAAGATGTGTTCTTCAAACTGGAAACTGGTGGCCTTGACTTTGATTCCTAGAAAAATTCTGGAACATATTATTAAAGGGGTGGTTTGTTCACACTTAATAGTGATCAGCATGTGAGACAGCATAAGTTGATGAGGAATAAACTATGAAAGACTAATCTCTTTTTCTTTGAAAGGCAGAGCAGGAAATTGTACTAGACATATTAAAAGTAGATTTCAGCAAAACATTTGATAGTATCTCATAATAACCATGTAGATAAGATGGAGGCATGTGGGCTAGATAAAAATATTATGGAAGCATACTAAGGACTTCTTTGCTTCCTCTTTTAATGATGTTAAGAAATCATATTTTTTTTCAGTGTTCTAGTCTAAAGCCTTTGGATTCATCTGAATAAATAAAATTTGTCAGTACTTAACCAAAGGTCAAAAAAAGCAGTGTCCTAGCTGGAAATCCTTTTGTAATATCCTTTCCAAAAGCCTAATCATTTTCTAAGGAGGAAATAAGTCAAAGTTCAGGAAAAAGCTCTGATCTTATTGAAGATAGAATTAGAATAATCACTGGACAAGAGCAGAAGCCCCTTTGAATGATCCGGGTAAGAACACTCCTCCTTTCCTCATCTCAATCTTGATTCAGTTGAATGATTTAGTATAGCAACCTTTTGGTATATCTCATACTGGCTATATGGACCCCTGGGGTTACATTTCTTCACTGTATGGGAGGAGAGAATGCTGGCAATCAGGACTGGAGATGGGGGGGGGGGGACTTGGAGACTTTCTCTAGGACAGAAGAGGAGAGGAGATGTAAACATATTCCTCCTGGACACAGAGTAGCAGCAAAGCGGTAGTAGATGGTGGAAAGGGAATCTACAGCTCTTTGCCTTAAAAATGAGAGGTGAGTAAAATGAACAAGCATTTATTTAGTGCCTGAAAGCTAAAGGCACAAGAGGGAGGCATAAGATTGTTTATCTATTTATATATCTGTTTAATTTATTATCTCTTGGGTGCCTGGGATGATGGCAGAAAAACAGCAGTAGTGGTTGATTTCTTACTTCCATGCACCATTCCTAATCTCGTCCTTGTATTCTGTTAAAGGTTTTCGTCTGACAGTTCTAACCTTATGATTCATCAAGACCTGTGATTGGTAGTCCCAGTATCTCCTTGTGTCCCACTAGCATGAGGGTATGGGGCAGTTCTAGGAGACACACAGGAGAGGATGATGTTTCCTAGACCTGGACTGGGATCCTACCTCCACCCCCAGTCCATTGTTCTAGAGTATTCATTTTATTTTTTAAAAAAAAGGCATAATTATGAGCCAGTCATTTGTTTCAATTCAATAAACATTTATTAAGTGCTCACTATGTGCCAGGCACTGGGCCAAGCACTGGGGATACAAAAAGTGGCAAAAGGCAATTCTTCCTCTCATAATATTTCCAAGGGCAGAATTATGATGAACTTTGAAGCCTTTTAAAGTATTCATCTGACATTAGCTTAATGTAGTGACAACTAGGCTTACATTAGGGAAATAATTCTCCAGGTTTTAAACTATGGTCATGCTATTTGATATATCAAACCCTGTTACCTAAACTCTGAATTTTGGCTTAATCTTGACTGTGGAATTTTGTCTTTGTTTCAGAGTACTATAAAATGTATCGCTCTTGCCTCGGTTAGAAGAATTTCAGTTTGCAGGGGGTAACTCTGCAACTTGAATCTCCCTAAAGTAGCAATGCTTGTAAATGTCTCAAATAGACTTGAAACCTAAATCATACAGTTCTGAAGTTTTTCTTCCATGGAACAGTTGGGTGAGTTTGGGAGCTGGTTTAACAGCCAAACCCCAAGAGTCATCTAATGTCAGATTGGAAAGATGTTTTCAATAGATCGACTCACAGATCTGTCCAGGTAATTGTTTTGCTCAACATTTTTTTTGTCAGTGACTTGGATTGAGACAGATGTCATGCTTATCAAATTTTCAAACAAGAAATGAGAAGGATAGATAACGTTTGAGATGACAGAATTGTTTCGAAAAGTTCTTGACAGTCTAGAAAGATGGGTTGAATCTCATTAGATGAAGTCTAACGTATATGAACATAGAGGCCTATACTTAAAAAAAAATCAGTTGCAGAAGCAAAAGATAGGGCAAATGTAGCTTGAAAGCAATTCTCATGGGAAATGATGGGGTTGGGCCTTTAGTGGACTGCAAACTTAATATGAATTACCAGTATAAGGTGACTGCCAAAAAATTGGTTAATGTGAATTTTAGGTTGCAGTAATGGAAATTGTTGTTATTCAGTAATTTCAATTGTGGCCAACCCCTTTTGGGGTTTTCTTGGCAAAGATATTGGAGTGGTTTGTCATTTTCTTCTCTTCATTTGACAGATGAAGAACTGAAGCAATCAGGGTTAAGTGACTTGCCCAGGGTCATACAGCTAGCAAGTGTCTGAGGCCAGATTTGAATTCAGGGAGATGAGTCTTCCTGACTTCAGGTCTAGCACTCTAACCACTGCATCACCTTGATGCTATTAATGGAAATAGTGTATCTAAAAAGAGGGGGATGAGCATCTTATTATTTCCTTTCCAGATCAGACTGTATCTGAACTATTGTTCTTAGTTTTGAGTCCTACATTTTAGGGAAAGCATTAACATTCTCCAATGTATTCAGAAGAAAGTGACCAGGATCTTAGATTTGGAGCTAGAAGGAACTTTAGAAGATATGTAATCTATATTCATTGTCTAGATGAGGAAACAGAGGTTCAGAGAGATAAACTAACTTGTCTAGGCTCACAAGGGTAATTAGATAACAGAGTTAGAATTTGAACGCAGGTCCTTTGATAGCAAATCTAATATTTTTTCCACTGCTCCATACTGTAGAACTTAAAATATGGCAATATATAGATCAGCTGAAAGAATTGGGAGTATTTAGCTTGTAGAAGAGAACACTTGTTGGGACATAATAACTACCTTTAATAATAATAATAATTAGCATTTAAATGCACGTTATGGTTTGCACCATACTTTGATGCAAGTGCAAATTCTTTGTTTGGGTAAGTATAAGTGAGATTCCTCCTCAGAAAATTGTCTAATCATTCATGCACTGTTTCACTTCTGCCTTTGTATCCTGGCACATGGGAGGAAATGTGTTGAGCAATAAGGATACAAAGACACAAGTGAAACAGTGCCTGCCCTCAAGAAGCTTATATTCTAACTGAGGGAGACAACATGTACAAATATAGTTATATACTAAATTAACACAGAATAGATAAATGTAAGGAACTTTGGGGCAAAGGCACAATGAGGTGGGAGGAGGGGTATGGATCAGGGAAGGCTTCCTAGAGAAGATGGCGTTTAGACGGAGCCTGTGTATCTTCAGAGATATCTTCTAATTCTGAAATTTCTCTAAAACTAAGCCTCATCTTTTGCCAGTATGTAGTTGTATGACCTTGTGCAAGTCACTTTATTTCTTGGGCCTCAGTACCCTCATCTGGAAAATGATGGGGTTTGGATTTAATGCTGTCTTCCTGCTCTGACATTAGACAGACTTTGCAAGTTCTACCTAAATTTACAGGCATCATTTAAACTAAGCTAAGCCTCCTACAGTCTCTCTGACTTTTCTCCTGTTTTGCTTTCCTGTCTTTCCCCCACAAAACTTTCCCCTCCAGTTTTGTTGAGTTTTAATCAGAAATCACCCTGTGTAATACTTGGGCCTGAAAGTAAAATTTCCTATGAAAACAGGAAAGAACAAGATGTGAATAACAAAAGCAATTTTCTTGGCCAGTTATTTCTTGTTTCCTTTGTTATCTTGTCATAGATCTGAATTTTAATAAGTAGTCTCCCAAGACATGAGCACTTAGTTCTCTTTGGTGCTTGAACCCGAAGTGAAGTCATAATTCTGCATTTTTCAGGACCATTGTTGGTTACCAAGGAAATGGAGCTGGTGGCAAACATTTCCAGTCATGTCCTCATTACAGGGTCCAGAAAGAGACAAAGGAGTTTTAAACAATGGACCCAATTTTCCAGTCCTTTTAGAGGGAGGTTTCCTGATTCAAGGCTTATTATTCTATTAATTGCTTCAACAGCATTTTCTGGATGATTAAAAATAATTAACATGGGCAGATCAATTGCTGGATTCAACAAAAATATCTTAAATAATTAACCAGAAAAATAATGACCGTACTAATTGTATAACCAACCTTTGGAAAGGTCAGTTGCTGAAAGAATGCATTTGAAAGTGTCTATGAGACTAGCTGTCATATTGAGGTGGGAATCTTGGCTCAAATGACCTCAAGGCCATGGTTTCTGCAGGAATTCTTCCTCTTCCCCATTTTGGGGGTCTAATTTTTCTAGGTCTGAAGGAAAGCTGTAGGAAATTTAGTGACAAGTGATAGGTTTTATCTGCCTTTGTGCTGAGGTACTGGTCAGAGGACTACAGCCTATTTTTCTGGTTAATGTTGTGAGATATACTGAATTTACTTCAAAATCCAGCAGTGGAGATAAAGGTGGGCTCTCATTTCTTTTCTTTTTATATTGCTAATGTAGAAGGAGTGCAGAGGTGTTGTAGCTTTATTAACACTTGGACTTTAAAAAGCTCCTCTCATGCAGGGAAGGTAATATTACCTTGAGGTTCTTTGAGACCAGACAGAAGACTTTTCTTATCACAATTAAGCACATTCTTGCAATGTCTGAAGTTTTAAAAATAATAAAATGCTTCCTGAATCATGGTGTGCTTCATAATAAAATAAGGCTGCTGAACTTGACTTGACTTCTTTTCATTCCCTAACACCCACTCAGCAGTCAGGTTGTGTGCCTGGAACTGATGAGCAGGAGAGAAAAAAAAAATGGAATTGAGTGGGTTCATTGAAATACAGAGAGACTGGGGGTGATTACCATAATACTGCTAGATTTCTTGCGGAGAGATGGAGGCCAACAGATACTCTGCACCTTCACAGGGAAAAGGAATATGCATTATTTGCAACTAAGCAGTGGTCTGTTACAATGAGGGGTCTTGGGGAATTGTCTCTGGAAAGGTATCAGGCTGACTCCTATTAGTTCTGTGGAGTTCAGCCAAAGGTATAGGAAGTATTGGTGTGGGGGATGGAAGAAGGAGAGAGAGAGAAAGGGATGAGAGGGAAAGAGAGAGAGAGATGCTAGCTATCTTCTGGTATTTGAAGGACTGTCTCTTAGAGGGATTGAATTTATCCTGCTTGGCCCCAAAGGATGGATCTAGGAGTGAGGGGTAAAAGTTGAAGAAATATAGATCTTGGCTATATGTCACAAAAACTTCTTCACAATTGGTACTAGCTTAGTACCCAGTATGGAGGTAGTGGATTTCCCTCTCATCAGAGGTGTTTTCTTTTAGGTTAGGCAATGGGGTTTAAGTGACTTGCCCAGGGTCACAGAGCTAGTAAGTATCAAGTGTCTGAGGCTGGATTTGAACTCGGGTCTTCCTAACTCCAGGGCCGGTGCTCTATCACTGTGTCACCTAGCTGCCCCACATCATCAGAGATCTTAAAGCAAAGTTTGGATGACTCCTCGTCAGGGATGTTATTAGAAGGAATTCTTTTTCAAGTATAGGTTGGAATAGATAATAGAATAGAATAGAATAGAACAGTACTTTTCTGACTCTGAGATACAATGACCCTGAAAGGTTGATGTGGCCTTTATTTGAGAGCCTAGAACTTTTGATATTAAAATGAATGAATTGGGGGTAGTAAAGGATTTTTGCATGGACAGTGGCAAAAGTAATGGTAACACCAAACTTTTCTTACTTCCTCCCCCTGGGTATAATATATCACTCTGGATCAGCAATGATTTCATGGCCGTAAACAACTTTTAATAAGAGCCAAGTTTCTGACATTAAAAAGTAGATTCTTTATAGAAGATTTAGGGAAAAAAACATGAATGAGGATTACTCAGGATGAGAAGGTATGGAGGGATTTTGATTTTAAAAATGCAAGGAGCACTCATATATACTGTACAGATGAAATCACAAAACTTCAGGGAATAAGGATTGGTCATATGATTTCACTGGGCTAGGGAAATCCCAAGTGAGGAAAATCCCTCTTTACCAATTCAGGTCATGTCTACTGAACAACTTAAAGTCTTAGAGATTTGTCTAGATTGTTGAGAAGTTAGGTGCCTTACCCAGGCTCTAGTGCGAAGTGTCAGAAGTCAGACTTACTTGACCCCAGATTTTTCTAACTTCAAGGCCAGCTTTCTGTCTTCTATTCCTTTGTCTCTCCTACCTAATGGCAAATAAATAAAAATTAAAAAATAAATCATCCTTGCTATTCTGATTTGGAAGAGCAGACATAATACTGGGTTTAAAATCAGATGGCCTGAGTTCAAATCCCAATTCTGTTACTATCTGTGATCATAGACAAATAATTTAACCTCTCTGCCTCAGTTCCTCCATCTGTAAAATAAGGCGGTTGGACCAAGTTATCTCTATGAGATGAGTCATATATGTCATGTCCCAAGAATTTAGAGCTCCTCTTCGAGGCATCTTTCTTGGAGTCTTTTAAATTCTCTCCCTCTCCCCCATTCTCTGCATAATCTATTACCTTTCGGTCCCTTTTTCTTTCTCACCGAAACCTTTGCTACTCGTGCTATTCTCTTACCAAGTTATAAATGGGTCAAGTGCAATAGAATGGAGGTGATTAAACCATAATACTACTGACTTTTCTTGGATACAGACTGAAGTCAGCAGATGAGCTTTACTGAGCCTAGGAACTAGGGCAGGTGGATATGGGAGATTATGCCAGATAACCACAGGGAGAGCATACTTTTATGATTGCAGGAAAGGCAGTTCCCACTTTTCTTGTACTCTGAGAAACTGCATTGTAAAAGTGATTGCTATAAAGGTGATGGTATTTTCTTGTAAGGGCTATGTTTATTAAAGGTTTTGCTCATAACCAGGGACTTAGAGGCAAATAAACCAATATTAACCATGTTAATATTTTTTAAAGTAACATTGTGTTCTAAGTCCTGTAAAATGAATATAAATATAACATGTACATCGATTATCATGGGCCCTAATGTATTAGAAAATATAAGTACAGCGTGTAAAAATTTCAACTATAGCAGTTATGAAAATAATGTAAAATTAATATCATAAAATCCTAGAATTTTAGAATTATAAGGGGCTTAGTTATCTAGTCTTAGGACTCTCCACTGAAACATACCCATTAGTGGTCGGTCAGCTTTCCCTTGAAAACCTGGATTAGTGAATAAAGTACTGGGCTTGGAATTGGGAAGACTTGAGTTCAAATCCTTCCTCAGACACTTAATAAGTTGTGTGACCCTGGTGCAAGTCCCTTAACCTCCACCTGCCTCAGTTTCCTCAAATGTAAAATGGGTATAATAATAGCACCTACCTGTCAGGGTTGTTGGGAGAATTAAATAAAATAATGTTTGTAAAACACTTAGCACAGTGCCTTGCACATAGCAGGTGCTTAATAAATCCTACTTTCCTTCCTTCCTTTCTTCCTCAGGCACTTACTGGGTGATATCCTGACAGGTCGCTTGACCTCTATCACCTTCAGCTCCCCAATCTGTAAAATGGAGGGATTGTACCTGATGACATCTGAAGTCCTTCTAAATTTATGATCCTATGACCTCCAAGGAGGGAGCTCACCTGCCACCTCCTTAATCGATGATGTCTTTTATTTTAAAAGCTCTTTTTTTATTAACATCCTTGTTATAAGAAGAAACAAAATCATCCATTCATCTTATAGTTTTATATGGTGAGAATAATTACTTTAAAATAGTCATTAATATTTTAAAATAAATTTAGGAAGGCCCCATTAAGGGCTCTGAGGGTTTGGAGAATCTGGTTCTATTATTAATTTTCTTTCCTTTGTTTCCCTCTTACCCCTAACAGCACCAAAGGCAACTGTGGAAGTGGAAAAGTAGTCTTTTTATTCCCGGAATTTAACACAGTACATGGCACATAGTAGGTCATCAATAAATGCTTATCCACTGACAAACAGTCTGAGAATGGGAGTGAAGGGCAGTTTAGAAAAAGGGAGAAACACCACATGCTTTTTTGCCTTATTGATCATAAGGAATGTTCATTATAATAGTGATATCAGCTTCAAGAACACTGGAGCTCCTGCCTGCCACCTTCTCAAGCTGCCTCTCTGTGCCTGTGACTCAGGTCAACAGCTGGAGCAAAACTCCTTGAAGTCAAAATCCTTTCTGAAAGGGTGTCAGGTGGTGAAAATCGAAGTGTAAGGTGTACATGGAGCAGTGAAATGTACTAAAAAGTGAAGACTGCCTATGAGGAATAATACAACTTAGTAATTGATGGTAATTATATCAAGGATGCTGTTTTGTTAGTCATTTGTTAGGAAAGAGTAACATTTTGTCAAAATTCATATATTTGATTCTCAATAACATTTGACTATTTTTACTTTTTTTATCTGTTAAACTCAATTTTGGTCTGAGTTTTGCCAAAGTTGTAACTCTTTCTGGGCAAATACATATTAACTCACCTTATTGTAGTGGTATGCCAGAGAAATCCTAATAAGAGGAAATACTTTGAAACTTCTGACATACCTCCCTCCATGTGTTCCATCATGATAAGAAAGTTTTCTTCTCTTCCTTCTCTTTTTTGGGAGGTCTAGCTGGGGGAAAAGTCGCTTTTGTTGGTTCTTTCAATTTTAGTAGAATGTAAGCACTCTGAGTGCAGGAATTGCTTTTCTGTCTTTGTCTCCTGAGTGCCTAGGGTGTTTAATAAATGCTTGTAGAATTGAATTTGGTTTGCAGCTAAAAATTACTATTTATGAGAAGACAATGCTTGTCTCTGAAATGCCAAATTCATGATTGAAGAAACTAGGTTTTTTTGGTTTTAAAACTTTTTTTTCAGTGACTCCATCTATCTAACTAAATTGAAATGAGTGGAGAATTAAAACATCATCTTATGATTCCATCACAAGTCAGCAGATTGATTCAGGTTCTTAACCCACTTTTGTTTATAGTAAGAATTTACTTTTAATTTTTGACTGATACCTTGATGGCTTGGTTGGTGTCTCTCATTTAAAATTTCTACTTTTTCTGTCTGCAATAAAAGCCATTTGAGGGCTTCTGACAACATTTACTCTCTTTTTTTTTTTTTTTTTTGGTTAGGGAATGGGATTAAGTGATTTGCCCAGGGTCACAGAGTTAGTAGGTGTTATGTGTCTCAGGCTGGATTTGAACTCGGGTCCTCCTGAATCCAGGGCCTGTGCTCTATCCACTGTGCCACCTAGCTGCCCCCAACATTTACTTTTAAAAACATGTCTGTAACTCATTTTGACATAGTTCATAATACAAGAGTTCCACAATGCCCAGGTAGAATCAACACATAGAGTACAGTAAATACTATCTTGTATTTAGTTCTGAGTGGCACAGTGGATAAAGCGCTGGGCTTAGAGTCAGAAAGACCTGAATTCAAATCTGACCTCAGACACTTACTAGCTGTGTGACCCTGGACAAGTCACTTAACCCTGTTTGTCTCAGTTTCCTCATCTGTAAAATGAGCTGGAGAAGGAAATGGTAAACCACCCCAGTGTCTCTGCAAGAATACCTCAAATGGGGTCTTGAACATCAACAACAATGCTACCTCCATAACAATGTAAATGCTTGCAATTAGAAATGGGGCTTGTAGAAGAGACTTTAAGAGACTACCAAATCTAGCCTCTTTATTTTCCATATGAGGAAACTGGCACTCAGAGAGGTTACGCTTTTGCTCTTCACAGCTGTTCACACATAGCTACTACATATTAGAGGGAGGATTTGAATCCAGATCTTACTGACTCCAACTGCAGCACTCTTTCCACCACCTGGGAGGTGGAAGGGAAATATTATTTTAAGTAGGAAAGGGTGGCAGGTATAGATACTGAAAATAATTATTTTGATATAAAACAAAAGGAATCAACAAACTTTTTTTAAATCAATGGACTATCTTTCTAAAATGTTAAAGAAAAGTGTAGCTGGTTACTTTTCTATGATTTTTAAAAAATAAGAAATAATGGAGTGCTGAAACTTGTTACCATAGTGACCTGAAAGAGTTAATGCAGATTCTCAAAGGGGCTAACAGTATATCTCAGGACTTGCCATACCTACTGGGAGAGTCTTCTGTGTAGGATATGATCTTTCCCTCCCTTCCTGTGATTTTGGTGGCATAGGGAGTTTCTAATAAGGGGACTCCCTCTACCAAAGTAGATAGGCAACTATTCTGCAACTTTATAGTCTGTGTTACCCTGCTATTCAGAGGTTAAATGACATATTCAGGATCATATGGCCAGCATATAACTTGAACCCAGTTCCATCTTGACCCTGAGGCCAGTCCTCTATCTACTACATTGTGCTGCTTCTCATGTTTTCAGAAGAATATAAAATGTAGTCTCATAGGATCAAGAACTTGGATTTGTAAAAGGACCTCAGTGGCCAGCTACTTCAAACTCTCAGTTAACAGATGAACTAACGGACGTTTGGTAAGGGTAAGCTATGTGGTCAATGTCATGGAGGTTTTAACAGAGATAAGATTTGGCTTCAAGTCCTTGGACAAGTGATCTTTCTGTTATACAACCAAGTAGGATATATATCATACTGAATTTGGTCAGTGGTCCACCCAGCCCCGTATTGTTCTATAATGCCACATCCTAAATGTCTGGAGCAGTATATCATATCCTAATTCAATTCAGTTCAACAAAGTTAACAAATCTTCTATGTGCACCAAACAACCACCGTCTGTGAATGCAACAATAGAAAATGACAGTCCTTGCCCACAAAAAACTTACACAATCTACTTCGGGAGGAGGTTATGGCATGTATTTTGATAAGTATATGACGTGGAAGAGTGTGATGGAGTAATAGGAAAGATCCAATACTCTAAGAATGTGTTAGTAAGGAGACAATGCTTTCAACTGGTGCAGTCAGTAAAGGATTCACTGAGTGAGTTCAGCCTTGAAAAGAAGACAGTGAAGGCATCGAAACAATCAAATGAGAAGAGCAAGGAATAGTTTACCTGTCAGATCTATGGGGAGGGGAAGACTTCATGACCAAACAAGAGATAGAGAGCTTTAAGAAATGTAGAATAAATAATTTTGATTACATTAAATTGAAAAGTTTTTGCACAAACAAAACCAGTAACACCGAGATTAGAAGGAAAGCAGAAAGCTGGGAAACAATCTTCACAGCAAGAGTCTCTGATAAAGGCCTTGTTTCTCAAATATATAGAGAACTGAGACAAATTTCTGAGAATACAAGCTATTCTTCAATTGATGAATGGTTAAATGATATGAACAGGGATTTTCAGATGAAGAAATCAAAGCTATCTGTTGGCATACAAAGAAGTGGTCTTAATCACTTTTGATTAGAGAAATGCAAATTAAAACAACTCTGAAACATCACCTTATACATATCAGATTGGCAAATATGACAAAAAAGGAAAATGATAAAAGTTGGAGAGGATGTGGGAAAATTGGGACACTAATATACTATTGGTATAGTTGTGAACTGATTCAACCACTCTGGAGAGCAATTTGGAACTATGTCCAAAGGGTAACCAAACTTGCATACCCTTTGATTCAGCACTACCACTACTAGGTCTGTATCCCAAAGAGATCATAAAAAGGGAAAAGGAGCTACATGTACAAAAATATTTATAGCAGTCCTTTGTATAGTGGCAAAATGTTGGAAATCGAGAAGATGCCAATTAATTGGGGAATGGCTGAATAAGCGGTGGTATATGAATATAATGGAATACTATTGTGCAATAAGAAATGCTGAACAGGCACATTTCAGAAAAACATGGAAAGAATTGCACAAATTGATGTAGAGTGAAATGAACAGAACCAGGAAAACATTGTTCACAGTATTAACACCATCTTGTGATGATCAACTATGAATAACTCGGCTCTTCTCAGCTACACAATGATACAAGACAAGTACGAAGATCTCAGGAAAGAAAATGCTGTCTACATTCAGATAAAGAACTAATGGACTCTGAATGTGGATTGAAGCATATTATTTTCCCTTTATTTTTTCTCATGATTTTTTTTCCTTTTGATCTGTTTCTTCTTCCATTACTGTGACAAATATGGAAATATGTTTTTACATGATAGCACGTGTATAAACTATATCAAACTGCCTACCATTTTCAGAATAGGGGAGGGAGAAAAATTTGCAACTCAACATCTTGTAAAAATGAATGCTAAAAAAATTTTCTTAATATGTAATTGGGGAAAAAATTAAAATACAATTTAAATTAAAAACTTTTTTTTTTAAAGAAAATGACCTTGCATGTATTAGGTGCTTAATAAATGTTTGGAGAATTGAAGACTGAGTCATTTAAGTCTGTAAGTACTGATCCCTTTGTAGACTTATCCAATATTCTTACAATTTAAAATGTGGCCATCACAAACCTATGAAGAATGTCAGAGTGACATCCCCTCCACCTCAGCCCCCAGGCTAGAATTTGTTCCTTTATCTAACTTTTCCTTGGAGAATTACTCCCTTAAAGTGGGATTTTGTGAAACAGAAAATGCCCTAAACTTTTAAAAAAATCTTTAAAATCATCTAATAAGATGTGAACTCAATTAGATCTTTTGCTAAAAGCCTATTAGAGCCCTAAAAGTTGACTTGATAAAACCTTTGAATTTCCTAAAAATGTGTGTTGCATTCTGACATGAAACATCAATTTCTAACATTATTCCAACTTTTTCTATTATTTTTGTGATGTTTTCTCCCAGATTCTAAGGAATATTTCACTAGAATTTCTTTTATCTCCTATCTGCAAAGACCCTTCTCACTGAGTAATCTCTTTCTTTTGCCTATCATGTGGTGCTAAATATAGATGTCATTAGGGATATGCTACTGTAGATAATTGGTTAATGTTAACATTAGTTGGACAATTTTATTACTAACTCCAAAAATCTGTTGTTAAATTTTGAAAAGAATGAACCGAAAGTATTTGATTAGAGAAATATTACACCTACCCTTGAAGAGCTTTTAATTGCTCTTTGTAGTTGGTAATTTCATGACGATGTTGCATAATTTATGTTCTTCTAATATGTTCCCTCAAATTGGTATTTTTTTTCTTTTCTTTATACCTTTTCATCCTCTGATAGTTATAGATTGAGTGGCTGCTACACACAAGATAGTGTACTATTGTGTATACAAAGAATAAAACAAAATCCTTGTCCTTGTGAAGGTTTCAGTGTAGTAGATGTATGCCCACACATGTAATGCATGTGTTTATATGTACTGAGTCCACTATACTAACTGCCTCTTCCCTAGAAACCTCAGGAATAGTAACCCATAGTAACTCCTGTATCAGGAGTTTATTTTCAGTCATACCATCACACTCTTTTTCCTATTGTTACTTTGAGAATGTCTATTCACTAGTCATCTATTCTGTAACTAATCTACTTCAACTAGTAAATTCTTTCCTATCACTATTAGATTTTTCCGCAATCTACTATTATACCTTTTACATTTTTATCCTTGATGGATGGTTGAATGGATAGATAGATATTTTCCTGTTACCTCCTCCATTAGAATGTGAGCTCCTTGAACAGAAGGGCCCATTTTTTTGCCTTCCTTAGAATCGCTAGCACATAGCACAGTGCCTGGCATATAGTAACCACTTAGAACTCAGTTTCCAAATGTCCAGAGGTGTGTTGCATGCTGCTCATTAGGCATGATTCCAGAGTGGAAGAGAGTGCCGTGTGCCTGTATGAGAGGCAGAGTTAATGTGAGAGCTTTGGAGAGGAAATATATTTACTCCTACTTTGAGAGAGGACACAAGTGGTTCAAGAATCTTTTTAGGACCAAGTCTGGGGAGAGAGAGATTTTGTGAAGTGGCAGAAATCTAGAGGAAAGCTGTCTCTTCAACATGTCCCTGATTCCCAGCTTGCCTCCCTAAGAGACTTTGAGGAATTTCTCCTTGGCTGAGATTGAGACCTCTTGCTTTGTCAAATGAAATCTCAGCTTGCTCCCACCTAAAGAACTGGTTCACTATGTGTATTTTCTACTAACCTATCACTTCTCAGATTTATTTTTTTCTATCTACTTGGATAAATTATTTTACTCACTATTCACTATTTATGATGGTTTTTTGTGTAACTAGAATTTGGTGGGAATGAGAAAAGTCTGTAGGTGTTACTCTTTCCTCTCTGAGGGTTATCAGCCAGGAAAGCAACTTGAACTTAAAAAAAAAAATCATTCCTCTAGACCAGTAATATTTGGAGGAGGAGTTGTAAAGAGAAGGAGATATAATTATAGTCTAGAACTCCTTAATCTCAAAGGAGAACAAAATAAGGCCTTATGTCCCCTTCTCTTCCCTTCCAGACAAAAATCTAAGTCTCCTTGGAGAAGGATGGACAAAATTTCAGAGACATCTAAAATATCTATCAATATATCTCCAAGAACAACGTTTAAACAATCCATATGGACGTGGACATACATAACCTACATGGGCATTCCTTAGACACTTAATAAATGTTGGTTGACTTACCAACTACCATTTCCTCCCATACTCTTATTTTTTTCTTTCTTTTCTTTTTCTTTTTCTTTTTTTTTGGTGAGGCAATCAGGGTTAAGTGACTTATCCAGGACCACACAGATAGTAAGTGTCAAGTGTCTGAAGCTGGATTTGAACTCAGGTCCTCCTGACTCCAAGGCCAGAGTTCTATCTACTGTGCCACGTGGCTGCCCCCCCATACTCTCATTTCTTTGGGACTCAATTGTACCATAATCCAAGCTCACCCCATTCCCTTCTCTTATCATAGGATCATATTGTCATTGTTGTTTAATCATCAGTTGTGTCTGATTCTTTGTGACCCTCTTTGGGGTTTTCTTGGCAGAGATACTGGAATGGTTTGCCATTTCCTTCTCCAGCTCATTTTACAGATGAGGAAACTGAGGCAAAGTGGGTTAAGTGACTTGTCCAAGGTCACACAGCTAGTAAGTGTCTGAGGCCAGATTTGAGCTCACGTTGATGTGTCTTCCTGACTTTAGTCCTGGTACTCTATCTAAGCTGCCCTATCATAGGATCATAGGAAGGGACTTTAGAGGTCATTAAGTGATTTGCTTCATGGATATTCAGCTAGTTGACATCAGAGGCAAGTTTTGAGGTCAAGGTTTTCCTAGTTTTGAGGGCACCTCTCTATCCACTGTACATTGGCTGTCTCTCTCCACTGAGATGTATAAATTAATATATCTAAATTGAGGCATATAAATTGATATATTGTCCCATTTTATGCCATACATATCTTGTTTGTGCATATTTATCTGCATGTTGTCTCCCCCGTTAGACAGTGAGCTCCCTGAGATCAAGGACTGTGGTTTGTTAGTTTTTTTTTTTCCTTCCGTTTATATCCCCAGACCTTAGCACAGTGCCTGGCACATAGCAGGCACTTAATAACTTGACTTGATAACAGAATGAGTGCTCAGTATGTTTATTCCTGCTGCTAGAAAAGTTACCATCTCAAGATAACACAATAATCTGGGACTACCACTCAACTCTCAGGTCTAGGGTCTGTCATCAAACTACTGAATGGTCCTACTTCTGCTTTTATTTATATTTCTTTTAGCATTTAGCACTCGAAGGCAACTTGATGGTACAGTGGATAGATCACTGGACCCCTGGGTCAAGAGGAATTGAGTTCAAATATGGACTCAAATACTTACCAGCCATGTGGTAAGTCACCTAAAAAGAAAACAAACTTCTGTTTGCCTCAGTTTCACATCTATAAAATGAGGATAATAGCACCTACCTATTAGGTAGGTTGTTATGAGCATAAATTGAGATAATACTTGTAAAGTGCTTCACAAACCTTAAAGTGCTACATAAATGCTAACTATTTCATGCATTCTCTTGTTTAAAAATTCTCTTGATATCCAATAGTGTGGGACAAAGACTGACCTTGAGCTTTCTCTAATTTTGGCCATGCCTACAAACAGAAGGGGGAAAATGGGCTTGAGAGAGAGGCATGTAACAAAGACCATTGTGGTTCTTGCAGTCATAAAGGAATATTTTTACCCCGAAGGGAGGTGATGTAGTTCAGCACTATCTCTGGCATCAGAAGACCTGGGCTCAGATCTCTTCTTTGTCACTATCTCTATGACCTTGGGCAAATCACTTTAACCTCTCTCAGCCTCAGTTTCTGCAATTGTAAAAAGAGAAAGTTGGTGGCTAGGGGGACCTTTCTAGCTTTATATCTTTTATCCTATGACCCTTTGACTGGAGTCAAAACTAATAATTTAATAATTGATACTCTTAAGAAAATTGCCCAAGGAATCTCTTTTTGTATAACTGCTACACTAAGAATCTTTTTTAAAAAAATAAGTTTTTATTCATATCTTTTTTTTATATATATTAGTTTTCCCCAGTATCCCTTCTCCTCCTCCCAGAGAACCAAGTCTAGGCTTCTATCTCAGAACTGATGCTTAAGACCCTCTCCTTTATGTGATTATGTGATTTATGTGTATTGCTAAAGTACTTCACTTCAAAGTCTATGACCTATGATAGAAGTTATATAGCCACTAGCAGTGAGATTGAATATTATGGACCTCAAGAGGAATTTCCTGATAAGACCATAAACAGATACGTATCTGAAGTGAAAGGTTTGGGAAAACAGCTTAAGGATTTT
The DNA here is from genome assembly GCF_900497805.2 of Vombatus ursinus. Taxonomy (NCBI): domain Eukaryota; kingdom Metazoa; phylum Chordata; class Mammalia; order Diprotodontia; family Vombatidae; genus Vombatus; species Vombatus ursinus. The sequence goes on from NW_020954576.1 coordinate 12,950,999, forward strand.
ATTGTTTTATATTTGTTCCATATAAGATTTTATTTTTCCACAGTGGGCCTTGAAAAATAGGACCTGTGATCTAATGGAAAGAGAATGAAGCCAGGAGTTAAGGTCAAGATTTTTAGCCTGCCTATACCATACAGGTGGGAGATACCACAATGCATATATTTCATAGATTTTTTTCCTTCTTTTTTTAAACTGTATTTGTGATTTCATCCATGTAGAATATTCATTCTACCAATGTACCTGTCGTGCCATTTTAAAGAATTTACTAAGAGATCAAGTGACCTTCCCAGGGTCACACAGTCAGTATGTGTCAGAGGTGGGAATTAACCCTAGACATTTTAACTCCAAGACTAGTCTCTATCTACTATGTAATTCTTTGTTTTATAGGATTATTGAGAGAATAAAATAGGACAATGAACACATTCAAAATGACTTTAGAAGGAAAGCGTTTATATAAGGGCCAGTAATGAACAAACATTGAACACCCATGTGGCTGCCAGTGTTTGAATATACAAGGATGTAAAAGATGTGCTTGCTTTACTAGTTGAAGGAGTTATATTTTGTCCTTTAGGCTGGTAGTTTTTTGTGTCATAGTATCCCCTTTGATATTCTGGTAAAGGCTATGAATCCCTTCTCTGAATAATGTTTGTTGTCAACATTCATAATGGAAAGAAATGCTAAATTGTGCTTAGTGGTTAGTGAAAATAAATACGTAATTTTACTTTCCCCATTCAAGTTCACAGGTTAAAATGGCTGCTTTGGGTAAGGGGGTATCATTGAAGGTTTTTGAGCCTGGGACTGCCAAGATGAAAACTTGGTTTCAATGTTTTAAATTTGCTATTGCTGTCCATGAAGTATTAGAAATAAGAAAAAAATGAAGGGAGATCAGTTACAAGGCTACAGGAGGTAATCAACACTTAAGATATTGGCATGGGCCACAGTGGTAGCAGTAGGAATGGAAAAAGCAGATAGAAAATAAGAATTAACAAAATTTGTTGCTTAGCTGGACCCAACAGGAAAGAAAGAGGAAAACTTTCTGGCCTATGTTACTAGGAAAATTGTAGTACAATTAACAAAAATGCTATAAGAAGTGATGAGTTCTGGGGGGATGCGATGTCTTCTGGAAAGAATTCATGGACTCAAACCGTCTTTCAGTCAAGTGGCAAAGCTTTATTGTGTCACTACAAGAGAGGGCAAAGTTCTTCAGGGAACTAGCAACCTAATGGGGGTGAATATAAAGCTTTTATAGGAAAAAAACTTAGTGCATTGTGTGACAACTATGCTAATTAGGTGGTTCTGGGCAGGATTAAAGAGTGGTCAGTTTTTAAAGGAACATGCAATTTTTGTGTCTACCACACAGAACTCACAATGAGAAGGGGGGAGGGGGACTGAGGGGTGTGTTTTTAGGCCAGCAGTGTCACTAAGTCAACTAGAAGTCATGGTTGTCCTGTCAGTTATCAACCAATGTCTTGTTATGCAAGATGAATTGGGGAGTGGCTGTATAGCTAGACTCTTGAAATGTATACAGGAACTGAGGGAGTTGGGATGAGGTAGTTTGTCTGGTACAAGATAATCCTGTTTATACCAGAGGTCACTTCTTACAGAGGTCACTGTAACAAGGAGAGATAGTTTGCTTCACTGAAGTCCACTTGTGGATATGGCCAGAGATATGGTCCTAGAGATGGGGGTCCAAGCGCCTCATCAGAAGAATGAGTCAACCTATCCCCCTAATGCCTCTACCATGCCTGTAACTTTCCAAATTCTCACTGATCATCATTTTCCTATATGTTTTGTCTCCCCTTAACAGAAAGCAAGATCCCTGAGGGCAGAGACTATCTGATTTTGTTATTATATCCTGTCCTTAGCCCTGTTCTTGACATTCAGTAAATGCTTAATAAATGTTTTTACATTCATTCATTAGGAGGACCCGGTTTGGTAGGATGATTGATTTTAGACAAATTTGGGTTAAGGTAATACTGGCACATTCATTCTATGATGTGCTGATATAAGAAACTTTATTTCTTTTCCTGAGGCTATTTTAATAGCTTTCTATCTGGTCTACCTCTTGTCTATTCCTTCTCTAACCCAACTTTCATATTACTGCTTGAGTAATATTATTAATATAATACTCTGATCAGGTCACCCTCCTTTATTCATCATTGCCTACCAAATATAAAGTATGAGGTAATGATTCCCACATCTGAGGCTCTCTACAATCTGACTCCAACCTATCTGTCTAATCTCAAGTCCTCCCATTTTCAGACTCTGTATTCCAGCTCGTATAGATTCTCTCCTTGAGTGGCCTAGTGGAAAAAGTATTGGATTTGGAGCTTAAAGACTAGGTTCAACTCTTATAAAACAAAATAAAACCAAAGACCAAGGTTATACTAATGGACATACAAAAAAAAAAAAGAATCTCTGAATTTGGGACTAGAGAAAGGATGGGAATATGAGAGGAACTGCTGTTGATTATAAAAGCAGAGGTTCTGTGAATAGGGTCTGTACTGGGAGGAGATAAGCATTTATGTAGCATATATTATATTATGTCATTTATATTATATATACACACTTTAAAGAATCCAAGCTGCAAGTCTCTAGGGTTAATTCTGCTTTTTAAAAAAAGAAAATAAAAATATCATTATAAGATTTAATGGAAAGAAAAGCAGCTTAATCACTTGAATTCTCTGTCTCATTTTCCTTATATGTAAAATGAAAAGGTTGGACTAAATAATCTCTGAGGTCCCTTACAGCATTAAACCTATGATCTATTTTTTTTTGACAGAGTTTCTGCTGCATTACTAAAGTTTTCCAGCTTCTATTTTAAGCCATCTGCTTTTCTTTTGAGTCTTTTATTAAGAGCTCAAATTTTACTCCTTATCTCTTTCCTCATTTCTTTTATTAGACTTGCCAACCATTCTGGGGATTCTTATGCTCATTTCCTTTTTTCTTCTGCCCCGGTAGAATCAGAGGATTCTATCCTTCTTGAGTTTTAGTCTATGATATTTTTTACCCCATAGTATTTGGAGTTTTTCTTTATCATTTCTTCACATTCTCTGCCCTCTCTGTCCTCCTTCCTTGAGATTTCTTTCTTCTTTTTAGTTGTCTTTTTAGTTTTATTATAGTGGAAAGGATGCTGGCTCTATAGGTAGAAGAATTGGGTTCAAATACCATCTCTAACACATTACTTTTATAATCTTGGACAAGTAATTTAATTTCCCTGGATCTCATTTTTCTCATCTGCAAAAATGAAGGGGTTGGATAGGATGGCCTCTGAGGTCCCCTCTACCCTCAAATGTATGATCCTAGTTTATTTGGTTTATTTCTAACTGTTTTGGGGGTGGTGAAGTGAAGCTAGGTTCCAATGCAAACTTTGCTCAACCATTTTGTCAAAAAATATTGGAAAAGGTATTATTAGATTCATTTTTAACAGGTAACAGGTAAACTGAGGAATTTGTCCCAGTCAGATCATATATCTAGTAATTGGCTAAGCCATGTCTTGACTCCAAGCCCAGTATTCATTCCACCACCACCACCACCGCCATCATCACCATTGCTAGTATTTGTCTGGGGCTTTAAAGTTCATGAAGTACTTGACAAATATGATATCATTTGATCCTTACAATGACCTTGGAAGGTAGGTGCTGTTAATCTTCCTATTTTATAGATGAAGAAACTGAGGCAGAGCTTAAGTAACTTGCCTAGGGTCACACAACTATTAAGTATCCGAGGCCATATTTGAACTTAAGTCTTCCTAAGTTTCTAGTCCTGGGCTGTATCTACTGTGCTTTCTTCAAAACATTGCACACAAAGGTAGAATTTGTACTGTAGCAGCTATATGGTTATGTGTGGCATGTTTAAGTAAGACTGGTCATAGCCCTTCATTCATTCTTTTTTTTTTTTATCAGAGCAGAAAAGTTATGAAGTGTTTTGTAGCATTTTGGACCATTCAACCTATTTGTGGTTAAAAAAAACAAAACAAAACAAAACAGAACAACAACAACAAAAACAAAACAAAACAAAACAAAAAAAAAACAAGGGAACTGGATACCCAAGGGTTAACCTACAAGGAAAGCTCAGTGATACAGAGAAGATGACCCAGGGAATTAGGTGTTTGCCTTTCAATCCCTCTGTCCCTTTGAGCCTAGTCTGACATTTCTCCTTATTCTTCCTGGTTGTGATCACCTTCGTTTCTGACCTTGAATTCAAATAAATTCAGAACAAATATTTATTGACCTTCTGTGTTCCTAACTTGTCTTCTTCCCATTTCTAATCTCTGCATTTCCAATTCAAGTCTGCTATTCCTGGTGGTTTCTTTTGCTTGGCCATTCTTGACCCTTGGCTCTGCTTTAGATCCAATTAATCCATCCTGATGTCTCAGCAGAAAGAACGATAGCTTATTTTTATGATGAAGCAAAAATTTAAAACTGCTTTCAGAACTCCAGCTTTTCTAGAATCAGAGATACTAATTAACTTGAATCCTTTTGACCCAAGGCAGATTTCATAGGTGAGTCAATATTTTGTATAAGAAAAAGGAAATCCCTGAACTATTTACTATCTCTTTTCATTGAAGATTTGACAGTTTTCTACATATACTGTCAGACTTGATTGATGTATTAGTTTTGGTGAACTTTTTTTTAATGTTTTTTCCTTTGTTATAAAGTGATTCTCTGAGTGAGACTGTTTCATTTTCTTTCTTTTTTTTCTTTTTCTTTTTGTATGCCCAGTGCCTACTACCACATAGTAGGTGTATAATAAGTGCATTTTGATTGGTTGATTGATAGGGAGGGTGGGAAGAAATGCATTGGAAAATTAAATATGTACAAATGAAAGAAATGAATTTAACAAAAATATTTGAATGTTTTTGTATATTATGTGTATATATACATACTCATATATATTTCATTTTGTTATTTACATTAATCCATATTCTCATAAACCTCTGTGGATTTGGAAACAGAAAGGGATTAAAACATGGGGAAATCATGTACCAAATTGTTCCCTCAGTAATAACTGCTAGAAAAGTCTGTTTATCAGAAAATGACACGCAAGAGACCATTCTTATACCATGTAACTCAATAAAGATTAAAATGAAAATACCCCAAACAGCCTGTAACAGGGGTGTTTACAGAAAGAGTAATATGATCTTGGAAGCATAGATTAGTATTGTCCTGGAAATGATGCAGTGAAAATGTTATTTGTGAAAACAGAAATCATTACTCAATGTGTTTTATGAGGCCAGTTACTTAGTTTGTGTGAATCTTTTGTCTTTCTTTTGACTTCACTTTATTACCTTCCCAATCTTGACCTTACAGTCAATCCATTAAATCTACCCTATTATCTATTCTCAAATCCCTTGCCAAATCCCTATCCCGAGTTACTCCTACCATATACTCGTCCACTCAACTAGTAAGTGTCTGAGGCAGAATTTGACCTCCCGTCTTCCTAATGCCAGACCTTAAGCACAATCCACTCTACAATGTAGCTGAATAAAAGCCACATCCAGTGGAGAGGTTCCGATACATTGTTTTTAGGACTTCTCTGTTCTCATCTAGTCCCTTGGCTACCAAAGCATCACAAGATGACAACCATCTGAAAGGTTTTTACCTGTGCTTTAGATTTGTTTCAACAGCCCTGGATGCTAAATATTCATTTATCTTTGACTCAGTGGCCTGAACATTTCTTGTTATGACCGTTTACTGCATGGTCGAGAAGAAACTATATATAAACAGTAGGGTAACTAGTTGGCAGTTGTGTAACTGGAGGGTTCTAGGTGAGCTCTGAAATATCCAGGACCTCCTAGTATTTACTAATTTAGATGCTTGTTTTCTCAGTTATCTTATTAATTACCACATACATTACAGCTATTTTCCTCACATGCATTTTTAAGACACTACTTGGGGGCATGGAAGGATTCCTTTTAAATAAATGTGGGAATGGTGTCTGCAGATAAACTTGGTAGTATTTCTGTTTTTAGGGTGACTGCTGCTGTGTTATCACCATACCCCTTGAGCTGCAAACCAATCAACCAAAAAATAATTTTTTAACTTTAAGACAGACACGATTCCAAATGCTTTCTGACTCATGCTGTGCTTAAAATGTAAAATTTCTGCCAAAAAACCTGCAGGACACATCAGACTTTGACTTCATCTTTTTTGGGGGGGGCAGGGGGTGGGGTAGGGTAGGGTGGTGCTATAAGATGGGAGAGAAAGATGATATTTTGGGAAAATATGACTTTATGGCCATGAGGCAGAAATGTACTGCAAAAAGAATCAGAATGTTTTCTTGGTTATTTATTGATTTTGGTAAAAATGGCTAAACAGCCAAAAGTATACAATTAACATAATTTTTAATAGAATTAAGGCTATGAAAGGGGGTCAGAGATATTGGGTATAACACATAATAGCATTCCATAGAGATCTTCTTTCATAATAGAATAGCCACTTGCTGGCACATTTAGTCTGAATAGTAGATTCCTGAGTTTGGGATTGGATTAAATTTCTTAGGGGACATGCAGTTGATATCCATGTACCATCGTGGAATGTCAGTCAACAAGCATTTATTACTATCTTTACTATGTGCTAGGTACTGTGCGAAGCACTGAGAATAGAAAAACACAGATAGTCCCTGTCCTCAAGAAGCTTATATTTTAAGAGGGGAAGACAGCACATGAAAAGGGAGAGGGGTAAAGGAGACCTGGTAGAGAAAGTACTGTGGAGATGAGTCAGAAATAGAGCCTGGAAAGGGATGAAGACATTTTAGCCTGGGCCTCCCCCTTAAATTGTAAGTTCTGGGAAGAAAAGGCTAATCAGAAGGTAAGTCCTCGAGACAGTGCAATATGAAAAATAGTCTGAGGGTGGATTGAGATTTCTGTGGTATGGTAGAGGAATTTCCATGTTGATGACTCAGCATTGCATCCTTCAGAGGGTCTTTGTATCCCTGGCTTCTAGGCTAGGGCCCTTGAACACAGAGGTCCTAATACATTCTTGTTGGATTAGATTGATGATTCTTACATTTAACCTGAGATTAGCTTGGAGAGGAGGGTTGAAGCCATGTCAAGGAGGCCTTCAATGCCTGGTTGTGAAGCTGAACTTTATTTTGGAGGCAATGGGACACATTTAACGTGGATGTGAAGAATAGAGAACTATGCCTTTAGAAAATTGCTCTGGAATCAGTCTGTAGAATGGAGGCTATCACAGTGCTTCAGGCATGATGTGATGAAGGCAGCAAGAGGAAATGGAAAGCAAGTCATTTCAGTGGATTTAAGCAATGCATAAATGTGGGATTACTTCTACATTTAAGGGGCAGTGTGAAGCATAGCAGACCATATAGTCAGTACAAGATGTGGTACTTGCCCTCAAGGAGATCACATTGTAGTTGGGGAGGCAAAATTGTAGATGTATGTGAATAGAATGCTAAAGATTACAGTGATAGTTGTTAGAATATGGAGTGCACATACTGAACTGTAATAGCTCTCAGAAAGGTAGTCTGTGCACTACAGAGATTTCATTTCGAATTTCTTTTTTCTCATATGTTGACAAATCTCGGGAGGATTGTTTGGGGTTCATTTAGGGAAAAGCATATTCTTTTAGGCATTTCATGAAATAAACTATTGTCATTTTCTTAGATTGCCTATTACCAAGTGCTAGGTTTCATTTGGTGCCAATTACTGGATGGTATTTGTTTGGGAATTTTCAAGTACTACAAATACTATTTATTAGTTTTCCCAGTGCAGTTCTAAGAAATGAATAACCGAAAGGAGTTGCTTAGTTGATGGCTAGAGGAGACCTGGGATAAAACAAACTTATTTATTTGGGGATAGACTTCTCATGGCAAATCATATTGTCATCATATATCATCTGTAAATTTTTTTGTATTACAAACTTAAAAAACACTAACAAACATAAACATTTATAAGAATAAAAAGAGGATTGCAGATGAAGTTATGAATCTCTATTATGTATAGCGTGGTTTAAAAAGAAGAAAGTATATATAGCTCCCCTACCAGACTACTTTCCCAATTCCCATTTTTCTTCCAGCAGTGGTCCAAGTCCCCAGCAGTCAGCTGGCTACTTTTCTCATCATCATTCCAAGGGTAACACTGAGCATGTGTGGCCTCTAATGCTGTCACTCACAAGTCTCCATTGGTGTTCTCTCCATTAATTATCAGTCAGACTTAATTAGCTTGTAGAAAAGGGATTTATTGAGAAAGTATAGAAAAGGCAATTGTTACGGAAACATTCTCTCAAAACCAGGAATTCACTCTCCCCTTGCCCAAACCATTAATATTTAATAATGTAATAATTCTTTAGAGGTGAATGAGCTTAGAGGGTATGTGTGGTCAAAGTGTGAATTCTTGGGTGTTGGTTTCTAGGTGTTACTTCTTTCATGGAGTCGTCATGAGATTCCCCTTCAGTGTCCTTCTCTGCTGGGATCTGAGGGTCAATGCACTTGTAGAATCCTGAAGGTGCTTTGCCTTGTTCATGTAATATGACTCAGCTCCCAAGTAGAAGCTGCCGTCAGTCACTCTGGGGACACTGTCCACAGCTCTAGAGGACAGTTCTGATCTTCCAATCTTATAAAGTTCACAAGATGCTCACCTGGTTAATTAGCGGAGGGAGGGAGAAAAATATGATTCTTCTTCCCCACTTGTTCCTGCAATTCCCTCCTAGGAACCCTTCACCCTTGGATTTGACCATCACTCCACAGAACTGCTTCAGGAATGCTTAATTCCAACCTTGCTTGCTATGTTATACATAGGCCCAGGGGTACGTCTGACTTTTTCAGCCAAACTCAAGACATTTCTTGTGTGGCATCATCTGTCTTCATCCAGTCATCAAATCATTTCCTCCCGAATCAATTAGGGACTTGTACTCTTGGTTGATTGTTTCAGTACATGTAGTTGGGCCTGATGGCTCGAAATGGAGTAGAACGGAAACCCCTACTCTTACGCATATATTAATTTTAACATGGTAGTAACAACATTGCCCTGTTTGTCTGTTCTCTTTCGAACTTCCTTCCACTTTGTTTTGTATACCAGTATATTTCACTGTTACAGTAACAAAAAGTCCTGGCTCTGCTATATAAGACTGGCATTTTGTTGTTCAGTTGTGTCCAACTCTTTGTAACCCCATTTGGGTGTTTTTTGGTAAAGATGTTGGAGTGGTTTGCCAATTCCTTCTCTAGCTAATTTTACAGATAAAGAACAGACCCTGACTAGCCCAGGGTCACACAGCTAGTAAATAAGTGTCTAGGCCGAATTTGAACTCAGGAAGAAGAGTCTTCCCGACTACTGGCCTGATTCTCTATCCATTGCACTACTTAGCATCTATAAAAGCACTTTAAGGTTTGCAAAATGCTCTTTACATGTGTATCTCTTTTGATTCTCATAATAACCTTGTATGGTTGGTACTACTATTATCTCCATTTTACAGATGAGGAAACTAAGGCTGAAATATTAGTGACTTGAGCAGGGTTACACAGTAAGGAGTGTCTGAGATGGAATTTGAACTTAAATCTTCCTTATTCCAAGTCTAGTGCTCTATGAACATTAAGTAAAAATGAAAGTATGAGTGATCAAACATTCAAGTTTTGAATAGCACAAGTAGACACCTACTAGAGATATGAGTTGTTTATGGAATATATGTGTATATATATAGATATATACTAATGTATCTATATATAACAAAATGACGGAATTTCAGATTTGGACCACGGATGCCGTCCAGTCCAAACTACACCTGGACAGGAATCCCTCCCAATACATCACCAGTTCCTGGAACTCCAATTATTTTGAAGTCCTCTAGTATGGGAAAGCCTACTCTCTCATGAGACAGCCAGGTGAAGCAGTGGATAAAGTACTGAACTTAGAATCAGGAAGATAGGAATTCAAATCCTGCCTCAAATACCTAGTAGCCGTGTGGCCCTCAGCAAATCATTTTAACTTCTGAGTCAGTCAATAAGCATTTATTAAGCACCTACTATAGTCTAAGTACTGCGTTAAGTGCTGGGGGATACAGAGAAAGACAGTTACTGCACTCTAGCGCTCACAATCTAATAAGATTTAGTTTCTTCATTTGTAAAAATGGAGATAATGAAAGAATCTACTTCCCAAGTTGTTTGGAGGATTAAATATGACAGTATCTGTAAAATGCTTTGCAAACCTTAAAGCTATATAGTTGCTAAATATTGTTGTTGCTGTCATAGCCCATTTCTCCTTAGAACAGCTTTATTTTATTACCAGGTTTTGTTTTTCCTTATATTTACCCTAAATTGATCCCTCTGCTACTTCCATCCATTTTTTCCTAGTCTTGCCCTCTAGGGACAAGACAAACATGTTTACTTCCTTTTCCACATGAAAGTATTTAAAATACAGATAGCTACCATAACTCCCACAGTATTCCCTTCTTGAGATAAAACACTTAAATTTCTTTAAACCAATCCTCTTACAGCCCATTTTTTAGTCCTCTTGCTTTTTTGATTGTCATCCTTTAGATGTGGTTAAGATTTTTCCTAAAATGTGGTAATTAAGCATAGTTATTAAGTAACTGTGTACAATAAGTTATTTAACTAAACATAATACTCCACATGTGGTCTGATGGGATCTTGATGCAGTTGGGCTATTATTTCTGGTATTCCAGGCACTCTTTTGATGTTTCTATTATTTTATATACTTCCTTTAGAAATTTATTGACATCTTTTGATTTTTATTTCATCTTCAATTTTTCCTTATGTTCTAAAAATTTACTTAATTTTCAAAAGAAAATTAACAAACCTCTTTTCTCTCCTTTTCTCCCCTGACATTTGGGAAAAAATAGGAACCATGGCTGCTCATTACACCAACCAGAATTCTTAGGTTTTTCTAAGATGTTTGTTTTTGTTATTTCATAAATTGTTCTTCTGCTTCTGATCATTTCACTCTGCATTCATAATATAAAGAGTTCAGCAAAACTAACCATATCAACTGAGTGTGACAGTGTGTGTGTAAAATTACAATCTCTTTCCTTCAAAGCACACCAGAAATAGCAATGTAAAATCATCTTTGGTACTTGCACAGTTGTACTCTGATTTATCTGTGCCTCCGAGAAAATTATGTTTAAAATGAATTTTTGGCGAATTGAATTCCATTTCCAATGCATTAGGGAGTCTGTCCATCAAAAGCCACCTCATATGGACTTTGCACCTCTGTGAAGTAAAAAATCCTTTTGAAAAGCAAATAATCACCCCTAATTTATCCACTTTGCAAATTCAGGTTTTTGTTTGCTGGAGATTTTGTCTTAATTGTTAAATTAATTGTTAAATAATCATTAAGTATTTCAAATATTCTGTAATTCTTCCTTATGGGCATAAGCTCTACCAGCACAGATTTTAACCCATCCACATTTTATTAAACTCCTTCATCAATTGCTGGGGCTAAAAAAAGTATTAGCTGGTTTGTGAGATTTTTGGTGATGAAAGTCTCTGCAGTTAGCAAAGCTCCTTCTCAGATTGCCTGCCCACTGTCTTAAACCAGAAATCTTTCTAGCTTGAGTGGATTTGCCAAATCTGGTGCATGTAATAGACTCCTTCATTAGAATGTAAGCTTTTTGAAGGCAGGAAGTATTTCACATTTGCCTTTGTATCCCTAGGACTTACCAGTACCTGGCATATTATTAGCCTGTACTGGTGCTTTTTGATTGGAGAGGCAACATGCTGTAGTAGATAGGACAATGGTCTTGGAATCAGAATAATCTAGGTTCAAATCCCACCTCAGACACTTACTAGTCTTGTGACTCTTGACAAGTCCTTATACGTCTCCTTGTCTTAGTTTTTTCATCTGTAAAAACGAAGGAATTGGACTTGATGGCTTTTGAGATTTAAGTCTATTTACCTCTAACTCGTACGGCTTTGAGGATCCAGGGTCTTGTCTATAATCATCCATGATATATCAAACTAGGTAGGACTGTAGTAGAGGCAATCTTCATTTTATATGTATGTATGCATATATGGTATCTATATGTGCATAAGACTAAACTAAAGGGTGAAATTAAAGTACTTGAATTAAGCTTGCTGTGAATTATGTTTGCTCCCAACTCTGCAAGTTTCCTCATCTGCAAAATGAGGATGGTAATACTAAATGTTGCTGCTGCTGCTAATATTAATACTACCGGCAGTGAGAAGGTGCAGTGGATAGAGAGCTGGCCTGGAGTCTAGAAGACCTAGGTTCAAATTTAGCCTCAGACACCTACTAGCTGAGTGACTCTGGGGAAGTCACAACTTCTGTTTGCCTCAGTTTTCTCAACTGTAAAATAGGCATAATAGCACCTATCTCTCAGGGTTGTTGTAAGCATCAAATAAGATGGCATTTATAAAGCACTTAGCACACTATCTGGCACATAGTACATGCTATATAAAAGCTTATTCCCTACAACTACTACTACTACACATAGTTAATAAAGTATAAACAATAATCAATATAATTTCATCACCTTCATATAAAACACTTCAACAAATTGCATAAATTATATGATCAGTTGCCAAATAGCGTAACATGCAGCATAAATCAATCCTTTCACTTTGACCAGAACAGAGAGATTTACATACCTTTCAAAGGTGTAGAAAATGGATCTAAATACAAGATGCTGAACTAATCAGAAATTGGACAGCAACTTTACCAATAGCTGTCCCTCTCTTTGAGATCACTATTAGATAGCTAGCTCTTCTCATTTATCATTTTCCAGAGTCATTTGGAAAAATGTAGGGTCAACTCTTCCAAGGGCCTTCATTTTTCCTGACACAATTGGGCAAATGCAATTACTTGAGCACACAACTAATTGGAAGCATGATTGGCTAATTGCTAATTTGCTCCTTGTGACTGCAACCAGCCATCTGTGTCCTCAGATAAAGGGGATGTAGGCCAACTGCTTCTACAATTAGTTGCATTTTCAATGTTGCAGGTGCCTCAATGCACCTGTACCCAGGGAGGTAATATGGGGACAGTTTGAAGTGGTGTCAACATATTCTTTAGTATTTTTGTCCCTGTATTGCTCTAGGGAGGCAGAAAATATTTTTTAATACTGTTTACAAAATTTGCTTTATACCATAGACTCTTTCTTATTTGCCTCCATGAGGGTCAGTCATCCTTCTAGGCAAAGAGAATTGACATATGGAGAGAATTCTGGTACCTAGAGTGTTCATTTTTGACTGGGAAACCAGAAGATGTCACTGTTTGCATTCCATTATACGCCTAGTGCTAGGAGAAGCAAGACAATGATGCTCTGTGGATGGAATAATGAACTTGAGGACAATTCTGGTGGTTTGTAGAGATGAGGGTGGGGAGAAAGGGAGTATTTCCCCAAATCCTTCTGAAATGAAGCTTGGAAAGAGAAAAGGAGCACAATAATAATTGGTGTTGATCCAAAACTTACCTTTGAAAAACTAAATTTTATTCTTTTCAGTGAACAAAGTATTTCCTATCTCTCTCACTGCTATAAACAAAAATTTAAATAAAAATCCCCAAACCCTGTAGCAAACATGCATAGTCAAGCAAAACAAATTTCCATATTAGCCATGTACAAAAAAATATGTCTCATATGCAACCTGAGTACATTACTTCTCTTTAAGAAGATGGGTAGCGGAAAAAAAAAAAAGAAGATGGGTAGCGGTTTTCTTCATGAGACCTCTGAAATCATGGTTGGTTGTTGAGCTGATCAAAGTTCCTAAATCTTTCAAAGATGTTTGTTATTATAATGTTGTTGCCATTATATAAATTGTTCCCCTGTTTCTGTTCGCTCTGCATCAGCTCATACAAGTCTTTCTAGGTTTCACTGAAATCCCTTTCATAATTTCTTATGGCACAATAATATGCCATTCCATTCCATACCATAATTTGTTCAGTCATTCCCCAATTGATGGGAATACACTAAGTTTCTAGTTCCTTGCTACTACAGAAAAGAGCTGCTGCGCACAAACACACACACACACACACACACACATCTATCTATCTATCTATCTATCTATCTATCTATCTATCTATCTATCTATAGTACATATGAATCCTTTTCTTCTTTCTTTGGTCTCTTTGGGATATTGTAGTAGTAGTAGCAGTAGTAGTAGTAGTAGTAGTAGTAGTAGTAGTAGTAGTAGTAGTAGTAGTAGTAGTAGTAATGCAGAGTCAAAAGATATGTAGAGTTTAGTAATTTTGGAGCATAGTTCCAAAATGCTTTCCAGAATGGCTGTACCTACTCAGAGCTCCATCAAAAATGCCTTTATGTATCTGCTTTTTCATAGCCCTCTGACATTTATCATTTTCCTTTTTTGTTAATTTCACCTATGTGATATATAATGAGATGGAATCATAAGTTGTTTTAATTTGTATTTCTCTAATTATTAGTGACAATTTTTTTTAATATGGCGATTGATGGATTGGCTTTCTTCTTTAGAAAATGGACTGACTGCCTGTTCATATTCTTGAACGTTTACCAATTGGGGAATGACCCTTATTCTTTAAATCTGAATCAGTTCCGTGTGTGTGTGTGTGTGTGTGTGTGTGTGTGTGTGTGTGTGGGAAGAGACCTTCCTTGATCTTCTAATTTGTTTATTATGCTACTGTTTACATCCAAGTCAGGTAACCATTTGGAGCTTATCTTAGGGCATGAGATGTTGGTATATTCCTAGTTTTGGCCATGCATTTTCCACTTTCCTGGAAGTTTTTTGTTGAATAGTGAATTCTTACCTAGACAGTTCAGGTTTTGGGTTTGTCAAACACTAAGCTAGCTACTAGGATGATTTCCTTCTGTATGTCTATATGTTATGTACTTAATATGTTCCGCAAATTGATTTCTGTTTCTTGAACAGTTTCTGTAGTGCCAATGATTATTACTTTGTAGTATAGGTTGATATTTGTTACTACTAGATCTCCTTCCTCTCTGCTTCTTTTCATGATTTCCCTTGAGATTCTTGACCTTTTGCTCCTCTCAATCAGGCCTGTACAACTTGTGGCCTGCTGGCCACTTGTGGAATGCCGAAGGATTTCTGGTGGCCTACAAACAATGTAGAGGAAAACATCCTTTGTATGTAGAGGAAGTCCTTCCTCATGCTGCAAGCACCTTATGGGCCATAGGTGGCCCACTGGCCTCAGGTTGTGCAGGCCTGCTCTAAATGAATTTCATTATTAGTTTTTCACTCTGAACCTATTACAAGCCATCAGTGGAAAAGCAATTAGACCTGGATTGGTAGACTCTGGCCAAATGTCCCGATTAACTGTGTAAAATATAAAGTTTTTTTAAATCCATGTCCTATAAGATAAAGATTCTTCTATGCCACATAATAATTTTGACCCTAACATGATATCAGTAGATGGCCTTTGAGATCATTTGACATAAAGACAGAAGCTAGGCTTGAAGGAGAAACCCAAATGGTAGGAAGAACAGATGAACCATATACTGTGTAAGTTATGAAGGGAAAAAATAAGTGATTCCTTTAAGAACCTCCCCATCACCCCACCCTATCTAAATAACCAAATCTTGGATTTTCTGCCATGTTCCAACACCTACATAGAACTCCAGGACTGAGCCTTTCCTGTACTTGTGCTAGAGCCCCAGTTGGGAGAACATGCTGAGTCCTTAACATCTCAGGCTCTCTAAATCTATTAGCTGACAGTAGACAATGAGATAGGTTGAGTAGGCTGGGCAACCTGCAAAAGATATATACATCTGATTGGAGGAGGGGAAGGGAACAAGCATTTATTAAGTGCCTACTGTGAGTTGGCCACTGTGGTAGAGCCTTTACAAATGTCATTGAATTTGATTCTAATAATAACCCTGTGAGGATGATGCTTTTATTGTCCCCATTTTACATTTGAGGAAACTGAGGTAGACAGAGATTACCTTGCCCAGAGTCACAGAGCTGGTAAGTGTCAGAAGCTGAATTTGGACTCACGTCTGCTTGAGTCTTGGTCTAGTTCTCTACCCACTCTGAGATGTATGGGGATGATAATTAGTTTAATCTGATTAAAGTATAAAATATATGGAGGGGTAGTACTAAAAGCAAATGCTCAAAAGGTAGAAGGTGCTCAATCTGCTAATTCTTACTTCTGTTTCTTTGCTTACTTCATTTCCCAGATCCTTTTTCATCTCGCTAACACGTGCCTATTATACTTTGACTCAGCTCAAAACTTTTTTTTTTCCAAGAACCTTTCCCTGACTAATCTCACATATGGTATGTTGTCTTCTGCTCATCATATACTGCACTATGATTGTTTCCTACGGGATTTTCTCTAATATGATTGCAAATTCCCAAGGGCAATGACCATCTATTAGTTATTTATAGGGATAGGGGCCAAACTTGTGATTTCATTGGTATAACGATTATTAGGCATAGGTATAGAGGCATTATAGATAATATTGCATTTTAAAACTAAGTCAATATGCAGTCCACAGGGATCCTTATGTATGAATTAATAGCTCTAATTTCTATTAGATACCACTGCCCTATGCCATGGTCCCACAGCTAGTAAAGATTAAAGCTGGATTTGAACCCAGTGCTCTGGACTTCAATTCTGAAGACCAACACACCTAAAATAACATGAAAACAATAAAATGCCATGTATAACAAAGTACTCGATTATGTGGCTTGGATTGTGAGGGCTACAGGAAATCTTTTTTCTTTTTTTTTTTGGTGAGACATTGAGGTTAAGTGACTTGCCCAGGGTCACACAGCTAGTGAATATCATGTGTCTGAAGCCGAATTTGAACTCAGGTCGTCCTGAATCCAAGGCCAGTGCTCTATCCACTGCGCCACCTATGCTATAGGGAATCTGCAAAGGGGAACATCATTGAGGCATGGAGGAGTCTATTGAAATCAGGAAGGCTTCTTGAAAGAAGCAAGACTTGAATTACACAAATAATACTGTCAGTCACAGTTGTTGTTGTTGTTGACGTTTGTCCTTCATTCTCGAAGAGGATCGTGACATCAAGAAGATGATACCATGGCTTGAAAGTCAATTGGATTTAAGAGAGAGAAGGCTGTGCAAAGTCATCAATCTCTCATTGTCCTCCGAGCCATCTGGGTCCAGTGGCAAGATATAGATCAGGATAACTGGAGATGACTGTCAGTCACAGTAGACAATGCAAAAAGGGTTTGAAAGGCTTTACTTGAAGACTTAGGACCCTGAAAAATGTGCTCTTGAGTCTCCCAATTAAATCCCTTTTTCCTTTGACCCTACATCACCAATTATCTTGAAATCACTGTTAGCGCACCATTGAATTTAATAGTAAAATTTGTTCTCTGCTTTGCTCTTTTTCATTAAGAGTCATTTCTTAGATGGTTCCTTCTAGGTGATTGTAACAATGTCTGGAGCAGATTTTTAAAAAAATCACATACAGCAATGATGGTTGCTGTGTTTAAATCCAAATTGTGTCCTTCAATGTGCATCTTTCATCTTGATTTCTTAGAAGGCAAAGCACTGAAGCCCATGCTTGATCCTAAGCTGCTTCCATTTTGGCAATTTAAAGCCCTCACCTTTAATTTTCAATTATTTTTATTTCCCACAGCCAAAATGAATCTTTGAAGTTCCTATTCTTTAATCAGAAGGATCCTTCTTCCAGAAATATATCTAGTTTTATGATTCAAATACTCCAGGCTACATTTGTTTCTCTTCGCTTCCTAACCCAGCAGCACATAGTAGAGAAACCATCAAAAATTTGTCTTGAACAGGACTCTGGATTCTTCCTCCCCCAAAACGAAATTGAGATAAACTACTTAAAAATTAGGGAGCTATCCTCTGAGACAGCTATAATATGGACATAGATTTTTAAATGGTTTCATGTGGGGAATCAAATAAACCTATGATTTTATTGGAATGGAGGATATCTGCCTTGACCAATGTGTATTGGGGGAAGGGGAAGGGAACAAACATTTATTAAGCACCTGCCAGACTCAGTGCTAAGCACTTTATGAGGAATGATCCTCATAACAATTCTATGAGGTAGATACTGTTATGATTTCCATTTAAAAGTTAGTTGTTTTTTTTTTTTTTGAGGCAATAAGGGTTAAGTGGTTAAGTGACTTGCCCAGGGTCACACAACTAGTAAGTGTCAAGTGTCTGAGGCCATATTTGAACTTGGGTCCTGCTGATTCCAGGACCAGTGCTCTATCCATTATGCCACCTACTATGTGCCTGTCACTGATATAGGCACAGGGGATACAGAGAGAAAAGGGAAACAATCATTACCCATAGTGTACTTACATTCCTTCTGTGAAAGGATGGGCTCAACATATCCCCACATCCCTGGCCACCACCCTGTTGTGACAAAGAATGACATTTCCACTCACCCTTCCCATAGGGTGGTGGGGCAATTCTGAGTGAATGTTTCCTGTTGAGGCTATCCTAAGATGAACCTCATTCTTGAAGTCATTCAGTAAATGCCTGCCAGAAATGTGACTAAGAGATACTCTCCTTGCCACCCCCTTTAAGGACCATTGATGATTACATTCTTTAATGTATCTTCAAAGATTGTAAATGGAAGAAACTAAAATGAATGCTAACGTTGCCTCTGTGAGCAAACTGATCATGCATAGCTTAGCTTTGCAAGTTACATTCGATGGGTCTGGCAGCTGGTTTGGAGCCATTTTGTGCTTTATACACTGAATATATAATTTAATGGACAATTTGGAGGGGTTTCATCACAAAGATTGAATGTTGAAAATGATGAGGTCCTTACCTGTCAAATCACCTATTTGGAGGCATAGCTTAACACTTACACAAATCATTTCCTACTCTCTCCTCTGTCCATTTTTCTAAAATCTTTTCTCAAATGTCCTTCAGAGCAATAAACTGGCAATTACAGCCTCTGGAGCTCCTATAAGACGATATAGTTGTTGGAGGAGGGGAGGAAGCTGCTTCAATGTCTCAGGCATAACTAGCTGAAGGATGAAGTCAGTTAAAGGGCTTTTGAAGATGGGATTATGCTGCAAAGAATCCCAATGAGTATCAAAGAAGGTTCTAAATTAAAAAGCAACCTATCAGTCACTTCTATGTTGACTCTTGAAGCTCAGTCCATTAAAAATCGCCATGTCCAGGGCCCTAAAAAGAAGTTGCAATGAAGCATTCTGGTCTGGGCTGGCTAATGCTGCAGTGTGGTCCTTCAGCCCTTGCAGAGCTGGGTGGAAAATTAACCTAATTTTTCATTACCTGGAAATGATAGGCAGTTCAGGTGACTGCTGGTACATTCCTGTTATCTCATTGCTTATATAGGGAGGTATTAATCTATAGCTATTCAGCACAGTGTGTGTTAATACTTTGACCAAGCCATTAGGGTGTCACTTGATAGTGTCTACACAGGGGATATTTAGGCTGCTGATTTTGAAATGATACTCTTAGATGGTGTCTTGGGTATTGTTACAGTTTAATTATGCACCCTTATGAATATCTTAATAGCAGGATCCGTGTGACCAAAGTGAATTCTGCTTTGATGCCTGACAACCAAGTGAATAACTTACATGAACG
The DNA here is from genome assembly GCF_900497805.2 of Vombatus ursinus. Classification (NCBI taxonomy): domain Eukaryota; kingdom Metazoa; phylum Chordata; class Mammalia; order Diprotodontia; family Vombatidae; genus Vombatus; species Vombatus ursinus. The sequence continues at coordinate 12,970,479 of NW_020954576.1, forward strand.
AAAATAGAGCCAACCCTTTGCTCCCTGCTATGTGATTCAGATTTCAACTGTCCTAACTCATCTATTGCTTCTAAAGAAATTTTATTTATGTTTAGACCATTATTCAAGAAATAATTGCTTCACTGACCACATAATAAACCTCTTAGAATAGGAAGTTATACACAGATCCTCAACAAATTTTGTAGAACATAATCTTTATTAACTGCCTGCCATATGCTGAGTGCTATGTTGTTCCTCCTCACCAACCACCTCGCCACCCAAGAGAAGCTTCTGCCCCAAGTCCCCCAGTCTCCTGATAGGTCTCTCCTTGTTTCGAAGAATATTTCAGGTGGAGCTCAGCAATGTTTTATTCCACTACAGATTGTACTCTTCAACTTCTTCTTGTCAGTCGCCTTGCCCTGTTGGTCCCATCTCTATCCACCTTTTCTCAGATATTGTCTTCGCCAATAGAATGTAAGCTCCATGAAGTCAAAAATGCCTCGTTTATATTTGTGTCTCCAAGGCTAAGCATAATGTCTGGCACGTATTAAGTATCTAATAAATTCTCTCTTGTTTCTTTCCTGTCTCTTTCTCTCTCTCCTTCCTGTAGACAATAGGGAGCCTCTGAATATTCTTTTTTTTTATTAAAAAAGTTTCTTTTTAGGATTTGGTTTTTCATTTTTATTTTTATCCAACTAAAGAGGAAGATAATCTCAAACCCAAAGCTCAATGAAATACCAATAGAACGAATTATCTATTATCTAAACTACAGGTCCACATGTTGTTAGATTTGTTGGTCTCATTTTCTTAATTACAACCTTAACTCAACTTTATTTTGAATATGAGAAGAGAGCTCTAGGTATAGTGTTCTCAGGCTAGTTATCTCTGCTGGACAATTACTTGCTCTGAATATTCTTGATCAGGGGAGTGACAGGGGCAGAGCTATGCAGGAAGAAGATTATTGTGATAGCTGTGTGAAGGATAGATTAGAGAGGGGAAGGAAGTAATTAAGCATTTTAAAGTGGAAATAAGGAAGTTATTGAAGGGACTGTTGTAGTGCACCACATGAGAAGAGATGAGAGCCTAAACTTTCCACATCAGTGGAGAGAAGATGGATGTGAAAGATGCAATGGTGATCAAACCAACAAGCCTCGGCAGCTCATTGGCTGTGTTGAGGGTAAGCGAAAGGTAAGATTCAAGGATGACTCCAAGGTTGTAAATCAAGATGAATAGAATCATGCTTGTGACCTCAATGGAAATAGTGAAGTTTAGAGAAGAGACAGGTTTAGTAAGGGAAGATGAATTTTACTTTGTAAAAGTCGAATTTCAGATTTTTAGGGGACATGATGTGTTCATGAAACCTTACTGCTTTCCCCTTTGTTGATAACTTTGTTTTGCCTCTTTTGACCTCATCTAGAACTAGATTTTATACCTTGTCTCATGTCTGTAGCCTTTTAGGATTTCCAGTAAACTTTCACAGAATCACATAATTTTAGGATTGAAAAGAGCTTTAGAAGTTTTCAAGTCCAACTCACACTAAAAAGGAAGCCTCACTATAACACATCCAACTTTTATTATGATGGCCCTATGAAGCAGTAGAAGTGTTATTATGATTCCCATTTTACAGATGGGAAAATTGAAACCCCTTGAGGTTATGACCCACAATTGAAGCTGTGATGTGAAACCAGGTGTCCCAACTCTCTGGCCTACATTTTTTCTACCATGTATATCACCCTGACTCTTCAGTGGACTTATATCCCATCCATTTCCTGCCTCCATACGTTTCCTCAGGCTCTCTTCCATGCCTGAATTGTTTATTTTACCTCTTCACCTCTGCTTCTTAGCATTCTTATTTTCCTGCATGGCTCGATTCACATGCCACTTCCTATGGGAGGTTTTTTTCTGATCTCTCTCTCTCTCTTTCTCTCTCTCTCTCTCTACCCCATTTCACCATCCTCATAATCTGTCCTTGCTACTCTCTCCCACCAAGTAAATTTTGTAGATATTTTTCCTTTGCATGTTGTTCTTAGTAGAATGTAAGTATCTTAAGGGCAGGGACTATTTTATTTTTGTCCCCTATTCCTGGAAAGTTCTTCCTCCTCATCTCTACCTGCAGGGATTCCCTAGCTTCCTTCAAGTCCCAGCTGAAATCCTATCTTCTTAGGAAGCTTTCCTAACCCTTCTTAATTCTAGTGCTGTCCCTTTTAAAATTATCGTCCTGTACAGCTTGTTTTTACATATTTGCTTGTTGTCTCCCACATTAGATAGTGAGCTCCCTGACGGCATTTTGCTATCTGCATCCAGAGAAAGACTTCATAAATAAAAGTATAAATAAAAAAACCTGTCTTTTGCCCCTTTTTGTATCCCCAACATTTAACACAGCACCTGATACATAGTATGTACATAAGAAGTATTTATTAAGCAGCTGACTGAGGCTTAGTATTTCTAGTGCCTAGCACAATACTTGGCACTTAGTAAGTATTCAATAAATGATACACACTCTTGATGTGTATCCCTCTAGTAGACTAAATCTATAAAGATTTGGACCATATCTTATTTATCCCAGTATCTTCTCTAGCATTTAACACAGCACCTTTGTACATAGTGTTATTTAATATTTATACATGCTGAATTAGCTCATAGTCAATCAGTCAATCATTCATTTAGGGCTTACTATGCAAGATGCTCAGATTTAGAGATCTTTCCACTCCAAATGCTCATGGGAACTCTTTGTGCCCAAACTGTGGCAGAGCCTTCCAAGCTTATATTGGTCTGATCAGCCTCAGCTGGACGCATTGTACCCTGATTCCAACACAGTGATGTCATTTTGGTTCTCTTTGAGAACAAAGGACCACAATCAATCGACCAGCTATGTGCCAGACACTGTGCTAAGTTCTGGGGGTGCAAAGAAAGGCAGAGACATGATCCTGCCCTCAAGGATCTCACAATCTTCTGGGGGAAAAAACATGCAAACAACTATTTACGTATAACATATATGCCAAGTAGATGGAAGGGGATCTTCCTAGGGAGCTAATTGGTGCAGTGGATAGAGTGTTGGACTTGAAGTAAGGAAGCCTTCAGCTCAAATCCAACCTCAGACACTTTCTGGCTGTTTAACCACAGGCAAGTCATTTAATCTCTGCTTGCCACGGTTTCTTCATTTGTAAAATGGGTAAAATAATAGCATCCACCTCCCAGGGTTGTTATGAGGACAAAGTTAGATAATGTTTGTAAAGCATTTTAAAAGCATTATTAAACTGCCTATACCCTTTGACCCAGCAATACCACTACTAGATCTATTTCCAAAGATGATTAAGGAAAAAGGAAAAGAACCTATGTGTTCTAAAATATTTATAGCAGCTCTCTTTGTGGTGGCAAAGAACTGGAAATTGCAGGGATGCTGGTCAATTGGTGAATGACTGACCAAATTGTGGTATATGATTGTGATGGAATACTACTGTGCTATAAGAAATGATGAGCTCAATGATCTTAGAAAAACATTAATAGGCTTGCACAAAATAATGAAGAGTGACATGAGCAGAACCAAGAGAACACTGTATGCAGTAACAGCAATACTGTTTTAAGAACAACTTTGTGTGACTAAGTAATTTTAACTATTATAAATATCCAAATTACCTACAAAGGACATATGAAGGAAGATGCTATCTGAATCCAGAAAAAGAACTGATAAATAAAAATATAAATAAAAAACCTGGTAAATAACGAATAAAAGAAGTGATTAAAAAAAGTATGTGTAGAATGATTTTGTACATATATACACATTTATGTCTAATGGTAACCATCTCTAGGGCAGGGGGTGGGAGGAGTAAAAGGGAAAAAAATTATATGATAACTTTATTATATGTTTAAAAGGAATAGCGAGTTGTACATAATAAATTTTTAGTTTCATGTGCAATCATCTTTTTTGTCTATTCTACTATGTTATGGAAATGCTTGTTTTATTTCTTAAGTTCAGAATAAAATAAGTAAAATAAAAAAGTAAGGCATTTTGCAAATTTTAAAGCAATATCTTAATGCTAGCTATTATTATTGTTGTTATTATTATTATCATCTCTGAAGGAACACACTAGCAATGGGAGCTAGAATCATAGAATTATTCGTTTAGGGCTGGAGTACCCTTATAGACCCTTTAGTTAAGCCCTCTCATTTAATAGATGGGAAAATTGAGGCCTGGAGAGTCACACAGGTGCTAAGTGGCAAAGCTAGGTAGGATTTGAATGCATGTCTTCTAACACCCAATCTAGCCCCTTTTCATTGTCTTCTTATTTGAACAGAATTGAACTAATTTAACTTTAGTCCTTTGACAACTGATTGACCTTCCTGCATATGTTCTATTGAGCTTCTCACATTTTCAGTATTACTCTTTTATTTTCTCCTTTTCCCTGCCTGAATATCTTAGGTTCACATATCCAAAAACACTCAGTTGTCAATTTTTTATTATGTCTCTGCTTAGCTATTTCCCAAAAGACCACTATTTTTAGCTGTCTTTCATGCTCAAAGATGAAGCCACTGATTATAATGACTATTGTGGGTATGGAATGGCTGAAGGACAAAATGCTTTGTGATCCATTATTCCACCCTGTGCATGTGCGCCTTTGATCTGTGCAATAAGAAACAAGAGAGAATCTGCTCTTTCACATTCTTGCTTCTGACACAGCTTAGAGCCTTTGCTGAAGAAGCAGCCTATATAGCAGTCTTTCTCTTTAGTGCTGTTTGCCAGCATCCCATGAGACCTACTCTCGTTCACAGCCTTCTAGCAAGAGGCTCCCATTGTCTGGGTGGGAAAAGCAAACACAGTATGGGAATCTTTAAGGAAACCTTGTCATTTTTATCCAGTATTTATTGGCACATCAAAATGTCCTCATGGAGATTTTCAATTTGGGCACAGATTAGAAAAAGATATTGTGGATTTTTTTCCTACAAAAGTCCTTTAAAATAGGATGAATTCCCATCTATCTGAGAATCCTATCCAATCCAATAATCCAATAAGCATTTATTAAGCACCTTCTATATGGTAGCTCAGTGGATAGAGTTCCAGGCCTAGAGTCAGGAAGACCTCGGACTCTAACTAACTGTGTGACCCTGGGGAAGTCATTTAAGCCTGTTTGCCTCAGTTTCCTCATCTGTAAAATGAGCTGGAGAAGGAAATGGCAAACCACTCCAGTATCTTTGCCAAGAAAACCCCAAAAGCGGTCATGAAAAGTTGGACTCTACTGAAAAATGACTAAACAAAAACAAAATGTGCTGTGCCCCCTAGCCCCCCAACCAGAGAGGAGAGGGGTATAAGAGATCGTGTCAAACAAAGCTTGAGTTAGCAGCATAGTGGTGAATTTAGAAGCGATGAGCTTATCTTGTTCTGTGGAGTTGAAACCAGGCAGAACAAGAGATGCAAAGTGGAGTGAGGAAGTTTAGTATGTCAAACTGGAAAGAAATCCCAATGACACATTTGGAATAAATCATTAGTGTACTTATGTTTTGAGCCAGCGTGAGAAGTAGGAGTTACCTTATTCCCACTTTTGTGTTCAACTGGCGGTTGGTTTCACTGTATTGTAAATTAGTAATTATTAGTAACTCCCAGTTGCCCAAGACATCTGTGGTCATCACCGATATCCTGGGTTCTACCAGAATCCATAACAATTCCAGAGCCACAAGACGGTGGTAGATATCCTACATGAATTATTCAGGCTGATAGAGGGGAAGTTTTTTAGCAGAGCTGCCAGAAATTATTACCCTTTCCTTTTTCCCAGGAGCAGTGTTGCAACTATGATTTGGTCGCACCCGACTGATGAGTTACAGTGTTATAGCTCCACTTCCCACCCCCAGCATCTGGGGACCAAAGTCAGTAATTGCAAGGCTTACGGAGCAGGAGATGCATATTATCTGTTTTACATAATAGCTTAGTCAAAATGTTTGAAGGCTAAAATGGACCATGTAAAGTCACCTGATCTACCTGCTATCCTCAGATTTAAGCACAGGTAGACAAACGTCCATCTATTTGATCTTGTAAAACCTCCAGAAAAGATGCCAAGTCCTCATTGAGTGAGCAGTTTAGCATAGTGTGGTATTTTAGGAAGAACAATTAAATAAGAATCCAGGGACCTGGGTTTGAGCCTTGGTTCGTCCATTGACTAGCCATGCAACCTGGAGCAAGGCTATATGCACCTCCATTTGCTCATCTGTTAAATGAGAGTAAATACCTGCCCAACCTACCTCAGAGAGTTATGTGAGGCTCAAATAAGATAGCATATGTGAAAGTACTTTGAAATCAAAAAGTCATATGTGAACTGTTTTTAGTGGCTTCTACCAACTCTTTTTACTGCCATCTTCTTGACATTTGAGATAAAACTCTCACATTAATGTCCTTTGTCCTTTCACGTATTTTCTAAAGGGCCTGTGATAGATGTTTACTAATGGTGTCGAAACATGGAAAAATGAATCTGAGACTGGTCATTAGTGGAGTTGTGAGCTTTGCAGAATGATTGAAGTCATGCTCCAGTGCCTCCGCCAACTGCATTAGGATCAATGAGTTGAAAGAATCTTGATAAGACTGACTTAAAGAATGGCAAATGTGGAAAATTCCAAGAAACTTGGGAAGACATATCAATTTATATAGAGTGAAATAAATAAAATCAAGAAACAATGAAAAGAAAGACCTTGCTAAAAGCTATTAGAAAAATAAAAAATCCTAGATTTAGAGCTGGAAGGGAACTTACAGGCCATTAAGTTCAACCCCTTCTTTGTACAGGTGAGGGAATTGAGGCAAAAAGGGGTTACGTGACTTACCCAGGGTCCCACAGGTAGTAAGAGTCTGAGGCAAGATTTGAATTTGAGTCTTTCTGACTCCACATCTATCATTGTATCCATTATGTCATCTATCTAAACTAGATCATTGTACACAGCGTAATACATGGAAAAGACATTGTACTTGTAGCTGAGGAATATAGGTTCAAATACTGGTTCAACTACCTAATACAAGTGAAACCTTGGGCAAATCATTTTGTTGGTCTGGGCCTTAGTTTCTTCATCTGCAAAGGAAGGAGTTGGAATAGATGACTTTTTTGCTCTGTAGTTACCATCCTATGACCAATTTTAATTGAAGGTAACGGATGATAAAATAAACACCTCTTCTCTCTATGGAGAAATGGTAGGCCATAGATGTGGAATGAAACATATACTATTAGCTGTGGTCAGTGTGTCGTTTGTTATGCTACCAACTCAACTACCACTCATCGGATCCTTAAGGACACAGCCTAGGACCCTGAACGTGATATTGGCAGCACTTCCTGGGCCCCCAGTCCTGCTTCTAGTTCAGTCCTTGTAACCCTCATCCTGAAAAATCAACCCCTATTGGCATATGTTCTGGCTTCTGTGGGTACTAAGGCCATTGCTACTGAAAGCCCCCCAAAAAACTCATTGGTTCTGTCATATAATTCATTATTCAAACCTGATATGATTTGGGGGCAGCTAAGTGGCACAGTGGATAGAACACCAGTCCAGGAGTCAAGAAGACCGGAGTTGAAATCTGGCTTTAGACACTTGACCCTGGGCAAGTCACTTCATCCTGTTTGCCTCAGTTTCTTTATCTGTAAAATGGGCTGGAGAAGGAAATGGCAAACCATTCTAGTATCTTTGCCAAGAAAACCTCAAATGGGGTCAGGAAGAGTTGGACACAACTGAAAAAAGACTGAACAAGAACAAAATGTGCTCTGTCCTCCAATCTTCCAACCAGACAGAAGAGTATAAAGCTGAACAACAACAAATATTATTTCGTCAGTGGCGATAATATTAAATATGATATATTATCATCTGTTTTGTCAGTGATTGCTAAAGACCAGGGGACCTTTCCATCTGACTTGCAGCTGCAACCTTCTATGTAAATTATCTCATCCATGAGAATATGAGCTTCTTGAGAGCAGGGCCTGACTCTACTTTTCTATTTGGATGCTAGTGCTTGGGACCAAGGCTTAAACCAAATTCACTCTGGATCTCAGAGACTGGACAACAGATCCCTGCCCAAGCATCACTTAATGGTTATTTTTTGGGCCCTCCAGGCTCAGAGTGAATGTAAATAGTAACTGGAATCCTGAGGGTCTCCCCTCCCAGTTTGATTTTTTTTTTTTATTTAATGGGTCATCCCTTGGCTCACTTCTTAAAGAGGCCTATTCACTGAATGGATGTTACCTCACTCAAAGTGAGAACCTGAAAAGACCTTAGCTTAAAAGGGCCATTGTCCCCCTTTGCATCCTGGACCATCTCTAGTCATCCTGATGAATATCTGGCCACTGGACCCAGATGGCTCAGGAGGAGAAAGTGAGGCTGGAGACCTTGCATGGTCCTCCTGCACTCAAAACAAAGTCAATTGCAAGTCATGTCATTAGCTCCATGATGTCATGGTCCTCTTTGAGAACAAAGGACAAACATAAGTGCTTGGTATCATGCATTGCACACAGTAGGCACTTAATAAACACTTTTTCATTAATTTCACTCATTAATTGTAATTCTTTGTTATAAGAGATGTTTCTATTGGGGAAGGGAGTGGTATAAGATTATAGTAAAGTAAAAATAAATTAAAAAAACACTAAGACAGAGAAGCCTGGCATCTCTAGATTTCCAAATACCTTATTTAATATTGCAAATAATCTCGATGAGTATAATACCCCATAGATATCATTACCTCATTCCTTATATTATGTCTGTTTTGTATGAGACAGTGGAAAATACAAGCATTTCCATTTTATATAGATTGGGAGGCCAGAGACTCTGAGGATGTTTATACCATGCCAAAACAACCAATCATTTTGATTCAAACATCCAATCAATCCATGAAAAAAAAATTAGTCATGGTTAAATTAATTGGTGCTTTGTGTATCGAGCAAAGTGATATAAACTGGGCTTTTGTCCATTATTCTGATCCCAAGACTAATTATTAGTTTTTAAAATATACTTTTGATGTTCCTAATGAGAACAGGCATCATCAGTGGCTATATTCCATTTTTTCTTTTCATTCTGAAAATGACTTTTTCCTTGTCCTCATGCCCAAACCACTTGATGATACCTCTAGGTGCTACACCAAGACACATGAGTCCTTTCAGGTTTCTAGGAGACGTTTTAGTGCTGCACAGAAAAAATGGACTTTTGCACTACAGGAAAAAGGGACAATATTTCTCTAACTTTAATGGTGAAAAAAATACGTGTGTGTGTTTACGTATGTATATGTATACACACATACATATATACACACACATACACACATACAGATAGACACACATATGTATGTATGTGTGTATATATATATATATATGTATAATGGCAAGATGGCTTAGTAGATAGAGTGTCAGGCCTGGAGTCAAGAAGACCTGAGTTCAAATGTGGCGTCAGGCACTTACTAGCTGTGTGATCCTGGGTAAGTCACTTAACCTCTGTTTGACTTAATCTACTGGAGAAAGAAATGGTAAACCACTCCCGTATCTTTGCCAAGGAAACTCCATGGACAGTATTGGCATGCTGTGGTCCACAGGGTCATGAAGAGTTGGACATTAATGAATGAATGAACAACTATATACATGTGTGTGTATAATATATGTACATGTGTATATGTATATGCACATATACATATATATTAGTCTCATGAGTAATAATTTTCCATTCCCAAGCACCAATGAACCTAATTCACATTGTTTAACTCTGAAAAGACAGAATTCCAAGAATTCTAGAGTTCACTTCCAGAGAATCAGAAATTTAAAATGTCAATGGAAACCAATGAAAATAGTTTGATTTTTGCTTGTAAGAAAGCAAAACATCTGGTATCTTAAAAAAAAAAAGTCAAACCTCAAGCCCATCAAACTCTTTTAGGGGAATTATTCAGGTTGAGAAGAACAGTGCTACTTTGATGGCAGTTTCTACGGTGACAGATCAAGCCAAGCAGAATGAATGAAATGCTGTTGAGTTTTACATTTCTTTTCAATGAAAAAGATGTACAGTTTCAAGAAAATAGAAGATAATGCGCATATACATGTATAAATATAATTTGCATTTGTATTTATGTGAGCAAGTATGTATATATTAATACCCAAGTGAGGTTATGTTAGTAAATACCCTGCCAACCCTCAAGTACTATGTAAATATCATCAATTTTTAATATTGTTCCTTTGGGATCAGATATGCCATCATAGTTGGAAGACAACTTGGACTCATAATTGAAAGCATGAATCTTTCCTGTAACATGACTAGAGAACTCACTGTAATTGGAAAGACACACTAGAAAAGAAGCATTCTCTTTAAGATAATTGGTGGGGCAGCTAGGTGGTGCAGTGGATAGAGCACTGGCCTTGGATTCAGGAGGACCTGAGTTCAAATCTGGCCTCAGACACGTAACACTTACTAGCTCTGTAATCCTGGGCAAGTCACTTAACCCTGTTGCTTAGCCAAAAAAACAAAAACAAAACAAAACAGAGAATTGGTGAAAAATTGCTTCTATTTTCTCACTCCATAATAAATTTGCTTAGTGACATTGTGAAAGACATTTTCATCTTTTCTTTATAAATATAGAGTGCTAGGTTTGTTTGCCTCAGTTTGCTCATCTGTAAAATGGGAATAATAATGGCATCTACCTCCTAGGGTTGTTGTGAGGATTACTAATTGTAATGTGCTTAGCACATATTAAGTACTATGTAAATTAGCTATTATTATTATTAGATTTGGAATAAAGTTGTTGTTGGTCAGTTCTGTCAGTTGTGTCTGACTCTTTGTGAACCCATTTGGGGTTTTCTTGGCAAAGATATTGGAGTGGTTTGCCTACTCCAGCTCATTTCACAGATGAGGAAACAGAGGCGAACTGGGTGAAATGACTTGCCCAGGGTCACATAACTAGGAAGCGTCTGAGGTCAGCTTTGAGCTCGGGTCTTCCTGACTTCAGGTCTGGTGCTCTATCCACTGTGCCACCTAACTTCTTTGTTTTTGTTCAGACACTTAGTCGTGTCTGACTCTTCAGGATCCCTTGCATGCCAGGCCCTTCTGTCCTCCACTGTCTGTTGAAGTCTGTCCAAGTTCATGTTCGTTATTTCCATGACACTATCTATCCATTTCATCCTCTGTTGTCCCCTTTTCCTTTTGCCTTCATGCTTTCCCAATATCAGTGTCTTTTGCAGTGAGTCCTGTCTTCTCATTATGTGGTCACAGCATTTACCTCTCAGCTTCAGTATTTGATCTTCCACTGACTAGCCTGAATTAATGTCTTTAAGTATTGACTGCTTTGATCTCCCTGCTGTCCAAGGGACTCTCAAAAGTCTTCTCCTGCACCACAATTTGAAAGTGTTGATTCTGTGGTGCTTAACTTTCCTTATAGTCCAACTCTCACAGCCATACCTTGCTACTGGAAAAACCATAGCTTTGACTAGCTGCTACCTAGGTTTAAATCTTGGTTCTTATACTTATTAGTTGTATGATTTAGGGTAAGTTGTTTTCCTCATCTGGCCTTGTTTGTTCATCTATAATCTTCAGATCTTCAGAGACTACTCTATCTCTAAATCTTTGATCCTATGAATAGACCCGTAGAATAGCTCATGGTTAGCTATGCTAACCAAGGGCTGTGCTGAAGCTTGTTCATATTGACTTTCCAGTAGTTAAATTTTCATTGTGAACATTTATACCTCAGAAATTAGAAAATGCTACAAATTAAGGATTGATTTATTGTTTTGTTGATTTCTAGACTTAAGAAAGTGATGGAAAAATTTTTGTTAATGCCGATTAAACTTTGAAGTATATTGTGCATGCTTCTTATTGGAAAGCTGCTTGTTAAACATTTACCAGCACACCCTTGCTCACATCTGATCTTTCACAAAAGGCTACAGTGAAGATCTTGCAAAGCAACATGAACTCCTTTGGAAAAGGCATAATACATAAAAATGAAAGCTATTAAAGGATTTAAACCCTGAGCATGCCAACTCACCATATAACACAGGTACCTTGTGGTCCTGAAAAAAGAGGACATTGATAAAATGAAGCAAAATTCAGAGAGATAAGTGAAACTTTAGATATAGTTTATCATAGTTGTCCTATTTGCTACTATTGCTTTTAGGATGCTATCTAAGAAAGCTAATAAAATAATGTTATGTTAATATAGCCCAACAGTCCCAAGAGTTAGGGATACCAAGACAAAAAACAAAGCAGACCCTGTACCCTAGAGGCTTATATTCTATTGGGAGGATGCAACATGAACAAATATAAACAAATACAAGGTAATTGGAGAAGAAAGAGAACATTAAAAAATGGTGTTTTTAGTCAGAGAAGAATTCCTGGAGAAGGTGAGACCTTAACAGACCCCTAAAGGATGACCAGAATTCTGAGAGTCATCAAAGAGGATGGAGAGCATTCCAGGAATCATAGAGGGCTTGTGCAAAGTCATGGAGGTGGGAGATAAACTACCCATATTCTTCTCTTCCCATCTCTACCCATAGAGCCACATATTCCAATTTTGCTAGAATATGTAGCATGCATAAAAGAAAATAATGAGAAATGAAGTGGAAAGGTTAGGGCTAGATTCTGGAGGGACTCAAATGCCAGCCTGAGGCACTTTGTTACATTTTGATCTTGAGGCAACAGGGAGTCATTGAAGGTTTTTCAGCTTGTGAGACTGTGCTTAGGGAGATTATTTTGGAAGCTCCTTGGAAGATGGATGGATTAGAGGGGAGAGATTAGAAGAAGGAAGATCAGGTTATGACTAGATGGGTGGAGAGATGAAGGAGATGGAAAAAACCCCCAGCATTTATTTAGCACCTACTGTGTGTCTGGGCCTTGGGCGAGACAGTCCCTATCTTGAATGGGGGATAAAACACATATAAGGAAATGGTGGCTGAGAAAGGGATCTTTGGGTTGGGAAGGTATAGGGATTGTAAGTGGAACTGTAGGGCAGTCAATAATCATGACCTTCCCAGTAGCAATGGTTATATTGATTTAACTACTTTTTTCTAGAACAAAAGGTGGGAAGTTGGGGGAGGGGCAGTTATATTACACAACATGGCAGGGCAGATGGCAGGATACCCAGGCAGGCACTGGTTTCCTGTTGGATGACTGAGTTGGGTGGGATGTGAAGCATGGTCTGAGTCCTGCTCAGTATTATAGGTTTGTTTACTTTTTACCTACTCACTCATTAATCAGGATGTTAGAGTTGTTGTGGAAGTAAACTAGAAAAAGACTTTGTAGTTGACTAGATAGAGAGGGTAAGGAGGAGGAAAGAGTCAAGAATATGGAGGACTGCTTGGAGAGATGGGAAGAGAAGAACCCAGGTACAGAACCTTCCTCTCTTTGGTGATTGGGTTTGTTAAGGAACAACAGGTCCAGGGGAATTCAGATTTGGATTATAAATCACTTTCTAAGGTCTGCATTTATCCTGCTTGTAACTTTAGGTCAGTTTAGAAAATGTTCGCAGCTGACTCTGTGTTAGTAAGCTCCTGTCTGATGGCCACTTCCCCAGCTTCTGATCAGAGCTATGGAAGCATCAACTGCTTTCATTCTAGACCTGTTCTACCTCCCCATTCCAGCCCAAGTAATCACATAAGCAAGAAAAATTGTATGTATCAGGAAGGCAAATTAGAGCAGAAAAAGGGAAAGGAGAAGACTTGGTGAAGAGAGGAACATGTCAAAACAGACAGTGGAAATGATGGCAGCCAATAATTTTCTGACACAAAAGGGGATAAAAGGATATCCTGTTTAGCTACCATGGATGGAGACAGTCAATTATTAGTGCCTTCCCTTTTGGCTCAGAACCCTGGGGAAAGGAAAATTTCCGTAAAGGGCACTATCTCACCCAAACTAGATTTAACTTATACCAAAGTGGTCACATATCTCACAGGAGTGCCTTCACAATGGGTAATTCTCATTTGTCCTTCTAGATATAAATGATGGGGAAGAAACAAGTTGGGAGAACTGACATCACCACACATGTCTGTCTTTCCCTCTATAAGACAGTGAATACATTTGTCCCTCTCAAACTCTACCCCTGTCTTCCGTTTTTTTGCTTTCTTTTTTTCCAGCACTGTGAACCATTCTCAATCACTTTCACATCTAGCTTTACAGAGGTTCTCTACAACATATCTAATGCTGTGCATTCTGGCAATTCTTGTGTTTACAAAGTGGGGCCACTGATGACATCAAGTTTATGAACTTAGGTGACAGAGAAGTACCCTAGGTGCAGGTAAAAAACAGTGGAAACAGGAAATTGGATGAAGGTTGTTTTATTTGGGAAGATGAGGTATGTCTTAGACATGTTAAGGTGATTAAAATGTTGACTGAAGAGAATTTAAGAGATTTTAGATGGATAGGTACTATCTGGAGAGGCAATAGGGAGGTTCTTTCTATTTAATTAGTTAACAAGCATTTATTAAGTCCATACTATGTTCAAATACGTACTTGTTAAACTTCAGGGATAGAAATAAAAAGAATTAAAACAATCCCTACTCTCAAAGAGGAACTTATCTACTAGCCCAATGGTGTGTCTATATGTGTATGAGTTGTCTGCATAAAAATGATGACTGAACCAATGGAAGTGCATGCAATCTCCAAGCTAGAGACAAAAGAATGGGCTCTAGGATGAAACCTTGGTGGATGGCCACACTTAGGGAGCAAAAGAAGATCTAGTATGTGAAACTGAGAAGAAATGCTCAGGGATATAGGAGGAAAATCGAGAGAAAGCAAGTGTCATGGAAGCTGAAGGAAGAGACTATTCAGGAGGTGTTTTACTCTATCAGAAGCAGGAAGAGGTCAAGGAAGATGAAGACTGAGGAAAGGACATTGGATTTAGCATTTAAGAAATCATTAATAAAACTGTGAGAAAGTGATTCAAAGCTAGATGGTAAGGGGTTAAGAAGTGAGAGAGGAGACATATTGGTTGTACATGACTATTTCCAGAGGTTTGATGGTGAAAAAGAAGTGAAAGATATAGGAGGAAAACTTAAGTGACTGACGGTCAAGTCAAGATTTTCTTTAAAAATTAATTTATTTAGTATTTTATTTTTCCCAGTTACATGTAAAAACAAATTTTAACATTCATTTTTAAAACTTTGAGTTCCAAATTCTCTCCCTTCATCCCTCCCCCCCATTGAGAAAGCAAGCAATTTCGATATAGGTTCTACATGTGGAGTCATGCAAAACATTTCCATAATAATCATGTTGTGAAAGAAAACATAGACAAAAAGAAACTCAAGAAAAATAAAGAAAGTAAAAAAAGTATGCTTCAATCTGAATTCAGACACCATCAGTTCTTTCTTTGGGGATGGATAGCATTTTTCATCCTAAGTCCTTCAGAGTTGTCTTGGATCATTGTATTTCTGAGAATAGCTAAGTTGTCCACAGCTGATCATCTTACAATAATGCCGTTACTTTGATTTTTTAAGGATGAGGAAAATCTGTGCATCTTTGTAAAGGAGCTACTGGATACAGAGAAAAGGGAAGTGAAAGTAGCATGATTGAATGGGCAAACTCCCTGGAAGAGACAGCAAGGTAATATAACAACAACAAAACAACTGGGTCAAGGGTATGAGAGAGAAGGTTTCGTCCTAACTCTGTACAGTCTGTTATCAGGGGTGGGGAACCTGCAGCCTCGAGGCCACATGTGGCTCTCTAGGTCCTCAAGTGTGGCCGTTTTACTGAATCCAAAAGGATTTGTTCTGTGATGTTTGGATTCAGTCAAAGGGCCACAAGATCCCCACCTCTGGCTTAGGTTTCTGACCTTGTCCTTCAACTGAAACTGCTCTCTCCAAAATTACCAAGGAATTCTCTCTTCTTAAAATATATTTTCATTTATTTTATTAAATATTTCCTAATTGCATGTAAAATTTTTTTAACAAACTATAAGATTTTTTTTTTGAGTTCCAAATTTTCTCCCTCCTCCTGCCCTTCTCTCCTCTCCCAGAGGGCAAGCAATTTGATATCCGTTATATAGGCAAAGTCATGAAAAACAAATTTCCATATTAGTCATGTTGCAAAAGGAAACAGACAAAAAAAGAAAAACAAAGTTTTAAAAAATTGCTTTCAGAGTTTATAAGTTCCCTCTCTATGAGTTGGATAGCATTTTTCATCACGGGCCCTTTGGAATTGTCTTGTCTCATCGTCCTAGTCATCCAGACTGACAATCTAGCTATATTCTTCAGCTCCTCACTCTTTCTCACCCCTGATATCCAATCTCTTGCAAAGTTCTGTTGACTTTTGCTGTGTAACATCTCTTGCATATGTTCCCTTCTCTTCTCTGACACTGCCAGCACCCTGGTGAAGTCCCTCCTCACCTCATGCCTGGACTACTGCAATAATAGTCTGCTGGTTGGTATCCCTCCAAGTCTGACTGGCCTTCCTCCAGTCCATCCACCACTCAGCTGTCCAATTGATCTTCCTAATGTACAGGTGTGACCATTTCATCCCCCTCTCACCTCCAGAATCAAATATAAATTATTAGTTCATTTGAAGCCCTTTATAACTTGACCTCTTTCTACATTTCCAGTCTTCTTACACCTCAATTCCTACAATGTACTCTGCAGATCAATGACATTGCCCTCCTGGCTGTTCCTTCCCTAAGATACTCCTCCCAACTCTGGCCATTTTTAGAGGCTGTCCCCAGTGGCTGGAATTCTCTCCCTTCCCATCTCTGCCTCCTGGTTTCCCTGACTTCCTTCAAGATGGAAGGATGGAAGAAAGGAAATAAGCATTTACAAAGGGCCTGCTGTGTGCCAGGCACTGTGCTTTACACACATCCCCTTTGATCCTCATAACAATTCTGCAAGGTAGGTGCTATTATCTCCATGTTACAGTTAGGGAAACTGAGGCTGGCAGAGATTAAGGGACCTGTCCGGGGTCACACAACTAGCAAGTATTTGAAACCAGATTTGAACTCAGGTTTTCCTGACTCTATGCCCAGAACTCTACCTACTGTACTTCTTAGATGTCTAGACTCAGTTCAAATTTTACCTTCTGTAAGAAGCTTGTCCTTATCCTCCTTAGTGCTAGTGCCTTTCCTCTTTTGATTATCTCTAATTCCTGCTGCATATAGATTTTCTCTATGTGGTTGTTTGCATGTTGTCTCTTCTGCTAGACTGTGAGCCCCTTGAGAACAGACGCTCTTTTGCTTTTCTTTGTATCTCCAGTCCTGAGCACAATGCCTGGCACATCAGTGAGCACTCAATAAATGCTTATAGACTTGTCTAAAAAGAAGGAAGATAAAAATGAAGAGAAATTTGAAATGTACAGAAAAGCAGATGAGCAAATACCCATAATTTTTCTTAGTGGGGAGGATGAAGTCATCTAAGAAAGAAAGTAGGATTAGTGTGGGGAGCTTGAGGAAAGATGGGTAGGTTTGGAATGGTTGTTGAGGGGAACATAATAGTCTATAAGGGAAGAATAAAAGGATTTCTGTGCTGCAGTGGGAGACCAATTGAGATTAGATAACATGAATTGTTCATGATTGCATAACCTCTCCATCTCTGTTCAGCAGCAAAGGACCAAGGTTAGGAATAGATTTCTGTTTGGCCTCTGAGGGCTGAATTAGGGGCAGTGGGTGGAAGTTGCAGAGAATCCTATTTAGGCTTGGGACAAGGAAACACTTTCTCACAATGACCATCATATAAAAGTAGAATGGGCTACCTCTGGAAATAGGGGCTACCTTGCCAAGCAGAGTCTGTCTGACCACTTGTCTGAAATGTCACACAGGGAACCACATGGTCTCTGAGATCCTTTGTGTGATATTGTTATCAGACAAAGTGGGCACCTATGTTGGAAGAAATGAAGATTAAGGCAAAAATGTTGAAAAACTCCAACCTATCTCAAAGTCTTACAGCAAATGTAAATATAACTTTAAAGATAGATGCAATTATTAATAAGCAGAAAAAAACTTCATGAGAAAGTACGTGAGTAATAGTTGATAATAAAAGTCATAGCTCTCACTTCAAAAAGCATACTAGATATTTGGCCATTTTCTATTTTAATGGTGGAAGGAAATTTAATTTTTTGGTCTCTCCAGGCACTAAAGATAAACATTGGTGAGATGTTATTTTCAATAATAATGGATATTTCTCCAAGTGCAGAATGAAGCATATTTTTTCACTTTATTTTTCTTGCTTTTTTTTCTTGTAACCTGGCTAATGTGTAAATATGTTTTGCATGATTTCACATATATAATGGGTATCATATTTCTTGCCTTCTCAATGGGTGAAACGAGGGAGAGGATTTGGAACTGACGATTTAAAAAAAAATTAAAAAACAAAAAAGTGGACATAGTTAATTGCCAATAGCAGAGTACTTTAAAAACACGCAAATTTTATGACCTTTGATGAAAGAAAATCCACATTATTTCTTGCGTGAATGGGCCCCTGTGTTTTTTCTTAGGGTTAAACTCTCAAAAACCAGGTAACTACACATGATTTTGCCACTGGTTCTGTAATACTATAGCTACATGTCACTTTTACTCCTTCCCTTTCAAGGAGAACAATTTTTTCAGCTAATGAGATATTTTGCAATCTAGGAAAACTTAGTCTTTCTCTTGAGGAGAAGACTGGCCTTCTAAGCTTGGCATAAGAAAACAGTAGATTTTGTAAGATGAATTTTTCCCCTAGTGAGGCCAACTGGAATGGAGAACATTTGTAGTAAATAAAATCAGTTGACATCGCCAGGGAACTTGATGAATCTCCCCTGTTATTATTGCTTCTTCTTAAGTTTAAATAAAAAAACTCTCAGTCCATTATTCTCAAGTCTTCTGGGCTTGGGATAAAATAGTCTGTACATAAGAGGTTGGGTTTGACATCTTCTAATTGCCTTACCTCCTGAAACAGGTTACTTTGTGACCTTAGTAATGAGACTTTTAAGAGATATCTAGGGGCAGCTAGGTGGCACAGTGGATAGAGCTCTGGCCTTGGAGTAAGGAGGACCTGAGTTCGAATCCAACCTCAGGCACTTAACACTTACTAGCTGTGTGACCCTGGGCAAGTCACTTAGCCTTACCAAAAAGCAAAAAAAAAAAAAAAGCTATATGCAGCAGGAATTAAAGATAATCAAAAGAGGGAAGGCACTAGCACTAAGGAGGATAAGGACAAGCTTCTTATAGAATGTGTATTTTTACCTGAGTCTAGATGCCTAAGAAGTACAGTGAGTAAAGTTCTGGGCATAGAGTCAGGAAAACCTGAGTTCAAATCTGATTTCAAATACTTACTAGCTATGTGGCCCTGGGCAAGTTAAATTAACCCCATTGCCTAGCCAAAAAAAAAAATATCAAAGATATCAAGCAGCCTTAGTGGGTACTGGAAAACTGGTATATCACTTGAGCTTAGAATTTTTGAGCTAGATGGGCTAAGGCTGATTGGATGTCTATACTGTTGTTGTTTTTCCTTTGTTTTCCAAGAGGACCAATGACATCATGAGGTGATGTCTTGACTTGTGTGTAAATTAGATTTAAGTGAGGCTGTTTCACAAAGTCATTGGCTTTGCTCTTTCTCCAAGAGTTATCGAAGTCCAGTGGCAAGACAAAAGTCAAGATGACTGGCAATGGCCCGGGATGCAATGGGTTACTTTGACATCTTCCAGGTCTGACCAGGCTCTAAGTACTCCACAGTGTCTGCTTCAATCTGCCTTCATGACAGTTGGAACAAATTGTTTTCATCCACCTATTCTGATGTCCATACTAAATCCCACACCAATAAAGACTGCCTAAGGAGGTATGATGTGGTCCAGGTTGGAAACATTAAGTTAAAGCTTCTATGCTGACCTGTAGTGAGATCTGGCCTGTGAAGAGTCACTGCACTTTTAGCCTAGGAGAGGTAGGGAGATCCAGTTGGAATGGGTAAGGAATAATGGGGAAGTGAGGAAGAAACAGAGAAACTGAGTTACTGAGGATATGTAATTCTGAGAAGATACATACGTTTAATCCAAATTAAACAATTATTTCTTAAGTGCCTACTATGTACTCATGGTTATGGGTGCTAAAGATACAAATATTAAAAGAAAAATTGAAATAACCCCTTGCAATCCATTGGGGTGGGAAGATAAGAAATAATATAGATTACTATAGGATAGTCAATGAAAAGCATTTATTAAGCACTAACTATGTTCCCAGACTCATGCTAAGCACTAGAGATATAAATACAAAAGCATGAGAGTCCTTAAATTCTCTAAAGAACTTACATTTCAGTAAGGGAGACTGTGTATGAGGGATTGCTAGGCAGGGAAGGGATCTATGGTCTGGGAAGTCATAAAGGTGGTGAGTAAAACAAGAGAACAATCCATTAAGATTCTGATGCTAAGCAACATGTGGAAAGTTCAAAGGAGAGGTCTAGACAAAGTATTGTGAGAAATGAAGAAAAAAAATCATTTTCAGCTAGGGAATCAGGAAATCTTAATTGAAGAGATGACTTCTGAGGTTGAAGGATGAAGAAGATTTTAACAGTCCAAGATCTGGATGGAACATGCTCCTCCCATAGACAATGGCCTGCATGAATGCCTAGTAGTGGGGTAGTGGTGGTGGTAGGAAGGGTAGGTTAAGTTTGAGGAATGACTAGTAGTTCAGTTTGGCAAGAACTTAGAGCTCATGAAGGGGAACAGCATGAAATAAAGATGGGATGGTATGTTGGAACTAGATTATGGAGGACCTTGAGTGCCAGGCTAAATTTTGGTACTGTTATTTTATCCTAGAGAGTGGCTGAAAATTTTTGATCATATATATGTATTAGGAAGATTATTTTGGCAGCATTGGAAGGCATATAAACTAGTAGTAGGGAAACTAGTTAGGAGGCTATTACAGTAGGCCTGGTAAGAGGTGTATTGAGCATAAATTAAAGTGGGGAACTAGTTAGGAGGCTATTACAGTAGGCCTGTAGTAGTAGGGAAACTAGTTAGGAGGCTATTACAGTAGGCCTGGTAAGAGGTATATTGAGCATAAATTAAAGTGGAGGTGAATGGCAAGATGAGGATCAAGATTAGGAAAGTGTGTGTTCCAAATCTGGCCTCAGATACTTACTAGCTGTGTGATCCTGGGCAAGTCATTTAAGTCTGTCTCAGTTTCCTCAACTGTAAAATGGAGATAACAATAGCACCTACTTTCTAAGGTTATTAGGATTAAATGAGATAATTGTGCCTGGCACACAGTAGGTGCTTAATAAATTCTTGTTGCCTCCCCCTTTTCCTCCCCCTCCTCCTAAGATATTGTAGGGGACATATCAATTGTTTGGACAAAGGAGATGAAGCAGAGGAAAGACTAAAAGTTGACTGCCAAATTGAGGCTGGGTGTCTGGTAGATTATGCCTCCTATGGAATTGCTGATTTGTTAAATAGAATGGCCTGGGGTGGTAAGGAGAAGCAAATTCCCAAATTGGAAAGGTTCCTGAGTAACTTCCCCTGGGCTAGGATATACAGTCTTCCAAATGGCTAACCCCAGGATAATGGACGTTAGGCAGATGGCTTCTGTCCCCTAATTTTGTGACTCCAGGATCTCTAGGTATTTTTGACCTGCTTGGGAAGATTAGAGCTTTCACGGTATAACTGACCACCACCATACAGCCAAATAATCTGCCCCAACAACTCTAAAGCCCTGGAAAACCAAATTGGCAAGTCCAGAAGCTTTGGGCTTCTCTGTACTATTCAGCAGCATGCATGTACCTGTAATATTGAGTGTATTTTAGAAATCAATGTGGTCTGACTTTTTAGATGGATGAGAAGAAAAATAAGTGTTTGTGCTTAATAACCTCTGGCTGGAAAACAATTGAACTATGACTAGAAGGAATTTTAATAGCATTTATTCTTCAGGCTGGGCAGCTAGGTGGTACAGTTGATAGTGTTCAGGGCTTGGAGTCAAGAAGACTCATCTTTCTGAGCTGAAATTTGGCCCTGGACACTTATTAGCTGTGTGACCTTGGGCAAGTCACTTAACCCTCTTTGCCTCAGTTTCCTCATCCATAAAATGACCTGGTGGAGGAAATGGCAAACCACTGCAATATCTTTGCCAAGAAAGCCCCGAATGGGGTCATGAAAAGTCAACACAGCTGAAACAACTAAACAACAACATTCCTTGGGCTGTGTTCTGCTGAATGTCAATCAGTTCAGTTTGGCTGGAGCACAGGAAATATGAGGGGAAATAATTAATTTCTTTCAAAATTTTGCATTTTCCTGTTTCCCTAACTGCTAGTGTATTTCCTCCTAAACTATCTTATATTTAATTATTTTTGTGTATATATTTATAAACATTTATTTTGTATATATATTTTAAATGTACTTGCTGTCTCATCCCCCTTCCCCACCCCCATTAGCATATAAGTTTTTTGGAAGAAGGGATTGTTGCATTCTTTGTACTTGCATGCCCAGCATCTACTACAATGCTTGGGACATAGTGAGTGCTTAATTGATGCTTATTCTTTGGTTGTTATATGGGTTTGAGTTGGAGCTCTGGTATTACTAAGAATTTAGGCTTGAATTCAACTAAAAATTAAGGACCTATTATATACAAGTGTTACGGTGAAACAAAGTTAAAAAAAATAAAATAAAAAGGAATAGTCCTGGCTTGCCCTCAAGGAGTTGACATTCTCCAGGGAGAATGTACACAGACACATAACTTGTTTACAGATAAACAAATACAAGACATGTTGCTATGCTCCTTTGAAATCTAATAGCTTATGATCAGTATGTGAGAAAGGGTTCCCAGGTTCACATCTATAAGCACTTTTAGTATTCTGATATATAATTTGTTTTGATCTGGAGGCTTAAACTCATTTAAAATGATTTTTTTTTTTTTTTTTAATGAGGTCCTTGCTTATCTTGGGTTTCTCTTCCTGGAAGGAGAAGAAGACAAAATAGGAGGAGAGTGATTCTGCTTTCTCCAGTCTTCTGTTAACAACACACCATTTCATCAGTGTCCTCTTAGGGGGACTAGGCACTCCATTCTCCTGGTCCATGGGGTCTTTATTGCCCCACCTTACCCAAGCAATGAGCCTATATCTGTCTTGTTCTTGGTCTGAACATACTTTAAAACATGCTTTTTTTTTTAAATGTATTTTGGGGCTCAAGTCTCAACTCATTCACTTTTCTGACATTATTTTTGTCATCCTCTTTCAGACTTGGCTATATATTGTACAAGTCCTTTTGATATTTGAGTTCACTAGAGAGCTTTCTGTTTAGTAGTGGTTTTTGTTTTTGTTTTTTTTTTTGCGAGGCATTTGGGGTTACGTGACTTGCCGAGAGTCACTCAGCTAGTAAGTGTTATGTGTCTGAGACTGGATTTGAACTCAGGTCCTCCTGACTCCAAGGCCAGTGCTCTATCCACTGCACCACTTAGCTGTCCCATGTTTTCTTTAAATGCCTTCCCCAAGAAGCCTTTATTAAGTACCTACTCTGTGCCAGGTACTAGAAATTAAAAAAAAATGAAATAATCTCTGCCTTTGAGAAGCTTGTATTTTATTGAGGATACAATATATACATATAAAGGTATGTACAAATAATATACAAATATATACAAAATAAATAGAAAGCAAAAAAAAAAAAGGCAGTAGCACCTTTGGGTACCAGGAAAGGCTTCATTGTAGGAGGTAGTTAGTATTGAAAGGAGACTGGAGGTCTTAAGAGGTGGAATTGAGGGGGAATTGAATTTCTGAGGGACCCTAAGGGACATAAAGATAAAGGTATAGAAATGGAAGACAGTGTTATGTTTGAGGATTAGCGAGAAAACCAATTTGCCTGAACTGCAGATAATGTGAAAGGTAGTAATATATAATAAGGATAGTGATAGGTTGGGGTCAGGTTATGAAAGGCATTAAATGCCAAAGAAGAGTTTGTATTTAATGGCAATAGGCAATCACTGGAGTTAATATTGAGTAGGGGAGTGACATGGTCAAATGTGCTTTATGGGAAGAGATGAGGCAAGGACCTCACTTAGGAGGCCATTGACAAAATCGAGATCGTAGATGATGAGGGCCCAAACTAGAGTATTGACCTGTGAGGAGAGAGAGGTAAAAGTGGCCATTCTGGCACGTGTGTGCTGCGTGAGAGTGAGGAGTTAAGGCTGACATAGATGCAAACCTAAATGCCTGGAGGGATAGTATTCCCTCTGCTCTGTTTGTGACAGAAACATTCAGAAGAGGGGAAAATTTGGGGAGTGAGTGTGAGAAGACCTCCCTTGGTAACAAGGAAAATCAGTTAAGCAAAACCAGCTGATGCAGTTTGATCTTTAACAGTCTTTCAAAATGTCTGTAATTTTTGCCCCTTCAAATTCCCACATCTCTCTGATGAGGAAAGAGATAGATTTCATTATTTGTTATCCAGGACCAAAACAGGTTATTATAATTATTCTGAGTTCTATTTCTTCTTAGGATCATCATAGGAGCAGAGATCAAGACCTGGAAGGAACCTCTGAGGTTCAGGGAAGGTAAGTGACTTGAGCATGGTCACACAGGGAGTGTCAGGGATGAGCTTTGACCTGTCCTCTGACTCTAGAGATGGAGATATTTCTACTGTACCACTGTTCCTTAACTGTTAAATTTTTTTACATTGCTAGGTGGTGCAGTCTATAGAGCACTGGGCTTGGAATAAGGAAGACTCATTTTCCTGAGTTCAAATCTGATCCCAGACACTTACTAGCTGTGTGACCTTGGGCAAGTTACTTAACTCCGTTCGTTTCAGTTTCTTCCTCCGTAAAATAAAATGGAGAAAGGAAACGGCAAACCTCTCCTGTATCTTTGCCAAAATGGAATTATGAAGAGTCGGACATAACTGAAATGACAGAACAACAACAACAAGTCATTGTGTAGATTGTACTTCTAATTTTTCTTAATTCACTGAATTAGTTTATACAAATCTTCCCATGTTTCTTTGAGTTTCTCATCAATATTATTTCTTACCGCTCATTAACATTCTATTATATACATATGCCTCAATTTGTTTAGCCATTCTGCAGATCACAGGATTCAGAGATCATCTACTACACCTTTTCAAGGAGAGAAGGATTCAAATCCTGGCTCTAATATGTAATTTTTTTGTGACCATGGGCAGCCCTTAACCTCCAAATACCAGTTTCCTCATCTGTAAAGTTGAGGTAAAAATACTCTCTATCTCACAGGGTTATTGTAAAGAGGTCTTTGTAAACTTTCATGTGCTAGATAAATGAATTATTATGATTATTCTCTGGATTATTTGTAATTATCAGATCAGAGTCTATTTTTAGAAGGAATAGTAGCAAGGAAAGAAAAGTAGAGGAGGAAGTTGTTGGGGACATTCATATATGAAAAAGGATCAAGATTTATCTAAGTCTTTGTTCTCCCTTAGGGTCTCTGGATGTGGGTTTATCCCTATATTTCCCTTGATTTTCTGGGTGCTTTAAATTCTCTGTCATTGTTGGGGCTTGGTTCTGATCCAATTAAAAAATTTATATTAGGAACACTTACCACATCCTCCATATGGTGAGGTTATCCGTAGTATACTCATGTAATAGTCAAGTCAACAAGAATTTACTGTATGCCAGGCAGTATGCCAATTTCTAGGGATACAAAAAAAGGTTAAAAAAAATAGTTCTTGCCCTCAAGGAGCTTACTGTCTAGTTGGGGAGACCATATGTAAACAGCTATGTGCAAACAAGATATATACAACACACACAAACACACACACACATATAGAGAGAGATAAATATACATATTTTACACACACACAAGATACACACACACACCACACACAACATAAATTGGAGATAATCTCAGTGGGAAGGCACTAGTATCAAGGAGGATCCGGAAAGGCTTTTTGTAGGTCAGATTTTAGTTGGAACCTGAACGAACAATAGAGCTCCTGTTCTCTCACCTTTCTGCAAAAATGCTTTCTGTTATCATATTCACTGATTCCTTTCAGTCTTAACCTTTGTTGCTTTAATCATTCTTTCCCTTCTGTTCCATCTGTTTTTTTTTTTTAAATAAGGTATATCCTTCCATGGCTGTATTCTAATTATGACTCTTTTCTCTCCAATTTCAGTGATACCTGGTAGGCCATAGCTTTCTCTTTATGTTAAAATTTCAAGTCTGCCTTGCTTTATTTCTAACTCTCTGTCTCAGTCTCTCCCTCTGACTGACTCTCTCCCCTCTCTCCTCTCCCTCTCTCTCTCTCTCCCCCCCTCCCCCTCCCCCTCTCTCTCTCCCTCTCTCTCTCTCTCTCTCTCTCTCTCTCTCTCCATCTCTCTCCCTATCTATCCTTCCCTCTCCCTTTCTTCCTCTCCCTCCCTTTCTTCTCCACCTATCCCTCTCTCTCTCTCTCTTCCTCTCCTTCTCCCTCTTCCTTTCCCTATCTATAAATACATATAAACACACTTTTCAAAGATTCTTGCCCTGACCCTCTTCTTATGTTGTTTTCTCTGGGGAACTTCTGGTTTCATCTTCTATTATGGTTCTATCATCATATTGACCTTCATCGTATTCCTTTTGTAATTTTTCTGGGTCCTTTTTTTTTTGCATTTCTTTTGAATTGCAATTGCAGTTCCCCTTGAATTAGATAGATTGCTCTCTGCACAAACACATATTCCTAAGGTATTTTGAGGCATCACTTTATCCCTTACCAGTAATCCATTGTTCTTGAATAATAAACTAAGATTTGAATGTCAAATTGTATCCTCTGACACCATCTATAATAGCCAACCATTGCTTCCTTTATGGTATGCTCTTGTCTCTTTCGGAATTACTGTTGCTTTAACTCCTTAGTTCCTATTTTGACTTTAATTGAAGAGAGAGACTAAAATACCACCTCCGTTTCTAGGTCCTTCAGTTCCCTACCTCTGACATCAAAGCCACTAGAGAAATAGACCATATTTTCCTGATTGTATCTTACTTACATCAATAGATGGTGGCAGTGGTTGGTTGTTTTGCTCAGTCTTACCAGGCTTTCCATTATAGGTATGATAAATTCCTTAGGAAGATAAAAGGTCCATATGGACCATGTGGAAGATATTTATGGTTGCCTCCATACCCCTCAGTTTGAAATTCCTAATTACTGTTTATATCTCCTCTTCCTGGGGGTGGTGACAGGATTCCTCTCCCTTGCTAATGCCCATATATTTTACTTTCTTTTCTGAAGAATGGAGTGCCATTTCTTCTATAGCTCTATATTTACCCCATTCTATGAGAAGGGCTTATATCTATTGCATAACTTGAGTAATTCAAAACTTCTTTCTCTTCTATGTCTCATTCTGTAAAATAGGCATAGGAATAGTTACACTACAAGCCTCATAGAGTTGTTATATGAGAGCTTTTTTGTGTATATGATTTTATTTTACTTTATTTTATTTTATTGAGAGACAGTAAGGTAAGATAGAAAGAGTGTTGTACTTAGTAAAGAGACCTGAGCTCAGCTCCTGATTCTATTGCTTTATAGCTGTGCAATGCTGGGCCAGTTGCTTCTGTTCTCTGAGCTTCCATCTGCCCTTTTGTAAAATGGAGATAATACTATTTGTATTACATGCCTCACAGAGTTTTTATGGTAGCTATGTGTTTCTATCTACATACGGGACTCATAAAGAAAATCCCTCTGTCAATGCTTATCAGTCACCGCCTCGGGGCACCAGGAAATTGAATAATTGGCTTATGGTCACACAGCCAGTATGTGTCATGGGTCAGACTTTAACACCAGCAATTCATTTCCACTGTGGCATGTGGGTTGTTGCAACAAAAGTGTTTTGGAAAGTGCTATCTCTATGAGTTTTTATTTTTCTACTTAGCAAGATCATGACAGTGAATTTGATACCCCAATGCCTTATCAAAGTCTTTTTCTTTCGGGATTATTTCTTCAATTGCATCTACGAAGCCTTATTATTTTTTAATAAAGCTCAAAACCAGAGAGGAATTCCTTAAGTCTTTTCATTTTCCTCTCTAGCTTAAAGACCAGCATGTATTTATAGCACAGCTCACAAAGGAAGACAAGCAGAATATATCCTTCTTGTTGCTGGTATGGTTCTCTTGACATCCATATTTTCAGACCCTAAGATAAGTTACAGTTGATGTTCATTTTCCTTAAAAAATTTCCCTAGTAGTTCAGTTATAATTCAATTCAACAAGCATTTTATTAAGTGCTTCATATGTGCAAGGTACTGTGGCTAGAAGCTATAGACACAGTGACAAATTATGAAAATTCTGTCTTTGGGGAACTTACCTTCTATGATCAATTTCACAGAAATTGCTACTGAACTACTTATTGTGAATCATATTGCTCCTTAGAAGCTATGTTTTTTTATTTGCTTTGCCTTAAATCTTTCCCTGAGTGTCAATTGACAAATTATAATTAAAGTTAGTAATTAATATGCCTTTGACTCCTTGGCACTTTAAAAATATTGTGGAATCACCTAGCTCTTGTAAGATCTCAGTCTTCGGCTAGCTCTAAAGTCCCTAAATGTCTAATTGCATCTGACCCTTAATCTTTCTTATGTATTTCATGCCAGATTATGTATTTCCCCAAACTTTTCTGTCTTTTTCAATTTTCTGGAGACTTCAAAAATGTGAATGTAATGTAGAACTGGCCAATAAGAGTCCATTCCTAATATCCTCCTGTCATTTTATGAGTATATTCCTATATAATTTTCTTGTTAAACCCACCCTTTCTAAAAAAGTAGTGAAGGGCAATAGAAAAAATGCTGAATCCTGAATCAGAGGACTTGGATTTCAATCCTGACTTTGCCAGCTGTGCAACCCTGGATAAGTCACTTAATATCTCTGGATCTCAATTTCCTCATAAGTAAAAGAGAGGTTTGAACTACAGTAGATGACATCTAAGATCTTTGCCATATGTAATTCTTATGATGCTATTTTTCTTTTTTAAATCTTTGAATTTCTGCCCCTCCTTACCACCACTAGCCATATGCTCACATACATATATTTCTTCCTTTTTAGAATGCATTTCTACCTGTTAATCTGTCAACCTAGAAAGTTGAAACTTGAAAGATTCGTCCCATTCTTCAACATTTTAAGCCATATTAGCATAAAACCATAGGAACATTAAGTAGTGTGGCAATGATGGGATGGGGTATTGAGTAGGGTTGTTTAATCACTTCTGTTTATCACTATCATCCTGCTAAGTCACTGCCTCAGGGGGTTCTTTCTCTCTTTGTCTCCGTGTCTCTCTCTCTCTCACATACACACACACACACACACACATACACATATACATTCACTTCCTCTCTTCCTCTTTTGCTGTCTCCCTGCCCCACCTCTCCTCAGTTGCCTCCTTCCAACTGAATTTCTAATAAGTAAATCCAGACTGGAAAAGAATAGTGGTTAACTTTGTTTATAAAGATAAATTAAAGTATCTCAACAAATTAAGGTAAATAGATTTTGTGCCTAGAAGGAAAGATTTCGTGCTTTCGTGAGAGAGCCCAAAGGGAGAAAGGCGCTACAGGCTGACCATCTTGGGTCTCTGTAGGTATGAGCATCTACCTGGACACCCCTCTCACTTGATCATTCCAAATAACCTCTGTCTTTGTGTCCTGTTCTATATCTTTGTGGTGGTTGCATATGTTAGTACTTCTCTGGACCCCATGTGACTTCTCAGAATCTCCCCTTCTGTTCTATACATCTTTCTGCTCATCCCCTCAGGAGCTAGGTTCCTTTTTTTCCCCTTGTCTTACTTTCTTCCTTATCGACTTTTAAAGGTCACCTGTGGTAGATAGCCTATCTTTGTTAGCTCTGTCTCATTGCTTCCTTTTTAATACATCTAAGGATCTTGTTGCCACCTCATAAAGGGATCACATGGACCTAGTTGCATTGTTGCCCTGAGTTTAACATTTTATGGACCACTTTTTTGTGCTTAGGTACTAGGCTATCGGGGCCCAACTCCCAGACTCATAAATAATGGAATGCTGTAGCTAAAAGCAACCTTAATCTTCTAGTATAAGCCTTTCATTTTATAGATGAGGAAGTTGAGGCCCAGGCATGGTAACTCGTTTGCTTAAGATCGTACATGATGTAGAGCTAGAAGTGACCTTAGAAATCATCTAATCTCATGCCTTCATTTTACAGATGAGAGAACTGAGGCCCAGAGAGGAGAAATGATTTGCCTAAGGTCACACAGCAAGTAAATGCCAGCTCGGATTCAAGTCAAGTTTCTCAGACTCAAATTCTAGCGCTCTTTGCACCACGCACTGCAGCTAAACACAAGTCTGCTTTCTCAAGCTTGAACCAATTTGAACTTTCTTACTACATTTGCCCTAAAATATCCTACAGTTACATATGAAGAAAATAGTAGACTAGGCTTAGGTCCCTGCAGTGAGATTGTAAGCATATATCTAGCTTATGGTAGCTATGACTGATACACAAAATAGTAGGCAACCAAAGTTGCCTAATTGGTGCATGAGGAATAACTTTGAAGTCTCCCCTACTTGAAATTTCTTAACGTATTCAATATGATAATCACAGAGCATCTCTAGAATCTTTTCTCCTATTAGACTCCCTCATCCCCCCAAAAATCACAGATTAGAAGATGACATAAAAGTCTTAATTATATATAAATTATTCACTATGTGATATTTGAGTCATCATAAAGATGCCCTTGGATTCATGCCACTAAATTTGTAATGAGAGTTCTCATTACCAAACCCCTTATCAGATGTTTATATCCCTGAATAGCCGATCCTTGCCAAGAAGCTTACCTTTAAAAGTATCTTCTTTCTTTTCATCGTTCTTCATTTACTGATATTATGTCAATCCCCTTTTTTCATTCTTTCATTTCTACTGTGCCATTTTAATTAAGGAAAACTGAAATACCAGAAATATTTATCATATTTTCTTTTCCCTCCTTCCCTTCTTTTGGACTTCAGCTCTACTGTAATGCCCCAAATGCTTACTCCAAAGACATGTTTGGATCCCTGCCCCTTTATCCATCTAATTTTTTAAAGTGATACAATTTTATCTGTAAATTACCTCTTTCCCAGGGCTCTAAGACCAAATACTGTCCATCAGTGGTAGAAATATAAGATACACAATGTTAGGAGTCCACTAGTTCCTCCTTTTTTAAACACGCATTTCTAACCATCAATCTGTCAGCCTAGAAAGCTAAAACTTGAATTATGCCTCCTGTTTTTCATCAATTTGGCCTATGTTAGCATTAAACCACATAAACATTAAGTAGTGTGGCATTGATGGGATGGGTTCTGATCAGACAATACCCCCTTATTTCCCCATGGTTCCTATGTTGGTGGGTTCCCTGTCGCTAGGTATTTGCCTATTCCTTCTATTTGAAGGGACTACATTCCCATTCTCACCATGAATGGATCCTCGGTACTTGCTGCGAGACCTGTCTGATGCTGGCTGCCTGCTTTCCTGGACCACTGTCGACTGCCTGCTTCTTGGACTTTTGTCAATCACCTTCCCTGCTGCTGATGCTTAATTAGACCATCTGGATCTTAGACACAGTTTGGACCTTTAGCTAATTGTACTTTTCTCCTGCTTGGTCTGTTTTCCTTCTGGTGATCAGTTAGAACTGCAAATAATCAGACTTACTACTGGAATTGTGCCCGTCCTCTGAATAATTAGCTTAATCTCATGTTCCAGCCCCTAGTCTTTGCCCAGTCAGTTAATCTATCAGGACGGTCAGGTGCAGCCTTTCCTTTGTGGCTTGCAATGTTGTCCAATCACTACAGGTCAGCCTTCTCCTGCAAGGTTTATACTCAATATTGATTATCGATACTATGCCCCTGGTCAAAGACAGAAGTAAAGAGGATTGTAGTTGACATTTATTTAGTCCTATATGTTTGCAAAGAACTTCCCTTATAACAGTACTATGGAAACTCTATTATTTCTCTCCCTATCTCTGCTTCCCAGCTTCCATGGCTTCCTTCAAGTCCCAGCTAAAATCCTACCTTCTACGGGAAACCTTTCTCAATCCATCTTAATTCTACTGCCTTGCCTCTGTTAATTATCTCCAATTTATGGTGTATATAGCTGGTTTGTACATAGCTGTTTGCATGTGGTCACTCTCATTGAACTGTGAGTTCTCTGAGGGGGGCTGTGTTTTGCATCTCTCTCTATCCCCAGCGCTTAGCAAACAACAAGTATTTAATAAATGTTCTTTGACTGACCTATGGACTTTATAAATGGGAAAGCTGAAGCTCACACACTCTAAGTGACTTGCTCAAGGTAAGTTACAAAAGCAGGATTTGAATCTAGGTCTTCTGACTCCAAAGCCAAGTGCTCTTACAACTGTGCTGAGGCAATTGTCCAGTGTCTCGCAACTGGTCGTCAGCCAGAGTGTACAGTTGTGGTTTCTGTATCTCAAGAGTCTTTCAGGATAGCTGCTGCTTTTCTAAATTCCTATTAGCTCAAACTATGCACCTCTTTCACTAATCTTTCCTTCTTTGCTAACTCATTGAGTCTTCTACTTTTCCCTTCTAATTCTTCCCGCCTGGTTGATTTTATCAGGGTAAACATCCAAATCAGAGGTAGATTTGGGAAGTGGAGATGACTCCATTGGTCCATCTACAGTGGACAAAAAGGATCTCTTGACATAAGTTTTTAGAAGTCAACTGTACTTTTAAATTCAAATTGAGTGCTTTAATTTCCCTGAAGTAACTAGAAAGTCTGAGTGATTGAGTTTGCAGGCATTAGTAGCTGGCTGACTCATCCCTTTTAAAGTAATGTAGAGAATGACAAAGTTTTGGGTAGGGTTAGGGGGAATTGAGGAATGATTTCTTGTTTCTGTTTTTGGCCTCCTAGACATGTTTATATGAATTGCTTAGCTTTGAAGAATAAACTTATCAACTCTGCCTCAAAATTGGCCTTCTTTTACCTGGAAAATAAGTTAACCAGGCTTCTGTTGACAAGGAGATGTCCCTTGCAGGGAACAACAACAGTAAAGTAATTGGCTTTAACAGAATGGTTGAAATGAGTGTTTGTTATTGAGTCTACAAATGACCTTGAGGGGACATTTAATTCACAGAGCTGACCCTGATTACTCCTAAGCACATTTTTGTGCCCAGAAACTAGTGTTAATCACCATTCACCCTTTCTAAGCACATTTTACTGGCACTGGTACGTATAAATAACTGAAGCACTCCTCCTGAAGGCAGATCTAATGTCTGTCCATTAAAATGGGACCATATGGCCAGTCCCCACATCTAAATCCCACCCTGAACTGATAGGGTTGATCTTCTTGTAACTGCTGAGGTGCTCCTAAGCTCATTTCTATGTTGTACGGAATTACTCTAAAGGTTAAATGGAAAGCAGTGCATCCTGAAAACCAATTTAAATGGGCATGAAACAAGGACTGAAATTGAAATAGCCAATTTATCCATACAAACCATCATTGCTGCTGAGATTTGAACAAACAAAATGACCAGAATTTGGTGACTGGTGGGATATGAGGGAGGGGAAAGAATTCAATGTGATGACATTTCTAAGACTGATGAACTCAGAGGACAGAAAGGGAGCCAGCTGGTGAGTGAGGAAGTGAATGCAGCTTTTCATATATTGGGTTTGAACTTGTGATGAAATGTTTCCTGGTGTATACATATTTTTGTACGTGGCAGAGTACAATGGAAAGACTGCTGGCTCTGGACTCAGATGGCCTGGGTTCAAATTCCACCTCTAACCCTCACTACCAATGTGACCTTAGGCAAGGCACTTAACCTTCCTAGGCTTCAGTTTACTCATTTGTGAAATGAAGGGGTTAAAACATATAACCTCTCACATCCCTTCTGTGTGTAGATCTATGGTCATATGATTGTATGACTATGATCTTTTCTAGTGTGTTATTCTCTGTGGTCATTCTAAATGAATGTAAATGTCCATGAATGGCTGTTAATGAGTTGATGGCGAACAGCCTGGTATAGTGAAAATAACAAACAATTTGGAATTAGAGGATGTAAGTTTGAATCCTGGTTCAGCTTCTTGCTATCTTTGTGACCTTAGTCATCACAATGAGTGAAAAGGGGACCATGTCCTGTAAAGGTTAGAGTTTGTCTGTGAGATCAAGGGTAGACAGGTAGATTGGGGATCCTTGGGATGGAGATGATAACTGAGGTCTTGTAAAAGAATGGACTGACTCCAGAAGTGAGAGTGGAGAAACAAGAGCAGAGAGAGACCAAACACTTCAGACATCACTTAACCTCCTTGGGCCTCAGTTCCTCATTTGTAAAACTGAGGATTTGGACCAGATGGTCTCCAGGATCCCTTTCAGCTACAAATCTATCATTCTCTGATTGGTGAAGAATGAAGGATAAAATGATATAATCAAGGAGGGTGCATGCTATCCTTTGAGGAAATATTAGGCTACAGGTTTCCCTCCTTGAAGATGCTCCCTACTCAATTACCTATAGTTTACCAACGATTAAGCTATGTATGTATTAGGGCTTTTTGGTGGCGGAAGGTAGGAACCATCATTAAACTATAAGTAGGATTCTCGGACTATTTGGGCAGTTCAGAAAAGAAGGGGCTAGTTTTGTTTGGCCATTGGGAATAAGCCTCAAATCACAAAATAGGAGAAAGGTAAGATGGTGGCCAACAGGTGGCAGGAAGTGGCACATACTTTGAAGGGAGAGTAGGCTGTGGTGATGTCCGTACAGGTATTTGTTGTGATTTGTAAAACTGTAAAATAACAAGCAGTCCCTTCTTGGAGGCACAATCAGGGACAAAGAAGAGAAGAAACTTAAATGACAAAGGAAACCTTCATTGAATGTTCAATATTTTAGGATTAAAGCTGTTCATAGCTCTAACCATGTACCTCAGGGGGAAGAAAAGTCACTATATTTAGGTAAATCTTGGAGCAGCTAGATGGTACAGTGGATAGAACTCTAGGCCTGGAGTCAGGGAGACCTGAATTCAAATTTGACTTCAGGGCCTTACTAGTTATGTGAACCTGGACAAGTCATTTAACCTTGTTTGCCTCAGTTTACTCATTTGTAAAATGTGGATAATAATGTTGCCTATCTTTCAGAGTTGTGAGGATCAAATAAGAAAAGCATTTTGGTTGGTGCCTGGTATATAGTTAGTACCATATAAATGTTGGTTATTATTATCGTTGTTGGTCAAGATGTCTGAATCTTGAAGTTTACCTTTGTTGTTATAGTGCAGGTACGGCAGAGGCTTAGGTCCTAGAAACTTGGGACAGGTACCTGTAGAAGCAGGATAACTGCTAACTTGTAGAGTGAGATCTAGTCCCAGAGAAATTGCTTGCCTTTCTAAAAATTTTATTTATTTATTTATTTTAGGGAAGAGAACAAATAGGGGGTTGGGAGAAGGGTGAATCAGACCTAAAAATTGCTTTTGTTAAAGCAGATGGTCACCTGCTATGCAATTTATAGTCTTACAGATTTCCTGGGGGAACTGAGAGATTTAGTGATTTGCTCAGTGTCAAAATGTCAGCGTTTGTCAAAGCAAGACTTAAACTGGTCTTCCTAACACTGAAGCTACCTAGCTCTGTATCTCACTTACCTCACAACAGGTAGATAACTAGAGAGAGTATTTATTAAGCACAGGTACAGTGCTAAGTGCTAGTTAGCTAATTAGGAATATAAATAGAAGCAAAAAGAAAGACAGTCTCTGACCTCAAGGAATTTACATTCTAAGGGGAAAGACAACACATAAAAGAGGAGCTGAAAAGCCAGGGGCAGCAGGAAAAGGAAGCCAGGGAGACAATGTGGAAAATCTGAAGAGTCAGGAGGGATGCAGCGAGAGGAGTGATGGAGGGAGTATGGCTGGCCTAACAACATTCTCAAAATGGAGTTTCTAGAGAAACCCACCAATCACAGGAATGGGCTTCAGGGGAGGAGCCATCTTCTTGAGTGGGAGGGCTACTGGGACATTGTAAAGTGCCAAAGAGTCAACAAGAGAGCTAGGAAAGGCGTGAAAGAGCCAAAAACACATAGGGAAGCTCTCCTCTTACAGTACCTCATTCTGTGGCATAAAGCCTGATGCTTCAATTCTTCATCCTTCCACTTCCAACAATACTCCCAGTGGAGAGGTAGGGGCAGAAGATTATGCAGATAGAGAACTGGGAAGAAATAATGAGGAAATGGAGATACCTGTTCAAGAAAAGCTATTCAGGAAATAGCTAGAAGGAATTTAGCATTAAATGAAATTCTTTCTAAGATAATAGCTCACATTTATGTACCAATGCTTTACCTCATCTAATTTGTTCTTTACAATAAAGCTGTGAGGTGGATGAGGTCATCCTCATTTTACCAATGAAAAGACTGGGATCCACAAGTTAAGTGACTTTCTCAAGGCCTAACTGTAAGTGTGTATCTAAGATGGAATTTGAACCCAAATAGTCCAGACTCTAAGCCTAGTGGCTAAAATACTAGAGTGCCCCGTGTATTTTAAGGCAGTTGAAAAGGAGTCAAAGAGAAGGAGGGATTGAAGCCACTGGGGAGGAATGGGCTATATGTGGGAACTGTGTCCCTCTCCTAGCTGGAGGGACTGGAATCCTAAGCATTGAAAAGGTTGCATAATCTGTTTAAATACTGATTTAAAGCCTAATGTCTGGGGCAGCCACTTAATCCCACTTCTAAAATCATTATTAGAGCCCACTTGGTTGCAGAAGATGTCTTATTTATAACTTGGGGAATATCAAATAAAAATTTATCAATCAATTCTTGTCTGCTGGTAGAAAAAAAGAATTAATGTGGTTGCCGCTTAATGGTAGTAGATCTGTAAGAATGCCCTGAGCAAAGGTCACATCTAGTTGGAGCTGTAAATGCTGTCATTCAATTTTTTTTTTTTGCTTTGTTTGGGGATGCATGAATGCTTGTTATCTCTTTCCATTCCCCATCTGCCCATAATTGTGGCAGATGCAGAACAAGGTCTCAGTTTTTAATTGCATTTTGCAAGGCCATGAAAAATGAAGAACAAAAACCCTCCCAGCCAAACTGGATATAACTCAAGGGTCTTTCAGAAAGTTAACAGCTCTTTTCTGTTTAAGGGTCTAATTGATTTTGGAGAGATTCTGTTTAACATCATCGCTCAATATATTTTTGCCTGTTCCTCGTTAATTTCACCCTTGCCGGGTTGGCAAAAGACAATGGCCTATAGCAAGTATATGAGGTTGATTCTGAGTCAATTGCTAATGGGCAGAGAGGTTCCATTTCAATTAACACCAGTTGGCAAAATCTCAAAATTGGATAGGGACATATTGCTTACTCTCTCTGCACTCTGTGCCTCCCCTCCACCTCATCCCTCCTAAAGTGTTAGGCTCTTCTGGTTTGTTCTTAAAACACTTGAACATTTTGGCATAGGAGACCAGTAGTTAGAGGCTAAGGGACTGCTTCAGAATCATACAAGTTAGACCTGCTGGAGGTGATGGGGTTGGGATCTGGGCCCCAGAAAGGAAAAGCCCTGGACTTTCCCACATGGCCAAATCTCTGGCATTAGCCTGAGGCTATAATCCCATCAACTGGCCTTTCACTGTAGTTACACCCAATCTCCCAATTCTGTTAACCTAGTCTGGTCTTCCTTTGTTTACCTCCCTATGTATGGACCCTGGCCATTTCCCACCCTTAATCCTAGCTAGGCTCCATTCTCCCTTGGCCACAAGGTCCAGGTCACAGGAGTTCTGTTCACCCCAGCTTACTGGTCACTCCTAAGTCCTTCCCTCAGTCTTTCTGTATATAAAGTCCACCTTGTCTCTATTAAGAGGCTTAGATTCTTATAATCTAGCCACAGTTTACCCAGGTTTCAGACTCCTTAAGAGTCTGCTCAATATGATGGATGTTCTAATAAACCTTGTCTTTGGCTGAAAGAAGGCTTGGGCCGAATTCTTTCAGGCAGGACCCACATATTGTGATTTTGGGGTCCCAGGACCCTGAACCCCTAAACCACATCAGAGGCAGCATTGTTTTAGCTTAGAAAATAATAAAGAGTCCCACACATATTCATGTTGTAACTCTCAACCGAGATGATTCTAGGTGAGCCCATGAAGTGGAAGGAAATGCCAGGGCTTGGGATAGTCAGATCTTGTCCATGTTGTTTAGAATTATAGCTGTAGAGTTAGAATGGTCTTGAATCTATATTGCCCAATCTCTTCATTTTACAATTGAAAAAATTGATATCCATAAAGGTTGTGACTTGTTCAAGGTCATACAGCTAGTAAATTTCAAAGGTGGAATTTGAATCCAAGTTTTCTAACTCCAGAACTAGGGTTCTTTTAGAAGTAAGATGAGCTGACGCCAAATAGGACTGAACAACAACGAGGTTTAGCATCACAGGGGTTTGAGTTAGAAAGCCACAATCAGCTCCTATGACTTATCGAGCGACCTTGCATTTATTTATCTTTGTTGGAGACTTTTGATTTGCTAGACTGAGACGGCTGCTCTGCTGTTCTTGAAGGTTTTATGCACCAACATCCTGGCAGTCCAGGATTTGACTATTTGGGGGAAAGATTGTATTCTCTCTTTTTGTTGTTTCCATACAGAAGGTAAAATTCAGGTTCTGTTTTAACAGCATTAGATTTTCTGAAATACTATACTCCATCACAACCAAGCATTTTCTTTCATCTGCCTTTTCATTTATTATTTTTTTTCTCTTTAAAGGCAGCTGATTTCAATAAAACCATATAGGAGGGGCAGATGGTCCATCTAAGCATGTGAGTGCCAAGTTGTGAAAGTTATAAGAATTTTTTTTTTCTTTCAGGGCAGCATTAATTTCTTGACAGATTCCATGAAGCTCTGGGTTGGCAGCTGTGAGAGTTCCTCTGAGGCTGTCACATGATTTGGCCTCTACCAACAAGGTTCAGCTGTCTTGTAGTCTTTTTCCTGGAAGACACACACCATATTCTTTTCAGTCACCCCAGGTTCAGAGGAATCAGTGCCCTTTTCACCTTTGAAACCAAGTTTTCCCATTAGAGTTGGACAAAAAAAAAAAAACAATGTCTGGCCAACTCTGACTCAGTCAGAACAGGTCTCACCATTGATTGCTTTCAGTTCAGTTAAAAACAGCTGTTTTATTTTATATCTTTAAAAAAATCCTGAAATATATTGGCAGAAAGGAAGAGCAAGCAAACGTACAATGGGATTTTAGTGAATAGTAAGCTAATAAGCATACTGGTTTTAGAGTCTGACAGCCCAGGTTTGAAACCTAGCTCTATACTTAATCCCTAACAAGTCATTTGACCCCTTTAGTTCCTTATCTATAAAATGAGGGGGTTGGACAAGATGGCTTCCAAGGTCCCTCCTAGCTTCCAGTCTGTGACCTTATGATCCTTGAATTTATTTATTTTTTTTACCTTTTTGGCTTTCTATGAGACACCTAAGTAATCATTCTTGAGGATGGTACCAAATGATCTACATACTTCATTTCATAAGCCCATTTTACACAGAAAGTTATCCACTCCCTGGGGAAAAAAAAATCTTTGCATCAAAATTCTCAAATAAGGGCTTCTTATCAAAAAATATATAGTATGAAAACAAATTAAGGTGTGTGGGTGAATGCCCCTACCTCACCCCATGGTGTGCTAAAAGTCTTAATGACAGTTTAAGCTTTAATTGTTTAAAACTGCATTAAGACTTTTAGAACACACACATATGTATGTATGTATGTATGTATATATGTCCATCCAAATGCCATTCTCCAACATTCCCCAAAAGATAAGTTGTTAAGGGATATGAATACCATTGTCGAGGGAAGAACAGCAAACTATTAATAACTACATTAAAGAACTCTCTAAATCACTGACAATAAGAGAAAGACAAATCAAAACTACTCTGAGATTTTATATTGCAACCAACAAATTGGTAAAAATGACAAAAGGTTGGGATAGTCAGTGTTGGAGGGGCTGTAGGAAGATAACATAAGAGTGTATGGTTGATAGAGCTGTAAATCAGTATAACCACTTTGGAAAGCAACTTGGAATTATGTAAATGAAGTGATTAAAATGTTTATATCCTTTGTGAAAAATGATTTCTCTAGGTAACCTGTGTCTTAGAGACTCAGAGCTCCCCCTTCAGCCTTCTGTCCAAAATTCTTCAGAAGGACATTTCTGATAATGAGATTGCGTTGAATCTTCTTATCTTGGTCAAACTCCAACCCAGGCCTGAATTGATTTTATCCTACTCAGGTTCAGTGGAGACAGATTCCCAAGACTGGGGGTGGTATTTCCTTTGCCCTGATGGCAGGTGAGATCAACCTCTATTGACCAAGATAGTAACCTGAGTCATGTACTCAAGATCTCATTTTAATACAACCCACCTCTCAGGATTGTTGACCAGTCACTGTTGACTGCTGGGAACACATACTCTTCAAAGGGTATATAACCCTGTACTCTATCCCAAATCGAGCCAGTTCTGAACTGGTTCCCTTAGAGGGGCCCAATTTTGGACTGAACTCCCATGCAATGCATGTTGCCTGCTTGAGAGAAATTAAATCATGGACACATGTACTCTGATTCATTTTTCTTTTTTAGAACAGACTCTGTAATAAATTGGGGTTCAACACCTTTGACCCAGAGATTCCACTGCTAGGCATATGCCCCAAGGAGGTCATCAATATGGACAAAGTCCCCATGTACACAAAAATATTTAAATCAGTACTTTTTGTAGTAGCAAAGAACTGGAAATAAAGTAGATTTTCATCAACTGGGAAATGACTAAACAAATTATGGTGAATGACTATAAGGGAATAATACTGGGTTGTATGAAATGATGAAAATGATGAATGCAGAGAGGCACAGAAAGCCTTACATGAACTGATCCAGAGTAAAATGATCAGAGTCAAGAAAACCCTTTTCATAATACAAGGTTTAATTTCTAATATAGTAAATATAACCCACATAAACAAAAGCTCTTTGGGATCCTTAATAATTTTTAAGAGTATAAAGAACTTTTGAAACAAGAAAGTTTGAGAAAAATGCTATAAACCCTTGAATTGTTTTTCAAATCAAAACCCAACTCCCCACGTCAATAATCTAAGAATCAAAGGGAAATGAATCTAGAAATAACCATGCAGAAGCCTAACTGTGAGTTTTCCCTCATATTATTGGCTCTGATAAATCAGTATCTAGCTGAGTTAGCACAAATGGTAAATAAGTTAGATATTTATGGAAATAAAATGACAGGAGCCTCCATTTATGCTTTTGGAGAAACAAGGTGTTTTATAAGTATCAAAGAAGAATCTGGAAGGGGGTGGTGGTTGGTGCTTTGTTTCTGCCTATCTTTCCTCATCAGCTTCCATCCAGGGCTTTTCAAGGCTCTACTCCCTTCCTACTAGGTCTATGGAGCCATCTTTCTTCAGTCACCATCATTGTGGTCATTATGTTTCAGCTTTGGGAATTGGGCAGCAAATGGGAGCAGTTTCAATAGTAGCTTTCAGCAGATGTGCTCCTCAGAGTCTGTTAATTCAGGCTTCTGTCTGCTTTCCAGAGGCCCAGGAGAGTCCAAAGAAAGCTTGAAACAACAATAAAGAGAAAAAAATTACCTACCATGAAGGTTCCTAGGGTGTAATTCTGCTCTAAAGAGAAGTCAATATTGTTTGACTGTGATGTCTTACAGCTGAGGGACCAGGACAAAAATGAGAAGGCTGAGGCCTTTGAGCTTAAGAAACCAACAACACCTATGCCTCCTGACTGTCTACATATACATATGAACTTAGAACGGAAAATTTAAAAAAAAATATTTTTTCACATAAGGCTAATTTTTGTCCCAGGCTGAATGTTTTATACTGGAGTAAATGATAATAATTGTGAACTCGTAAACTACATGCTTACATGAATCAGTGAATAAATCAAAAAGC
Source organism: Vombatus ursinus (assembly GCF_900497805.2). NCBI lineage: Eukaryota > Metazoa > Chordata > Mammalia > Diprotodontia > Vombatidae > Vombatus > Vombatus ursinus. Next base: position 13,012,163 of record NW_020954576.1, read on the forward strand.
ATTTATTAAGCATTTACTATGTTTCAAAGCACTGTACTAAGTGCTAAGTTTCCAAATACAAAAGCAAAAATAATCCTTGCCCTCAAGGAGCCTTCATCCTAAAAGGTCACATTAAAGAGGGAAGTGATGGCTTGGGAAGGTGGTATTTGGGAGTAGACTGACCTACCTTTTCCGGAAGCACTGGTAGTACTTGGTTGTTTGGTAGCAAGGTGCTTGGCAAAAAGACAATAAAGGAGTAAAAGGAAATGTGTTGGGATCGGTCAGCCCAAGTACAGTGGGCCATATAGAGATGCTTGACAAATGTGGGGTGTGGTGAGCCAGAAGATGTTCCAGAGCCCATGGTTTTCAGTCCTATACATTCTGATCTCTGGTCCAGGCAGCAAGTAGACTTCAATAAGATGCATTTCTCCTTTTGCCCAAGTCCCTTCTGACCTCCTCTCTTCCTGGTGTAGAAGATATATTCCCTGGAGATCCTTGATGGAGAGAAGCAAGGAGTGTGCTGAGACTTTATTGCATATGGCTGATCTTTGAGCCGGTGGCTCCCCTGAGCATAGCAAATCTCCATAAGCTGACTGAATCTTCATCTGTATATTATTGGCTTGGTTTTTGGTTTTTGTTGAAGAAGTTTAGTATACCCTTAAAGGCACTCCTTCAGGGACACAAAAAGAAGGGGAAATGTGGCAGATGGACCTGCTGAAGGAGTAGGGAAATGCAGTAGATGATAGAATAACATATTTAAAAGCAAGGGGGATGGGAAAATAATTGTATTAGTAATAGCTAGCATTTGTATAGCTCTGTAAGACTAGCAAAGCAAAGTCCTTTACAAACATCATCTCATCTTATTCTCACAACAACCCTAGGAGGTTGTTGCTACTATTAACCCTTTTACAGATGAGGAAACCAAGGCAGACAGAGTGACTTGCTCAGGATCACACAGCTAAGAAATGTCTGAGGCTGGATTTCAACTCAGATCTTCCTGACTCAGGTTCACAAACCAGCTGATATGTACAGTGGTTGGTGATCCATCTGATTGAAGGATAAAATATGTAGAAAGGAGTAGTATGGGGGAAGGCTCAAAACATAGGGTGTTGGGCCTTGAATTTTCTTTTTAAGGGCCTTGAATTCCAGGCAAGAAATTTTAACTCAAAGTTGAAGTTGCTTAGTTAGCTAGCTTTTATTAAGTACCTACTAAGTGCTAAGCACTGGAGACACAAAGAAAGGCAAAAAAGAAAACAAAAATAACAGCAACAACAACAACAAAATGGCATCTACTCCAGATGAGCTCAAAGTCTAATGGAAGAGACAGCATATAAACAGCTATGTTACAAATAAGAATATGCAGGATGTATTGGGAGAAGTCTCTAAGGAGATTGTAGAAAAACAGCTAAGGGACTTTGAGTAGAGAATTGACATGACCAGTCCTAAGGAAGATAATTCTGGCAACAATTTCAAGGATGAATTGGAAAGGAGAAAGGATGCATGAATGGATGAATTAATGAAAAGCATTTATTAGGCGCTTACATGCACAACACTGTAGTAAGTGTTGTGGACAAAAATAGAAAAACTGACAGTCTTTGCTCTCAAGAAGTTTATTTTCTCAGCATATCTAGGAGGTTTCAGAAGCAAGTCAGATAAAAAGGTCCCTTGGTCTTTAGACTGTGGCTGGAAATGCATCTTTTAAAATGCCATTTCCACTGATAAAATCACATTGATTTCTGATGATGAACAAAGACATTGTTAGATCTGTTAGAGTTATTGCAATGGTGAGGGTCGATGTTGTTAACGAGAGACCTATACCAAGGAACTAGAGTGATAGAGACAGAATGAGAGATATAGGAGAAGTAGAATTGACAGGATATGGTCATCCTAGAAAAAAGCAAAACCCTTTACAAAAATTATCTCATCTTATTCTCACGACAACCCTAGGGGGTAGTTGCTACTATTAACCCCTTTTACAGATGAGGGAACCAAGGCAGACAGAGGTTAAATAACTTGCTCAGGGTCACACAACTAAGAAATATCTGAGGCTGGACTTCAGCTCAGGTTCGCTAAACCAGCTGATATGTACAATGGCAGGTGATTAATCTGATTGAAGGATAAAATATATAGAAAGGAATAGTATGAGGAAAGATTGAAGCACACCATCAAGGTTCTGCACCAGGGAACCTTAGGGAGTGGTGAACTATGGGGAACAGTGAAGCTAGAAAGGCCAGATTTGGGGGAAAAGATAAACTCTATTTAAAATGTGTGGATTTTGATTTAGCAACAAGAACATTGCTATGTGTGTCCACTCTAATAGAATGTTGCCGATGTGGTTCACCTGAAAAAGATGGACGTACAGGAATCCACTGCATGGAAATGTTGGGGTGCTTGGGTGCTTGTGTTTTTACTTGGACCCCAATTTCTCCCTAGCCTCAGAAACACTGCCTCTGACCACCATTCCCCTGCCCAAGGACACTGCCTAGCAGTTATTCATGGATGGGCCCCAGCATGACCCTTATCTCTCTCCCTGGTGCAGCTACACAAAGCTGGGTGAGAGAGTGCTGTGCTGCTCAGGTCCCAGCTCTCAGATCATGTCTCTGGAAGCCTCCCAATTCCTTAATAAGCTCCTTCTTGTGAGAAAGCTTTCCCTTGTTGCAGAGCATTTTCTCATCAAGACAGAGGGATAGGGGTGCCTTGCACAACCCAAGGAGTATTGTCCTTGGCCAGCCCAAGGACTCTTCCTTCTGGCAGACTCCAAAGATCCATACCTCTGTCATCTTCCTCCCTGTCTGGTGTACTCCCTGTACTTTCTCATCCATAGCTCCCAAAGACACCTGGAACTTTAGATTACCTCATCAGTGTCCCTGGCATTCCTTTTCCATGCCCTTTTCCATATAAACCCTAGCTCTATCCTCAGTCTCTCACAGGTTCCTTAAGAATCCTTGCCCACTGAAAAGTGTAACAATAAATCTTTGCCACCTTGATTTAAGAATGCTTGAGTCTGTGAACTCATTCCAGACGACCCCGTCCGGTACTCCAGTCTTTGAGGGGTCTCAGCCTCTCAGACTGCAACAGAAGTGGTGATTGAAACCTGCGGAATGAGGAAGATTGTCTAGGGAGAAAGCCTTTTATGCTTATGAAAAAACAAGGGGACTGAGAGAGAGACTATTCCCTGTTCCCAGGGCCTAATTTTAGGTGCTTGATCAGAGTTTGTTACAAAGGAAGACTTCAGTCAGATTAGAATAGGTATTCTTCCTACCTTGAGAGAAAGGGAAGTTTAGGATTTCAGAGCACGTTCATATGCAAGTTGCCACACACCACTGATTTCAGATACTGGAGGCACTGACTACACCCACAGACTAAATTCTTCACCCAGCACAGTTCTTCAGAAAGGATGGGCTCAGGCATTTCAGCTTGTTGTAGGAAATTAGATGGCAATTTCTCAAAATACTAATTGACAATCAGCACCTATGTGAATGTCTCCTTGCTTGGGTGGTTTTGTTATGTAGCAATCAGGGGCCTTCAAATGCTTATTTTGGTAGATTGAGAATTGCCTAGAGGCCTGCCTGCTAATCAGATATTAGCCCTAAGGAAGTAAAATATTTTGTCCTTGGGGTCCCAGACAATTATCTCCTCCATCAGTGTTTTCAAGCTATGTGCTTCTATGCCTGCCCAGGGACTGTATTATATAATCGCATGTGGAGGGAGAAAGCCAGAAGCAACCTCCCCAGTTTTTTTTTTCTTTCCGTACTAGGGCCTTTACACCTTATTGTCCCTAGGCCCCACCTAGTCTTAACATGCCTTAAATTGGAAGTTGCTTGCTTTTTGGAGGAAAACATTTTTTTCCCCAGGATGGCCACAGATAGGAGAGCATCCTGTTGAAAGAGTTTCCTGCCCCTCCCACCCCCCCAGATTCCATCAAGAGTTTGTTCCTTCCTCCCACCTTCCCTTCCTCCCACCTTCCCTTCCTCCCACCTCCCACCTTATCAACTCTAAGGCCCACAGTATCAAAATATTCAAAACCCATCTCTAATAATTGCTGATTAAGTAAGCATGGGTTAAGTTACTTAACTATGCTAAGCCTCCATTGGCCTTTAAAAAAATTGTTCATTGCCAAACAGTTTACATCCTCTCACCACTTTGGATGTACATATGATAAGGATGGGATCTAGACCCCAAAAAAGGAAAAACCCTGGACTTTCCCATATGGCCAAATCTCTGGTGTTTCCCTGAGGCTATAATCTCTGTGACCTTTAACCTAGCCTAGCCCTCTAATTGTTTTACCTCCCTATGGCCCCAGGCCACTTTCCACCCTTAATTTTAGCTAGACTCCATTCTCCCTAGTGGTTCAGGTCCCAGAAGTTCTATTACCTCATAGACTACTTGGCCACTCCTAGATCCCTCCCATAGTTTTTCTGTATATAAGGTCCATCTTGTCTCCTTTAAGATGCTCAGATTCTTAAAATCTAGCCAAAAGCTCATTAATGTTCAGACGCCTTAAGAGTCTGCCCAATATGACAGATGTTCTAATAAACCTTGTCTTTGGCTGAAAGAAGGCTTGGGTTGAATTCTTTTGGGCAGGATCCACATGTGATTTTGCGGTCCTAGTACCCCTAAACCTCTAAACCTCAACACATTTTAAAAAAATTAGCCAATCTATTTTCTCTCCCTCCTACCCTTCACTCCATTAGGGGGAAAAAAAGAAAAAAATTATCTGTAACAAATCTACATAGTCAAAAAAGTCAAGTTCCTTCATTGGAAATATAGATCTTATTTGTCACCCTGAATCCAGCACCTTTTGGTCAGCTTATGGATAACTTGCTTCATTACTGATCCTCTGGAATCATGGATCATCATTTTGTTGTTTGTAGTTCTAAAAGCTTTTAAAGTAAGATCTGTTTCTAGTTTTGTTATGATGTAATAATACTGGTGCATAATGAAAGCGTTCATTTTTTTTAGTCCATTTCAGGTGACCTTTGTGGTTTACTCACTTTTTATAGTCAATGCTATCTGTACTGAAGGATTTCCACAAGGTGGGCTATTGGTAGTTCTCATGTTTTCCAGTATATCCAGCCTTCTTGTGGTTCAAGGTATAGGAGCTCCACTGTCTACTTTGTGAAGCTCATCACCATGACAGTTTCAAATAAGGCCAGCCTGCAGTCCTATTTCCTTGATTATCTGATTCTTAGAATGATGATGATGATGATAATGATGTAATTATTTTTTCATTTTTTTTGCCTTGTATTTTTACAGCGTGGTCATTTTTGGATATCCTCATGAGCCTTTCTTTATAACAAAGAAAAAGTTAAACAAAATCAGCCCAGTGATTATGTTTAAGAGCATATGCAACATACTTTAGGACTGTAGTCTTGCATCCCTCTGAAAAGAAGGAATGTGCATTTCCTCATTTTTTTTTCTGTAGGGCCAAGATTGGTCATTATGATTACTTAGCATTAAGCTTCTTTAGAGGGTGGTTTTTCTTTATATTATTTTAATCATTAGTTTATGTGCTCCTTGAAAATAGGGACTGTTCTTGTTTTTTATAGTTTGTCAAGCAACATATTTGACATATATTAAGAACTTAATAAAGGCTTATTGGTTGATTGATCATGTATATTATTCTCCTGGTTTTGTTTACTTAACTCTGGATCAATTTATTTAAGTCTTCTATGTTTCTTTGCATTCCCTATTTGCCATTTCTTATGGTAAAATAATATTCCATAAATCGACATACTACAGTTTGTTCAGTCATTCCTCAATCTATGGGCACCCATTTTGTTTTAGGGTTTTTTTTTTTGTTACCAGAAGTGAACAGCAGATTTATTAGAGCTATGAAATGAAGCACATTCATTTTAAACAGGAAGATAAGAAATTTCTGAAAGAGGGAACAACTCTCCTGTAGTTACATGGCAGAGCTGAGCTCTGGCTATTACTAAAACTTGTGACCTTATTTACATCCAGTTTTCTAGTCACTAAATCACATTTGTAAAAAATAGATTTTTTAAAAAAGCAATTAGGTCATTTGCAAAATGCTGTTTCAACTCTGGGCTTATCCTGAGGGTAAACTTAATAAACTACTTCAAATGAGTGTAAGTAAGGAATATTGATAAGGTAATCTGAATGTTAAGCTATTCACTAAATTTACCACTGGGGATATTTCCTGACAACTCCAGCAAAATGAGATGTCACTAGTGGCAACATGACATAAATGGATCTAATTGCAATTGGGCAATAAAAAGTGAGAAAAGAACATCAAACTGATAATATATTCACTACAACTTCAGTTCTACAGTCTTGTGCATAAACAATGATTCTTAACATTTTTTATAGCTTTTCCCCAAACTGACATGTTTAATTTTCTAAACAAATCACCCACTGCCATTTTTTATCTAACAGGCAGAATAATGTGGAAAAATGTATAAGTAGTGGTGGGTACATTTAATTCAATTCAAAAATATTTTTTGAGTGGCTTCTTTGTGAGAAGAAGCTCAGGGGTGCAGCACCCCCACAATCTGGAAAATCCACATAAATTTTTTTTCCAGAGAAGTCTGAATTTTTTCTTTTTCTTTTATGGGATGTTTACAGTACCTTATTGTAAAATTTGGGATAAATATTTGGTCATAGGCTCTGTGTCATCTGCTGGCCCTCGCATGTCATCTGTGCCTTTCATAAAACTCCCCCAATATTTCCATTTAATTTCTTATGCTGATCTGTGATATATCAAAACTATGATGGGGAAAGTCCTGGTATGGAAGGGATAACTGTAATAATTTCATAGAATTTTAAGACTTCCTCACTAGAAGGGACCCAATCCTTCTCTCTCATTTTACATATGAGGAAATTGAAGTCCAGAGAGACTAAGTGATTTTACCTGGTTATTCAGGTAGTCTATAGCAGAGCTGAGCTCTCTGTTCCTATCCTTTGATTCTAGTTTTTTTCCAGGGCTCTGCATTAACAGGATAGGCAAATGCATAATTTAGTAGCAGGAAGACTCCACACAGAGAGCTGACTACCTCTTGCAGGGTGTGTTGTAGCAGGTTTCCTTTTCTATTATGGATTTGATGAGCCACCCATTAAGGTCCCTTACAAGTGGGACATTGTGGTTTTTTTGAAGATTGTGTGTTAGCGAGTTCTTTGAAGGACACATAAATAAAGCAACAGCCTACCTGATTGGTTTATATATACACACACATACATATAAAGATACAAGAGCTCTGTATTATATGAGATCCATCTATATTCTGTGTATTAGTCTACCTCTCAGTAAGTCTATTGGTCTATTTAAATATTGTTTTATAGTGGGAGACAGTTGTACTAAATGAAAGATGACATTTCATTTTTGACCCTTTGTGATCTCTTGGGCAAATTCTTTATCTTTCCTTTGTCATAATTTTCATAATGGCAAAATTGTATTCCTTTCAATGTTTTTTATTTTCAGTGAATAAGCATTAATAGCATATTAAGCCTTCTGAAGTTTCATTAAACAGTTTGTTGAATATGCTGTGAATAATCACCTACTTGATCTTAAATTATTATATGAGTCTGATTAACTTTTATAAACTGCAAAACATAATAATAATAAACATTTTTAAGTGCTCTTGACAAGATAAAATGAATAGAAATTGAAGAATAGCAATTATAGTTAAGGGATAGAAGAATTACCTTTGTGTATAAATTGATCAGTGCTCCTCATCCATGGAAACTGTAAATACCTTTGGCTGTGCAATATTGGTTATTATAATCTATAGTGATGTGTACCAAAATGACTATTCAAGAATAATTTGTACTTAGATAGGTTTCTTTTTTTGGGAGGGGAGTGGGATTGAACCTGTGAATTCATTGGTCTGTGGGATAGAAAGCTCCAGATAAGGAACTTCTTCTACCAATTTGGACCTATACTTTCCCTTTAATTTAAGAGTCTTAGGTCTTAGAGAACTGTCTTGGGAGGTTATATAAATAGTCTATGAATAGTCAACAAGTATTTTTTTTTTCCATGGATTTTTTGTGCCAGGAACAAAGTATTATGTATTATGTATTAGAGCATTATGCTCTAGGGATACAAAGACAAAAGTTTAACGGTCCCTGCCTTAAGGAGCTTACGTGCTAATTGTTGTTTAGTAGTTTTCAGTCCTGTCCAACTCTTGGCGACCCCATTTGGGGCTGTCTTGGTAAAGATTCTGGAGTAGTTAACCATCTCCTTCTGTAGCCTTTTTTATAGGTGAGGAAACTGAGGCAAACAGGGTTAAATGACTTGCCTAGGGTCCCATAGCTAGTAAGTGTCTGAGGCCAGGTATGAACTCAGGAAGATGAGTCTTTCTTACTCCATGCCTGGCACTCTATCCACTGTACCACCTAGCTGCCCCTTTATATGATAATGGGGCAGACAATATGTAAATATGTAGGTATATACAATATAAAAGAGACAATAAGATACCAGGTAATCTTAGAGGGGAATGTACTTTTGGATGGGGGGGTAATTCCTACAAAAGATAGCTCTTGAGCCCCCCTTTTTTTTTTTGAAGGACTACATGGATTCTAAGTTAGAGAACATAGCCTATAGTTAGTTCAAAGACTCAGAAATAAGAGATGGAGCCTTCTGTATGAGAAATAGCAAATAGGCTAATATGACTTGACTACAGAATGGATGGAGGCAGTAGGAAGAGGTTCAGTTGTATCCTTAGGCAAATAACTTAACCTTTCACTGTACTAGGCTTTAAGACCATGAGTTAGAGAGCACAAGCTGATCAGCTTTGGGAAAAAGGAATTTCTTCACCTAGGAATCCCCTATACTGATGAAAACACAGTCTATCTCTTTTTAATTATACCTAGTATGAATGATATAAATGTTTGACAATAATAGTGTGAATTACTGTAAAGCAAGGGAAATGACAGTGTGTGTGTGTGTGTGTGTGTGTGTGTGTGTGTGTGTGTGTTTGAGTTCATGTATGAGTTGGAGGGATAGAATGGTCAGAATGGCTCAAAACCCAAACCAGATGTGGGCCCAGAAAATAGAAGTTCCAGCCTTTTCCTATCCTGTGTATCCCTTGCAGTTACACAAACCCTGATGTGAACTGACAGGAAAGTTAAGAGTTGGGCAGTGAGGGAATACAGATTCTGACAGATGGAGGCAGAAGATAAGTGATTCTAGGAGGGAGAGAGTAGCTCCATTTGTTACCTGCTGCCTGATAGGCCTTTGATAGGTAAACGCATATGGTAAATTAAAGATGTGACATGTAATACTATCCTTCAGGATACCTTATTTTGTTAAGACCTTGGCAGTTACTAAAAGACAGGCATCTGGCCAATCTGTGATTTGCCATAACATCTTATAGTTAAACTCCTCAGCTCTGCTGTGTTACTTTTGGTGACTTTCTATTGTAAAGGAAAAGAAAATTGAGCTCAGACTGACAAGGCTTATGAAGAGGGATTGTAGAATTTCTTCCCTGGAGAGCTGCAACAATAAGACAGACAACGATTTTTGACTGTCTAGAGGACTCTTTTATACATTTTTTTCCCTCTATAAAAGCCTAAAATAAAATACTAATGCAAAATTGGTGAACACCATGTATTTAATGTTATTTTAGATTATTTTTCATTGAATAAATGAGCAAACAGCCCTTTCAAATGTATACACCAATCTGTACTAATCTGAGAACTCAGTGCAATGTTTCATATAAGAAACATAGCTATCTTCCCCTCTCCACATGCCTTCTCCCTTTTACAAAAGATCAAAACAGCAGCAAAAAAACTTTAAGTTCTGTTAAATTGATTTTCTGATCATTTTGGTCAGTGACTATTATTGTCACTGATTTATAGGAAGCGGGATTTAGACACAATAAAGAGAAGGGGATGAAATGACAAGAGTCCATTTTGCTTGTGCATCTGTTGATTTATGCTGGGTTTAGTTTGGACAGATCTATGCAGTGTCTCCTTTCTGAAAGGTTTAGAATCCTTTCTGACTTTAATCTGTTTGCTGCAATCTAAACTTAGCAGAGAATCAGAATGTTTGTTAGTACTAGAGGGGACTTTAGAGATGATCTGATCCAATTCTCTCATTTTACAGATGACCAAACTGAGATTCAAAGAGTTCAATTTATGATTGGGTCTGTGCTTTAGGTGAATCACTTTGGTGGATGAATGGGGGATAGATTGGAGTGGGGAGAGACTTGGGGCAGGCAGACCCACCAGCAGACTGTTGCAATAGTCCAGAGATGAGGTAAAGAGAGCCTGTGCTAGAGTGGTGGTAGTGGTGTCAGAGGATAGAAGGGGGCAGATAAGAGATGTTGCAGAGGTGCAATCAGCAGGTCTTGGCATCAGATTGGATATGGTGGGGTGTGTGTGTGCGTGTGCGTGTGTGTGTGTGTGTGTGTGTGTGTGTAAGAGATTATATCTTTTTTTTATTCTTCGCTGATCAATTTGATCAATTCTGAATAAATGAGAGGCTGGTCCTGCTGCTCAGACAGCTGCAGTTGTGACAATAACAGTTTATCATCTTAGGTCCCCTTGAGCTCTTGAGCAAACTGAATAGGGTTCATGTACTTTAAAGTTATGGTGTTTTAAAACCACATTTTCTGTAATATACATTTTTTCTAACTACTGTCACTCTTCACCCTCCCTCAGCTTGTAGTTTAGAATTTTAGGTGGAGGGTCTTTAGCAGTGCTCTGTACTCACAAAGTGGTTATACAGCAACATTCATGCACTGTAGCAGACAGATTTTCCATTTTTAAATATATAAAATGCATCAAGGATATGTCCTTAAAGCTCTTCAGTAACCTATTGCAGCCCAGGGTCCAATTTCTACTTTCCTTCTAGGGCAACAGTATCTCCTGAGAATGCAGACAACTTCCTATATCAGGGTTCTACTTATTTAGTAATATAACTGCACTTATGTAGTGTAGTTGGAATTAGGCTATGTCCTAGGTAAGAGCTTGGGTAAGCGTCTCTGTCCATACTTACAATGACATGGCCATGATTGGGACTAAAGGAACATTCTATCACTTTACTAGAATATACTACTACTTTTGCCATAACTGATAAAATTCTACCTTTCTCCTCTAAGAATTTTTTTTTTAAGTGTCTGAGGAAGAGAGAATTTGGGATTACTTTCTATGCATCTCCCTTCCATGATATCTCTGTAGGAAATCTGGAAATTTCCATTGCCTCAGAAAACTCTCACTGGGCACCATTTGCATTGTCTACCCTCTGAACTTTTGACCCAGTTTTCTGTACCTGCCTACGGACATCAGTCCAAAGAAGCTTTTCAGTGATCATATCATGATCATCTAGCAGTCATCTCCATACCCCAAGTGGCTGGTAAAAGTATGCATTTGTCAATCAGTCAGTCAACAAGCATCCTAATGTGTCAGTCCTTTGACAACTGAAAAGAATTGCCTGAGCTTCCCATTTTGCCAAGACCCCTCACAGTAGAAAACTCATCAGGCTCAAAGCCTAATCATGTGCAAGGAGTGCTATCTAGACTCAGCTCCTGCAAATGCCAATAACACAAGAATTTTAATGGAGATACTGAATGAGCCAAAAAATATAACCCTTCTATCAGAGACTTTAATGAGGGAATCAAAGAAAAGACCTTGCAGATTGCTTTTGAAGGCAGGAGCAGAATATCTGTAGCATGGTAACAGTGGGAAGAGTACTGGGTCTACAGTCAGAGAACCTGTGTGACCTTGGGTGGGTCATTGAACTTTCCTGGGCCTCAGTTTCCTCTTGTAAAATGAAGGTATTGGTCTAGAGGGGCTCTGAAGTCCCTTTTAGTTCTAGGTATCTTGTTATGAATATTGGGTACAAAGTCCAAGAGGGAGGGCAGGGTAAATGGTGCCCCAGATGGACTTTTTGGAGCAGTGGAGCTGTCCAAATTTCCTAGAGAGAAGCAGGGAGAAAGGTTGCAGGCAGAGTAATTGTTTAACTTTTCTACCTCACATTTAGTTGTTGCAGTTGAGTTCTCAGAGAGAATAGGGAAGGGAATGAGCTCTTATGTTTTATCTACTATATGCTAAGGGGTAGCTAGGTGGTGAAGTGGATAGAGTGCTGGTCCAGGAATCAAGAGGACCTGAGTTCAAATCTGACCTCAGACATTTACTAGCTGTGTGACCTTGAGCAAGTCACTTAACCCTGTGTGTCTCAGTTTCCTTATCTATAAAATGAGCTGGAGAAGGAAATGGCAAACCACTCTACCATCTTTGCAAAGAAAGTCCCAAATGGGGTCACAAAGAGTTGGGCACGGCTGAACAATAAGTGTGTGCCAGGCACTGGGCTAAGCACTTTTACAAATATTATCTGAATTGATCCTCACAACCATGCGAGGTAGGTGCTCCCACTTTATAGTTGAGGAAACCGAGGCAAACAGAATTTGTGACTTGCCCAAAATCACACAGCTGATATCTGAGCCTTTTGATTTGAACTCAGGTCTTCCTGATTCCTATCCACTGCACTACCAGGTGCTTTCTGAAGGAGCTGACCCATTTATCAGGGATGAAAGGCTGGTATAACAGATAAGGTAAAACTATTGGTATGGAAGAATGGCCTTCTAGCCCTAAATATGACAATGTCATATGAGAAGATATAGCCAGGGTCTGTGAGAGATACTAATTACAATTACATCTTGGGTGGATCTCTTAACATCTTGAACTACAGGAATAAAAACACACCTCTGACAAGAATAATAACACAACTGAAGGTACCTAGGTGTAAACAAATGGTCATACCATATTCATTGAATAGTAAAGAGATCAGCTAACTAGTACAGTGAGTGTGTTGGACTTGTCTAGGATAAAGTTGAATAGGCAGGATAAGGCCAGATTTTGGAATACCTTGAAAGCAGGTCAGAGAAGCTTAGACTTTTTATAGCTAGAAAGAAAAAGTCAATCGAATTTTTTGAGATAGATAAAATGATGAAAGTTCTATTTTGAGAAAACCAATATGGCAATAGTATATGAAATGAACTAGAAAAGATAGATGAAAATCAGGGAGGCTGTCTAGAAGACTATTGCAGTTATCTAGATGGGGTGATATGAACATAGACTGAGGCAGTTACAATGGGAATGGAGAGAAAGGGGGTAAATGGTAGAGATATTTGGAAAGAAACCTTTAAAAGCCTTGGTGGTGCTTTTTATCCTTCTCTCTCATGCAAACATATCATAGCCCATCTTACTATTCAATAAGACATCAGTGAGGCATAGCAGATTCTAAGTAACTTTGCTGTATAACTGGACAACTATATCCAAGGATGATAGTTGACTAGGACTCACAAAGTCACTCTATTTTATACCTGTCTCCATTTTAGAATGAAACAATCTGAGAAAGTGGAATAATTTGTGTAACTGAATATTGTGCATTCTGATAGGAATGTGACAAATTAAGTTTGGATGAAAAGAGGAAAAACCCAGCCATTATCTACTCTCCCTTTAATCTAGTGACTCACAGCAGTTCTTTCTCACTCAAATTCACCAGGGAAGATAGATAGTTCACAAGATGTTCTATTCAGGCTTTATATATGCACACTCTGCCTCTATCGAGTTAACCATTCTTTCAGCTCCTAAGCTAATTAGATGGTTTTTCACCTTAGTGTGGACTCCTTATCCATTCCTCAGTTGAAATGGGCTCCCCAAAGATCAGTGTGCTGACCTGGAACCAGACAACAACTGAGCATGCTGGTATAACCCACCTATAAAGGTTAAATGAAATATGCTCCAGCAGGGATTCTTTACCCAAGGTCTGTGAACTTTAGCAAAGTGCCTGGCACGTAGTAGGTGCTTAATATATGTTCATGGATTGATTGTGATTTAAAAAAAATATTTAGATGACTGTATTTCAATATAGTTGGTTTCTTTAATAATCTATTTTGGTTTATGAATTCTAAAGCATTCTGAGGAAGGGTTCGTGAGCTTCACCAAAAAAACAAAGGCTAAGAACTCCTGTTCTGAGGACTAAGCCCTTCCATTCACTTATATATTCTGATAAACTAGTTTTTGGTAATATGCTCAAAAATTCCAGGACAGCTCCTAATGAAGGTATATGCAATTCAACAGTAGACTTTGGAGATAGCACTCCTTCCTTCCTTTGCCAACCTAAAGGAGAAATTCTAGCGGTAAGAAATCCTTAGGATTTGGATCTGAGACCTTAAAAATCAGCTAGTCCAATACCCTCATTTAATATATAAGGAAAGAAACCCAGAGAGGCGCATGACTGTCCAGGATAACACGTGCAGTAAATGGCACAGCTGGGGTTTCAACCCCAAACCTCTGTCACCCCACATCAATTATTCTTTCTACTGTACCTCTTCTAATTTAAGTGTAATTAGGAGGGAACCATGGTGGGCAAGTTTATTTTTTCAGTGCCCATTAAATCACTGTGTAGGAAGATGTCTACTTTTCCTATTCATAAATCTATTCCTGACAGAGAAATCACAAACCATCTGCCAAAATGAATTAATTCTTTGCCAATACCACTAGATTTCATTCCCCATGTCTTCATTTTCCCCAAAGAACTGACTGAGCTTCTTAGAAAATGAACATTTCTCCTACTCATCTCTAAACCATTGACTGAATGACCTTCCTAAATGCAAAGTTCTGCTCAGTAACCTTTAGTGGTTTCTCTTTGGCCAATAGGATGAAGTCTAAGCATCTAGAATGGCTAGAATGGCTCACAAGGCTTACCATAGTCTTATTTTGATCTATCCTTTTGGTTTTATCTCCTATTACTCATGCATTTTTCACTCTAGCCAAACTAGGCTGCTTCCCGTTTTCTAACGCTGTATGACGTTTTCCTAACACTGGTGCCTTTGTTTACTCCATTCCATAAAATGGAATGTTTCTCTTCTCTCATAGTTTATCTGTTGAAATCTTGGTCATCTTTCAAGGATTTCCTCAAAAACTAGTTTCACAAAAATTTATTGAGTCCTCTGAGTTGAAAGGTATCTTATCCCTTCCCTGAGCTCTTGGATCATTTTATCTGAACCATCCTTATAGCATTTATTGTCTTCTACTTTTTTTGTAGTTATCTGTGTTCGTATTTCCTGAGTTCAAAAAGACTATAAGCTCCCTGAGGACAGGAACTTAGCTTACCCCTCTTTGTATTTCTCCTAATGCATAGCCTAGCTCCTTGCAAATAAAAAGTGTATAATAATTGTCAGTGAATTAAAATAATGCCTAATATTTATAGGGTAATTTAAGCATGGTATCTCATTTGATTCTTCTAATCTTTTGAGGTAGGTACTACAAATATTAATACCTCCATTTTACAGATGAGGAAATTGGGGCTCAGAGAGATTAGGTAACTGGCCTATGGTCACACATCTAGTAAGGGGTCACTGGTAGACAGAGCATAGGCTCCTAGATTTAGAGCTGGAGGGACTTCAGAAGTCATCTAGACCAGCCACCTTATAGTACTGAGGAAACTGAGGCTTGGAGAGATTAAGTGACTTACTTAAGGTCACATAGGTAAGTGATGGAGGAAGTAGGCCATCCACTACATCCCGGACCATTGCCAGTTGTCTTGACTTTTGTCTTGTCACTGGACTTTGAGGAGATAGTGAGGCTGAAAACTTTGAACAGTCCTGCCTCGTTTAAATCCAATTCACACAAATATCAGAACATCACCCTCACGATGTCATTGATCCTCTTCAAGAATGAAGGACAAACAACATTCAAACCAAAGTCCTGACTATTTCCAATATTCCACAGTGACTCTCATGGAGCAGTCAACACCCCAAGAGGATAAGATACAAATAACAAAGATTTATTAAGCATCTATGTGCCAGATAATGTGCTAGGTACTTGGGTATACAAATACAAAAAAGAAGAAGGAGAAGGAGAAGAAGAAATAATAATTCAAACTTGAAAAGATATATGGTAAACACCAAAATGTCTTTAAGTTGGTACGTGACACTCCAACTTGGGAAGACATTTTGAAGATTTGAAGATGGGAAGACTTGAGAATTTTGTATTCACCCTAATAAAATGCTTGGAAACCTACCCTGGGCCTAACGTTGGGCTGCACAGGGGGAAGAGAGAAAATATGATTTGATTCCTGACCTCAAGACGCTAGTGTATGTGAACTGTAAGATTGAGGCTGCCTCATATATCATAGGTGCTTAATAAATCCCCCTTGAATAAAGCAGATTTGTTTATTAAGAGTTTGCTTTTGAAATGGATAGAGAATTGTTTTTAATGTATTCCTGGCTTCCTCTACTGGGATCTGCTGTCACTTCAAAGCCTCAAATAGTTCACCATTGCTTAATGTAGAGTGACTGGAAATAAGACAGAGGTCCAGGATGCACTCAGTTGAGACATGCTGGAATAAATCCTGCATATTTCTAAAGAAGCATTTTTGAGTGCTATTAACTAAACTCAGAAATAAAGATTCAACACTAGAGCTGGAATAATAATAGTAATAATAATAAAAAAAATCATTCCCCATGGGCA
The DNA here is from genome assembly GCF_900497805.2 of Vombatus ursinus. Taxonomy (NCBI): domain Eukaryota; kingdom Metazoa; phylum Chordata; class Mammalia; order Diprotodontia; family Vombatidae; genus Vombatus; species Vombatus ursinus. The sequence goes on from NW_020954576.1 coordinate 13,028,582, forward strand.
ATGGGACTGTTCATAGGCAGTTATATTACATAAAACAACTCTTCCCAACAAGAATTATGTAACTGGGTAATCATACTTTACTTCATTGATTATGCCACATATAGCAAGTGTGATGCAATACTATATTCATTCATTCATTTTGTGTAGGCAAGGACTGATAATAGTAAAATAAGTGCAACTCTTCATTGAAACAAACACACCTGACATTGGGATACTTACTATTATTATTCCTGGTGGGAAAATAAATGTTTGTTATCTTTAGAAAACAATAGAATACATTATGTTCTCTTGGAAATTTTTTTGGTTAGTATTCATGTCAGATTCCATTTATGCACTAACATCATAAAGGGTGCTTTCATTTTAAATTGTTGAGGGAAAGCCCAAATGAGGAAGAATAAAATGCAAGATTAAGTGAGGCCCAATTTCTACTTCCTTTTGGAAAAGGAGCCCTCCTGCATCATTTCCTGTTGGGCAGTTAGCATATTTTTGAATAAGATATGAAATAACTCCCCTTCCTTTGGAGTAGCTTTGCACGAGGCTCTTCTATCCCTTGGGAAAAAGGGTTGTGAACAGAAATTGGGAATGAGTGTGGTTGACTCTTCATGTCACTGCATATGATAATATTGATTTACATAGAAATTTCCTAAAAGCAGTCCTGTAGAGTAGAAAAAGGCAAATACCATCCTTATTTTACAGGTAGGAGAATTGAGACTCAGAGAGGTAATTTGTTCAAATTTTTTTCCCTCACCAATTTAAGCTCCATACATAACCCCTTCCTACCTTTCCAGTCTTCTTACACCTTACTCACCACCACAGACTCTTCAGTCCAGTGACACAGGCCTCCTGGCTTTTCGTCAAGTAAGGTGGTCCCATCTCTCTTAGCTAGGGGCATTCTCTCTGACTGACCCCCCATTCCTGGAATGCTCCCCCTCCTCTGCTCTGATTATAGACCTCCCTGCTTCCTTTACCTCCCAACTAAAATCTCACCACAGGAAGCTTTTCCTAACCTCTCTTAATTCCACTGCTTTCCCTTTTAATTATATTCTATTTATATAGATTACTTTATACATATTTGTTTGCCTGTTCTCTTCCCCATTCACCTGTAAGTCTCTTGAGGGTAGCAGTGGTCTTTTGACTTTTTTTTTTGTTAATCCCTAGTGCTTGGCATATTGCCTGGCACATAGCAGGTGCTTAATAAGTGTTTATTGATTGATTTTCTGACTGACCATGTCATTTCCTTACTCTCAAAACTCCTGTAGCTCCTGATTACCTCTAATGGTCAAATATAAAACCCCTTTGTTTAGCATTTTTTTTCTTTTTTTATTAATTTATTTTGATTTATCAATAATCACTTCCATATGCTATTGAGTTTAAAATTTTTCTCCTCCTTCTTCCCCACCACCCTCCCCAAGATGGCGCATAATCTGATGTAGGCTATACATTTACATTCATATTAAACATATTTTCACATTAGTGATGTAGTAAATAGAAATTAAAACCAATAGGAGGAACCATCAGAAAGAGGAAACAAAACTCAACAGAAGAGAAAAAAAATAACAATTCATCTTCCACAGTTCTTTCTTTGGGTGTGGATAGCATTTTCCATCACAAGGCCTCTGGAGATGTCTTAGATCCTTGTATTGCCAGGAAAGGTTAAGTTTATCAATATTAGTCATCACACAATGTGGCTGTTATTGTGTACAACGTTCTCTTGGTTCTGCTCACTTCACTCTGCATCAGACCATACAAGTCTTTCCAGATTTTTCTGAAGTCAGCCTGTTCATCATTTCTTATAGCACAATAGTATTCCATCACATTCACATACCACAACTTGCTCAGCCATTCCCCAATTGATGGGCATCCTCTCAATTTCCAATTTTTTGCCACCACAAAAAGAGCTGCTATGAATATTTTTGTACGTGTAGGTCCTTTTCCCATTTGTGTGATCTCTTTGGGATATAGCCCTAGAAGTGCTATTGCTGGGTCAAAGGGTATGCACATTTTTATAGTCCTTTGGGCATAGTTCCAAATTGCTCTCCAAAATGGTTGGATCATTTCACAACTCCACCAACAATGCATTAGTGTTCCAATTTTCCCACATCTTCTCCAACATTTATCATATTCCTGTTTCGTCATGTTAGCCATTCTGATAGATGTGATGTGGTACCTCAGAGTTGTTTTGATTTGCATTCTCTAATCAATAGTGATTTAGAGCATTTTTTCATATGACTATAGTTGGCTTTAATTTCTTCATCTGAGAACTGTCTGTTCATATCCTTTGACCATTTATCAATTGGGGAATGACTTGTATTCTTATAAATTTGACTTAATTCTCTATATATTTTAGAAATGAGGCCCTTATCAGAGAGACTGGTTGTAAAAATTCTTTCCCAATTTTCTACCTTTCTTCTAATCTTAGTTGCATTGGCTTTGTTCGTGCAAAAACTTTTCAATTTAATGCAATCAAAATTATCTATTTTGCTTTTCATAATGTTCTCTATCTCCTGTTTGGTCACGAATTTTTCTGTTCTCCATAGATCTGACAGGTAAACTATTCCTTGCTCTCTCAGTTTGCTTATAGTATCAGCCTTTATATCTAAATCATGTACCCATTTTGATTTCGTTTTGGTATATGATGCGAGATTTTGGTCTATGCCTAGTTTCTGCCATACTCTTTTCCAGTTTTCCCAGCAGTTTTTTTCAAAGAGTAGGTTCTTATCCCAGAAGCTGGGGTCTTTGGGTTTATCAAATAATATATTACTATAGTCATTGACTACTGTGTCTTGCATACTTAACCTATTCCACTGATCCATCACTCTATTTCTTAGCCAGTACCAAGCAGTTTTGATGATCTCTGCTTTATAATACAATTTAAGATCTGGAATGGCTAGGCCACCTTCCCCTGCATTTCTTTTCATTAGTTCTCTTGATGTTCTGGACCTTTTGTTTTTCCAAATGAATGTTGTTATTATTTTTTCTAACTCTATAAAATAATATTTTGGTAGCTTGACTGGTATGGCACTGAATAAGTAAATTAGCTTAGGTAGAATTGTCATTTTTATTATATTAGCTCAGCCTACCCATGAGCAACTGATGTTTTTCCAGTTATTTACATCTGATTTTATTTGCATGAAAAGTGTTTTGTAATTGTGTTCATAGAGTTCCTGGTTTTGTTTTGGGAGGTAGAGTCCTAAATATTCTATAATGTCTACAGTAAGTTTAAATTGAATTTCTCTTTCTACCTCTTGCTGTTGGGCTTTGTTGGTCATATATAGAAATGCTGATGATTTACGTGGGTTTATTTTATAGCCTACAACTTTGCTAAAGTTGTTTATTATTTCAAGTAGTTTTTTACTTGATTCTCTGGGATTCTTTAAGTATAACATCATGTCATCTGCAAAGAGTGATAGCTTTGTTTCTTCTTTGCCTATTCGAATGCCTTCAATGTCTTTTTCTTCTCTTATTGCTAAAGCTAATGTTTCCAGTACGATGTTGAATAACAGTGGTGATAATGGGCATCCTTGTTTCATCCCCGATCTTATTGGAAATGCTTCTAGCTTGTCCCCATTACATATTATGCTTGCTGAAGGTTTTAGATAGATGCTATTTATTATTTTAAGGAAGATTCCATTTATACCTATGCTCTCTAGTGTTTTTAATAGAAATGGGTATTGTATTTTGTCAAAAGCTTTTTCTGTATCTATTGGGATGATCATACGGTTTCTGTTAGTTTTGGTGTTGATATGATGGATTATGCTGATAGTTTTCCTTATATTGAACCAGCCCTGCATTCCTGGTATAAATCCTACCTGGCATAGTGTATTATTCATGTGATAAGTTGCTGTAATCTATTTGCTAATATTTTGTTTAAAATTTTTGCATTGATATTCATTAGAGAAATTGGTCTATAATTTTCTTTCTCTGTTTTGACTCTTCCTGGTTTAGGTATCAGCACCATATTTGTATCATAAAAAGAATTTGGTAAGATTCCTTCTTTACCTATTTTACCAAATAGTCTATATAGTATTGGAATTAATTGTTCTTTAAATGTTTGATAGAATTTGCATGTAAACCCTTCTGGCCCTGGAGATTTTTTCCTAGGGAGTTCATCAATGATTTGTTCAATTTCTTTTTCTGAGATGGGGTTATTTAAGTATTTTACTTCCTCTTCTGTTAATCTGGGCAATTTACATTTTTCTAAATATGTATCCATTTCACTAAGATTGTCAAATTTGGCATATAGTTGGGCAAAATAACTCCTAATTGTTGTTTTAATTTCCTCTTCCTTGGTGGTAACTTCACCCTTTTCATTCTTGATACTAGTAATTTGGTTTACTTCTTTCTTTTTTTTAATTAGATTAACCAAAGGTTTATCTATTTTGTTGGTCTTTTCATAAAACCAGCTCTTAGTTTTATTTATTAGTTCAAGTTTTCTTAATTTCAATTTTATTAATTTTTCCTTTGGTTTTTAATATTTTTAATTTGGTGTTTAATTGAAGATTTTTAATTTGTTCTTTTTCTAGTTTTTTTTTAGTTGTATGCCCAATTCATTGATCTCCTCTTTTTCTATTTTATTTATGTAAGCATTTAGAGATATAAAACTTCCCCTAAGAACTGCTTTTGCTGCATCTCATAAGTTTTGGTATGTTGTCTCATTATTGTCACTCTCTTGAATGAAATTATTGATTGTTTCTATGATTTGTTGTTTGACCCAATCATTTTTTAGGATTAGATTATTTAGTTTCCAATTATTTTTTAGTCTATCTTTCCATGGCCCTTTATTACATATAATTTTTATTGCATCATGATCTGAAAAGGATGTATTTAATATTTCTGCCTTTCTGCATTGGATTGTGAGGTTTTTATGCCCTAGTACATGGTCAATTTTTGTGTATGTGCCATGTACCACCAAGGAAATAGTATATTCCTTTCTTACCCCATTCAGTTTTCTCCACAGGTCTATCATACCTAACTTTTCTAATGTTCTATTCACCTCCTTAACTTCTTTCTTATTTATTTTGTGGTTAGATTTATCTAATTCAGAGAGGGGGAGGTTGAGGTCCCCCACTAGTATAGTTTTGCTGTCTATTTCTTCCTGTAACTCCCTGAACTTCTCCTCTAAGAATCTGTATGCTATACCATTTGGTGCATATATGTTTAGTAATGATATTACTTCATTGTCTATGGTGCCTTTTAGCAGGATGTAGTTTCCTTCCTTATCTCTTTTGATAAGATCTATTTTTGCTTTTGCTTTGTCTAAGATCAGGATTGCTACCCCTGCTTTTTTTACTTCAGCTGAAGCATAATATATTTTGCTCCAGCCTTTTACCTTTACCCTGTATGTGTCATTCTTTTTCAAATGTGTTTCCTGTAAACAACATATTGTAGGGTTATGGTTTTTAATCCAATCTGCTATACACTTCCATTTTATGGGAGAGTTCATCCCATTCACATTTACAGTTATGATTACTATCTGCATCTTTTTCTCCATCCTTCCCCCCCGTTTATGCTTTTCTTTCTCCTTTCTCCTTCCCCCCCTCACTAGTGTTTTGCTTTTGACCAGCACCTCCTTCAGTCCCACCTCCCTTCTATTATCCCTTTCCCTTTTCTTCCCCTTTACCCTTACTGCTTCTTCCCTCCCTTCTATCCCCCCTCCCTTTTCTTTCCCCTTTCCCCTCCTACTACCTATAGTGCAAGTTAGATTTCTATACCTAACTGATTATGTTATTCCCTTCTTGAGCCAAATCTGATGAGAGTAAGGTTCAAACAATGCTCATCCCCCTCCCTTCTTTCCCTCTGCTCTAATAGGTTTTTGTGTCTTTTCCTATAATGTAATTTACCCTCGTCTGCCTCCTCATTTCTCAGTACATTTTCTTAGCTCAGACTAATCCACTTCCTTGGATCCATTTAACCAACTTGATGAAATTTTTTTTTTTATCATTACATCAAAGTCAAGTTATATCCACCCCCTTCATGTATACTCCTTTAACATGGTATAATCACAATACAGTTCTCAAGAGTTGCAAGTGTCATCTTCCCTTGTAGGGATGTAAACATTTTGCCCTTATTAACAACATATTGTATCTTTCTGTCCCATTTACCTTTTTATGTCTTTCTTGAATCTTGTACTTGAAGATCAAAGTTTTTGTTGAGCTCTGGTCTTTTTATCAGGAACATTTGGAAGTCCCCTATTTCATTGAATATCCATCTCCTTTCTGGAAAACCATGCTCATTTTTGCTGGGTAGTTAATCCTTGGCTGCATTCCAAGCTCCTTTGCCTTATGGAATATCATGTTCCATGCCCTACGGTCTTTTAATGTAGAGGCTGCAAGGTCCTGTGTAATCCTGACTGTGCTTCCATGATATTTAAATTGTTTCTTTCTGGCTGCTTGCAGTAATTTCTCTTTAATCTGGTAATTTTTGAATTTAGCTATTATATTCCTTGGCGTTTTCAATTTGGGATCTCTTTCAGGCAGGGAGTGGTGGATTCTTTCTATAGTTATTTTACCTTCAGGTTCTAGGACTTCAGGGCAGTTTTCCTTTATGATTTCCTGAAGGATATTGTCCAGGCTCTTTTTATCATCATGACTTTCAGGTAGGCCTGTAATTTTTAAATTGTCTCTCCTGGATCGATTTTCCAGGTCAGCTGTTGTACCCATGAGGTATTTTACGTTTTCATCTATTTTTTCATTTTTTTGTTTCTGTTTGACTGATTCTTGTTCTCTCATAGAGTCATTAGTTTCCATTTGTTCAATTCTAATTTTTAACATACTGTTTTCTTCTGTTAGATTTTGTACTTTCTTCTCCAATTGGTCACTTGTATTTTTAAGGGATTTATTTTCTTCAGTGTACTTTTTTTCCAGTTGGCCAATTGTATTTTTAAGGGACTTGTTTTCTTTGGTGTACTTTTTTTCCAGTTGGCCAATTGTGTGTTTTAGGAACTTGTTTTCTTCAGTGTACTTTTTTTCCAATTGGCCAATTGTACTTTTAAAGGACTCCTCTACCTCTCTCATTTGATTTTTAAAATCCTTCTTGAGCTCTTCTAAGAAGGCTTTTTGGACTTCAGACCAGTTCATATTCCCTTTTTATGTTGCAGATGTGAGTTTGATGACAGTGTTGTCTTCTTCAGAATTTCTATGTTGATCTTCGCTCTTCTCATAATATGAATCTATTGCACGTTTCTTTTTTACTCATGGTGTTTCTTTATTCCCTGGCCTTTAAAGAGATTAAGCTCTCCTGCTGGGGAGCAGAGGGCACTGACCCAAGCTTCTTGTGTGGGAGCCTAGGTCTTAGTCACTGGGCCCCTTGCAGAGCTGCCTTCCTTATTTCTGTTGAGGCATTGGCAGACTTCTTTGCTGTAGAATGCCAAGGCACCTGGTGGTTTTCTGAGCCTGTTTCCACCAGTTACCCCACCCTCACTGAGGCACTGGGAGGTACAGCTGTTAATGTTTGCCTGCTTGACCACCTGGGCTTTGGGATCTCCTCCTGGTTGGCAGTTGGAGGCTGTGGGGTTCTGACAGCTTACCTAGTGTTGGGCTGGAATCAACAAGGCTGGAACTTTCGGGCACCTCTAGGTTGCTTTCTTCAGCTCCTTTCAGATGAATGCTGCCGGGTGCTTATCTGCCTGGGGCCCTTTGTAGTGCTGCTTCCCTTATTTTTGCTGAGGCACTGGGAGACCCATTTGCTGTAGAATGCCGAGGCACCAGAATCTCCTCCTGGTGTGCTAAAGTGGGTCTTTAGACTAGCTGGTTGGGCGACTCCTGTTTTGTACTGCTCCCCTTCCCCCAGGGTAAGAGGGGCCTTTCCCATTAATCCCTCTAGCTACTTGGGCTACTGCACTGCTGCACCCCATCTTTCTTCTGGTTCAGCTGTTCCAGGGTTTTTTCTGGGGTGATATTTTCTGGGTTTTCAGTGGCTGATAGGGGAGAGTGAGAGCTGCTACCTTTTTACACCGCCATCTTGGCTCCCGGAAGCAGAAGTCTGTTTAGCATCTTAAAACTCCTCACAATATGCCTGCCACCTACCTTCCCAGCTCTATTACACATTACTCCTTGTCATTCTCTCCTCAATCCAGTCAAACTGGCTTTGAAGTTCCTCATACACAACACTCCACGTCCTTCCTTGGTACCTTTGTACAAACTCTGCCCCATGCTTGAAATACACTCTCTTTTCTTATGTCTACCTCATAGATTCTCCAGCTTCCTTCAAAGCTTAGCTCAAACACTACCTTCTACATGAGGCCTTTCTTGGTTCTTTTGAGCTGCTAGTGCCTCTCATTAAAAAAAAAATACATATTGTGTATGTATATATACATATATATATATACACACACATACATACATATAAAACCTTGTCTTTATTTTGTTTGTATGTATGTATGTATGTATAAATTTATACATTGTCTCACTTGACAAAATGTAAGCTTTGGGTGGAGGGAGGGGGAAGGGACTGGTTTATTTTTGTCTTTGTATCCCTAGTGCCTAGGTTTGGCATCTTCTAAACACTTAATTGAAGATGACACAGTTAGGATATTGCAAAGCCAGGCCTCCTATCAGAGTTTTCTGACTCCCAAGTCCAATATTCTTTTGGCAATGCCATGCTACCTCTACCCTGGCATAGTCTGACTGCTCTGGGATTCATTTTGAATTAGTACAGTGAAGGCACTTTATTGGTTACTGCAGAGATGCCAGCTTGCAGGAAATGATCCTTGCTTTAAGAAAAAAAAAATTAGGACAGGGGAAGAGGGAGATTTTCTTGCCTTTCTCTTTAGGAGAGCACTTTGCTTAGCACCTTTCCTGAAGGGAAGAGGAAAATTAGGCTCTTTGACACTGTAACTTACTCATTGGTTTATAATCCTGACAATCTACATAACTGAATGTTTTATTTTGTTTTTAGTTGTGCATCTATTTTTTCCTTTTGATGACTATTGTTCTTGAATTAAAAAAAATCAATTATCAAGCATTTATTTTTCTATCTTTAACCTCAACCCCCTCCTGCCTGTATTATTATACATAATAAATATGTATAGGAGTCAAACAAAACATTTCCATATTGACCATACCCCCCCCCCCCCAATTGTGTCTCATTCTGCATATTTAGTCCATCATGTCTCTGTCAGGAGCTGGGGCATGCTTCTATTTAAAAAGGCAGAGAGTGAGAGACTTGAGATTAATGACAGCTTTTTATTAAATACCTACTATGTGCAATGCTCCATATGCATGGTTCCTGCCTTCAAGGAGTAGAAAATCTGGTAGGGAAGATAAGATATTTATATACAAATCTTTACCATCTGGATCTCTCTCAGGCAAGTATCTATGGGGAAGTGAGACATGCTTATTTAGATGCACAGCTTACTTATCATGGATTCTGGTAAGCTAACTTCTTATTACAGGAAGCACAACCAGAGTACTCAAGATACCCAAAAGAGGAGAGCTACAGCCAGCATCATAGTGCCAGCCTCCCAACTTTCCCCAGTTGCCTTCATAACAGGTCAATGTACAGGTGGAGTACATTAATAAAAGAAAGCAAAAGCTGCAGTTACCCCAAACAACTTCAACCAAAATTTTCCTAAAGTGTCAAAGGTTTTTTGGAGTCTATCCCTCTCTCACTACTAATTTGAATATTTCCTTAAGGCAATATGTTTTTGGCTAGCCTAAATATATAGGTGATGATAATCAACCCCTCACTGCCTTAAGTATCAAAGCTAAATGCCACCACCAGATGTTGGAAATGTCGGTGCAACCAATTGCAAAGAAGGCTAATCTGGTTCATTTTTGAATCACCCCAGTAATGTAATAGGTAAATAGTATATTCCGTCTAAGGTTCCTCTGGGTACTTTTGTTGAAGTCCAACTGGGGCCCTGGCTTGGACATCTTTAGTCAATTTCAGTCTTTACATTTCTCTGTAATGTTTGCTATCCCACTGCCCCCCAAAATGTTCCAAACCTTCTCTTCTTCCCTCAAGGTTCTTCCATGTTCCCCTCCCCCATCTCCATCCCTTCACCTGAGGATCTTGCCTCATATTTTATTGAGAAAATAGAGGCCATTCATCATGAGTTCCCTTCTTTCTCGTGGCTTTCTCCATCTTAAAATTCCTTATCAACATCTTCCATTTTCTCCTAACATGTTCTAGCTATGTGCATGGATTTTTGGGATTTTGTGTGTGTGTGTGTGTGTGTGTGTGTGTGTGTGTATGCATGCATGCATATGTATGTGTGTACATACCCAGCCCCAGTCTCTCTCTACATCTCCAGCTAGCCATCTGTTAGACATTTCAAACTAGATGTAGATATCTCAAAGTCATTAATGTCTAAGCTTCAAACTCAAAAATGGCCCAAACAGAGCTCACTACCTTTCTGCCCAATCGCTACCACTTTTTGAACTTTTCTATTTTTGTCAAGGACATCATTATCCTTCTAATCCCTGAGATTTGCAATCTTGTGTTACCTGTTCCTTTCTCAAACCATTTGTCTAATCAGTTACCAAATCTTGGCATTTCTATCACCACAGCATCTTTTGAATCTGCACAGGACTCTCCTGTCACATGACAACCATGATAATTCAAACTTTCATCACCTCTCATCTAGACTTTTACAATAACTTCAACTTGTTCTCCCTGCCTCAAACCTTTCCTTTTTCCAATTCATCCTCCATACAATCGCCAAAGTGATTTTCTAAAGAGATAGCTCTGATCATATCATTTCTCCTAAATAAACTCTAGTAGCTCCCTATTACTTCTAGGAACCAAAATAAAGCCTTCTCTTTGACATTAAAGTTATTCATTGCTACATTTATTCTTATATTTCTATATATTATTTCCCTACAAATACTCTCCTGTCCAGCCATACTGGCCTTCTTGCTGTTCCACTTAGATAATACTTGATTCTCCAATTTCCCTGCCTTTATACTTGCTGTTTCTATGACTAGAATGCACTTCTTTCTCTCTTCCTAGAAACCTTTAAAAATTAAGTTTAAGTACCACGTTTTATGTGTTGCTTTCCCTTGTTTGCACAGCTCCTAGAGCTTCCGCAGATAATGTTACCTTTATTTTCTTTCTTAAACTTGTATTTATTTTTAAAAAATAATATTTTATTTTCTCCAATTACATGTTAAAACAATTTTTACTTTTATTTTCTATATATTCTATATATTCTTATTTATGAATTTATATATATATATGTATGATTTTTCCTGATAGAATGAAATCTTGAGAACAGGAACTGTGTCATGTTTGTCTTTGTATGCTTAATACCTATCATAGTAAGGGCTTTATAAATGTTTGCTAATTGATTGATTGTGCAGTCTTTTGGCCTATGTCTCTTCCAATCTATTAAATAGTACCATTGTCTCCATTTCTGCCCATAATCCAGCATCTCCCTCAATTTTATCACCTCAGGATCCACCTGCATGGATATGTACCATTGTTATTGCTACTAAGAAAATAATTCAAGGAGAACATGTCGGCTTGAGGTATGATACAAGGAATCACAGAATCATAATCATGAATTTGCAGATTGGAAGGCATATTAGAGGCGATTTAGTCAAACCCATATTCAAAAGTAATCCCCACTATGATACACCTGCTAAGGGCTCCTCTAGCTTCTGCTCAAAGACCTCCAAGGAAGGAGTGTCTACCATTTCTGAAGGCAGCCAGTTCTACTTTTAGATAATTGTATTTTAGGAACTTTATTTTCCTCTACTCAATCCTAAGTTTACTTCTTTGGCAATTTTCTTTCATTGCTCCTGGTTCTGTCCTTTCCGGTCAAACAGAATCAGTCTAATCCCACTTCTTTAAAATGCATATAACTTTCCAACATCAGGTTCGCTTCCTTCAAAAGTAAGGACTTAGCAATTTCTTTTTTCATTCATTCATTCCAATATTGGAGTCATCTAAGCAGCAACAGTTCCATTTCTCCCAACTTTCCTCTAATGTCAATCAAGCAGTTACTAAATATTTATTAAGTACTGACCATGTGCTAGACACTGTGCTAAGCATAAGCCATTTATGCCTTCCCATTTATGGCAAAATCATTAGGTTGAGCTTTAAATGTGAGTGAGTTCACATTGACCAAGGAAGATGGATATTTCTGGTCTTTTTTTTTTTTTGAGGCAACTGGGGTTAAGTGACTTGCCTAGGGTCACACAGCTAGTAAGTATCATGTGTCTGAGGCCAGATTTGAACTCAGGTCCTCCTGACTCCAGGGTCAGTGCTCTATACACTGCACCACCTAGCTGCCCCTGATATCTCTGGTGTTTAAAGATAAGCGGGGATTCTATATCTGGCCCAGGCAGGGTTGGGGCCAGATGAGCCTGTGGCAAAATCAGAGATGAATGGTCGGCCTTGTTGTAAGATCACTTTAGCCATCACCTAGTTCAGAGAAATCATGGAATCTGAGAATTGGAAGAGAATCCAGTGACTCTGTAGGTCAGTCACTACATGAAAGAATCCCTACTATAACATACCTAATAAGTGATCATCAACTTAAGAGGAAGAAGCAAGACTTTGCAAGACAAGACATTCCACCTTTGGACAGCTCTGGACTTGACAAAGGTTTCCTGACATCAAGCCTAAATTATTCTCTTTGAAACTTTCTATCCATTGCTTTCTGTTCTGTCTTGTGGGGCTACACCAACAAATTTAATATCTCTTCTGTGTGATAACCCTTCAAATACATAGCTATCATGTTTCCCCAGAGTCTTATTTTCCCCCAGGCTAAATATGCCCAGCACCTTCAAATAGTCCTCATATGGCACAAACAGGAGGCCCCATAGCATCCTGATTGTCCTCTTCTGGAAACTTCAGTTAAACTCTGGTATCCAGAACTGAGCACAAAACTCCAGGTAAAGCTTGACAAGGGCAAAATATGGTGGGATGATTGTCTCAATTTTTCTGGAAGCCCCATACCTCATAATGTGTAGTCCAAGGTTGCATTAGCTCTTTTTGGCTGCCACATCACATTGCTGAATGATATTGAACTTCAAGTCCATTAAAACCCTCAGTTGGCAGGTTATGTGTCTGTTCCACAATCTTCTGAAATATAGCAATCCCTCTAGAGTGACAAGGGAAGAGATTGGTATTCATGGTGGGAATCAGAGTAGCATAGTAGATAGAGTTAGGAAGTTCCTTGGAATTAGGAAGAGCTGGATTCATATTTCACAGTGTGAAACCTGACAACTGTCACTTAACCTTTTGGTGCCCTAAGCAATTCTGTAAGTTGCAGATTAGGTGCTACTTTTCATTAATAGAGAGAATTTCCCTTTTGGGAGTTCCCTATGTCAATGAAATCACAGGTCTGATGAAAAAAAATTTAAAAAATGTAACTGTAAAGTCAGAAATATTCTGGTGTCAGGAGAAAGGCGTTTCATAGTACTTTTATAGCTATATAGCCCAAGGCTGAATTTATATTATATCATCTCAAACATAGGGACCAGAATCCCATTTCTTGGATAAATACTAAGTAAATGCACAGTATGCCAGACTTGTAAAGGAAGCAAGACAGAGATATACTTAAATGGCTTCTCTGGCTATCTTCTCAGGTGGGTCAGTGCACAAGTGACAGGCACACACATATAAAATCACCCACTAGAGGGGGAAAACACCCAGGCAACCCAAATAATTGTAAATGTACTCTTTCTTGTGTGCTCAAGGTTCATCTGGGTCTATCCCTTTCTCTGCTAATAGAAATGTGGCTCAGAGTTCTAGGATTTTGCAATTAGATTACATATAGAAGCAGTGATTGCCTACCTTTTTAAAGTATCTTAATTTTATGTCTCCTTGGATTGCAATCACTTGTGTGGTCACCTTACCTGCTCTCTAACTTAATAGAGTTGCCTTTGGTTACCCTAGTTATCATGCCCAAAAAGTAACTCTAGTTACTAGCATGGTAGTCAGAGGTAGGTCCCACCATTATGCATCCTAGGAAGCAGGTTCATCAAGGTTCCACATAGGTATGTAGCCAAGAGAGAACAATGCCTGGGATCCAAGGACAAGGGCTCTGTGAGCCACTTGTCATATTGGATTGGTATATTTTGTTTTGAAACAACAATCACTTCATAACAAACACTAAAACAAACCTCCGTTCAAAATACCTTCTCCACAAAAAAAGTTAGTTTGTTGATCATAAATAAAAAGGGGAGATGCATGCTTTAATTTTTATGGTATATCACTAACATCATTCATTATGTTTGTCCAGAGAAGTATTGCTTTTCCATATCGATTTTATTTACACCGTTAAAGTCATCGTGCTTATATACAACAAAAGAAGCCAGATAGAGATATATTTAAATGGCTTCTCTGGCTGTCTGCTCAGGGGGTCAGTGCACAAGTAACACGCACACACACACACACACACAGGTACTTATGCATGTACACACATGTAGATATCTTCACCAGACACTGCAAATGGATAACGCATGGGATTGAGAATGGAATAGGAAGAGATGATCAAGAAGAGTTGCATTGAGGTCCTTGTAAAATGACTGCAATGAGTTTATACTTCTCCATGGAACAAAGGCCTGTGTTCAACACTAATATTCTTCTGGTGATATTGTAATAGGGCTTGCTTATGAGCCATGGAACACCACAGTCTCTGATAGCTGTCGTTGAGGGTCATCCTAAAAGGCATCAAAGAAGTGCCAAGTGGGTATGAGCAGGCTGCAACACAATACAAATATTCCACAGGAAAATTGGTATAAATCACGTTAAAACGGCAATATAAAAGGAAGATAACGGTAAGATAAAAGATATCTTAACGGTAAGATAAAAGGAAGGGTTGATCACACAGAGAATAAGGAGGCATAATCAATGGACAGCCTGTGTGATTCTTGTTCATATCATCTTACAAATTGTCCATGGAGGATATTAAAGTTTTTTATTTCATTATGCTTTTGGGTGTTGACTTAGATCATCTTTCTGAACTCTATCTTCTTGGTCAATTGTTTTTAACTGTAGATATCATCTGTGTTTTTCCAATATTATTGACTTTGCTCTAACATTTCTTGTAGTACCGAATTTTTGAATTTCATTCCCTCCATTTTCTTTCCTTTCAAAGCTTTGATAAGGGAACAGGGAAGGAAATACATACTTATTAATCACCTCCTATGTGCCCGGTACTGTGTTAAGTGCTTTGCAAATAGTATCTCATTTGCTAAGGTTTTGTAGTGTCTGTTCTAGGCCAGAGTCTTCTTTCAAGTTTTTTTTTTACTAAATTTTATCCCTTAAAGATCATCTGGTCTTTAAATTAGGGCTTTTAGCCACCCTCAGGTTTGTTGTAGCTATTCCATTATCTTTTTTTTGGCAAGGGGGTTCTTAATGATCGCAAAATTATTATCTTCTTTGAACTGAGAATTCTTTTAACTAATCATAAGTATTAGAAGCTTTACTTTTTTTTTTGCTCATTTGTTTGATCTCCTCACTCTCCCTCCCCATTCTTCCCTCAGTGTTTCTAACCTTTCTTTTAGTTTTTTTAAATTTAAATTTTATTTTTTAATTAATAGCAATTCATTTTCTCTCCTTTCCACTCCCCCCATTGCTGACATTTTAAAAAAAGAAACACAATTACAACAAATATGCATAGTCAGGCAAAACAAATTCCCACATTGGCCATGTCTAAAAAAATATATGCTGTGCAGCTCTTTCACCCCATTACCTGTGTCAGGAGATAAGTAGCAGTCTTCATTGTAAGCCCTGTGTGGTTGTGATTGGTCATGGTTGTTGTTGATTTCAGTCTGCCCCCCCCCCCCCCAGCATATTTTTAATTCTTAAGAAGCAGTGGGGGAAGTTGTGTTTATATTTCACTCATACATCTTGCTGGTAAAGACATGAAGAATGGGGAAAGAATGGGCAAAACATGAAGACAGATTTGCCAATTGTTTTTACAAATATTGTCTCATTTTATCCTCACAACATCTCTGGGAGGTAGAGGCCTTGTTGACATGGGAGAAGGAAGCAAGATAATAAAGATTAGAGTACTAAGAGGGGCAGCTATATGGTATAGTCAAAAGAGTCAATAGAGTACTGGCCTGAAGTCAGGAAGCCTCCTATCCCTTTATTCAAATCTCACCTCTTATGCTTACTAGCTGTGTGACCCTGGGCAAGTCACTTAACCCTGTTTGCCTCAGTTTCCTTATCTGCAAAATGAGCTGAAGAAGGAAATGGCAAACCACTCCAGTATCTCTGCCAAGAAAACCCCAAATAGGGTCACAAAGAGTCATTGAACATGAATGAAATGATTCAACAACAACAACAAAAAGTCCTAAGAACTATGAATGTACAATCAGGAGATTTTCTGTTCAGATAAAGATTCTTATGGTCCCAGACAGTAGCGAGGTAGAAGGAGGGACAGTATGTTTAGTAGTTGTCAGAAGTCAGGGAGATATTTCGAAGTGTTAAAGGTGCTCTTAAAACCCAGTCTCTGGGTAGAGACTATAATGTTCTGCAGGCAAAACTTATTTAGGTGTTGTCCTGTTTCCTATGAAATTATAGCCATCTTCACATAAGAGACTTGGCCTTTGAAAGCTGGGGACCGACTTATAGAAAGCAAAAATCTGATAATTAGTATTTTAAATGTAAAAACGGGACCTCAGTTGATGATCCCTTCATGAGGTGGAACAGATTCTTTGAATTTAGATAGAATATTTTTTAAAGTGTTTTACATGTCTGGCATTGTGATAAACACTGGGATTAAAAATAAAAGCAATGATGACATCCCTTGCCCTCAAAGAGCTTACATTCTAAATGGGGAAGAGCACATATAAATGAGTGTGGGGAGGGGAGTGACTGAATGGGCCTATGTGGGGTACCAAGTCTGAAGAGACTATATCTGGGGCATGGAGGCCTGGTTCCCATATAAGATAATGCAAAAGACTCACTAGTCAGAGTCAGGGGTGGAGTTCAAGATTCCATGTGGATGTAATGGTCTGGGAATGGGGCCATGGAAAGGAGAGTGCAGGAAGTAGCACAATCAGAAAGAACCACCATTGCCCACAAAATTATTTGCTACTACCCTAAGTGACCATTAAAAGTATATGGAACAGTTTGAAAGGAAGTTAGTGTGAATGAGTCCAGGCAACAGACAGACTTGAGGAGGAACCTGCCTTCCAATGAGACTCAAAGAAGTATGCAAGAAAGCCTCTTCTGAGTTGAGAACAGAATTTCAGGCAAAGGCAGTGCCCCCATTAGACTAATTTATTTAGAGCTGGAAGATAGCTTAAAGAATATCTAGTCCCACTTCCTCATTTTCTTTTTTCTTTTATTTTCTTTTTTTTCTTAATTTTTTTGATTCATCAATAATCACTTCCATACGCTTTTGAGTTTAAAATTTGTCTCCCCCTTCCTCCCCACCACCCTCCCCAAGATGGTGCACAATCTGATATAGGCTATATATTTACATTCATATTAAACATATTTTCACGTTAGTGATGTTGTAAGTAAAAATAAAAACCAATAGGAGGAACCATCCGAAAGAGGAAACAAAACTCAACAGAAGAGGAAAAAAAATAGCAATTCAACTTCCATAGTTCTTTCTTTGGATGTGGATAGCATTTTCCATCACAAGGCCTCTGGAGATGTCTTAGATCCTTGTATTGCCAGGAATGGTTAAGTTTATCAATATTAGTCATCACACAATGTGGCTGTTACCGTGTACAACGTTCTCTTGGTTCTGCTCACTTCACAGCATCAGACCATAGAAGTCTTTCCAGGTTTTTCTGAAGTCAGCCTGTCCATCATTTCTTATAGCACAACCACTTCCTCATTTTACAGAGGAAAAAAGTGAGGCCCAGAGAGTTTGTGATTTGCCTAAGTTTACACATGAAGTAAGTAGCAATGTCTGGATTCAAATCCAGGCTTTGATTACAAATCCAGAACTTTTAACTGCATCATTATATCCTTTGTTTTCAACTCGAACAAATTTTTTCTACTACTTATTGGTAGATTTTTTTTGATGGGGTTATTAGTAGGGGTTGAGATGGGAAATACCCTCTGATTTAATAGTGGAATTCATTGGGAAAGTACAGTTTACTTTTAGAAGTTCTCTTTCTAATCAAATATTTTGGACTACATCCATCCCCAAAAGAGAGACACATATACTGTATTGGTCAAGAGTATAATCTGTCTCTTAGTAACAGATGAAGCCCTAACATGAGATATCTTTGAAAGAAAAACAAAACACCTAATACCATTGAAAAATAATACCAGTTATAAGTTGTCCTCAGGTTTTGTTAAGACCAGATTTGGAAAGAAAGAATAAGCTGCATTTGAAACCACAGAGGTACTTGATTTGAAAGTGAAGCTATTGATTGTGAGTAACTGCTATGCATGCCTGTGGGTATGAAGGAAATGATTGTTCCCATATTAGATGCTTAATTTGGAGGTTCAAACTATAGCTCCATTTACAGAGTTTAGCACTTTTCAGCTCTTCAATTTCTAGTCCATCTAAAAAAGATAAGCCACAAGAATGTTAAAGTCCCTAGACCTAATTCCTTATCTGATTAAATTTTCAAGGAGAAAGGCAATTTGACACTTATCCAAGCTTCTCTCTGTCTCTGAAGGGAGGGAGAGAAAGAGAGGGGAGGAAGGAAGGATGGAGGAGGGATAGGAGAAGGGGGTGAGAATTTTAAGTATATGAATATATAAGAGGCAGCAACAAGGTGATGTAGTGGATAGAGCATTGAACTTGGAGTCAGGAAGGTCTGAGTTAAAATATAACCTGAGGAAAAAAAAATAAAATATAACCTCAATCACTTACTAGGTGTGTGGCCCTGAGTAAGTGATTTAACCTCTGTCTGCCTCAATTTCCCTATCAATAAAATGATGACAAAAATAGTACCTTCCTCCCAGGGTTGTTGTGAGGTTAAAATAAGACCATATTTATAAAGTGCTTGTAAATCTTAAAGCTCTATATAAATGCTTACCATCATCATCATCATCATGTTCTTGTTGTGAGATTTCCATATTTCTTCCATTTCCAGTTCTTCTTCCATCTATGTTCCATATTATCATCAAGAAGAAAGCTTAAGATTATGATTGCAGTTACTCTGATGGTTCATTTTTTCAAAACTACTGGCAAGATAATAAAATTTGTCTGAACTTGTAGTTGTCAAATTCTCAATCATGTGTTGCCTGACTTTTACTAGATGGTTTTTGGAGTTTAATCCTGACCATATTAGAACTAAGGTCACAGGATTGTAGATTGAGAGCTGTAAGAGACCTTAGAGATAATCAACCCAACCTCCGTATTTTATAGATGAAAAAACTGAGGTACATATAAATGAAGGGATTCCTCTGTAGTCATAGTATTCATAGTAGAGATGGACTTTGAGCCCAGGTCCTTTGACTCCAAACCCAGGATTGTTTCTACTATAGAATTGTAAGACATGCTCTCCCTCAGCTTGGTAAGGGGCAGGGAACTAATATTTCAAAGTTTACCAAATGTTCTTACGTACTAGAATTCTTCATCTCTGACCTTGTGACAAATACCACCCTCAGGAACCAGCAGGAGAGGTAGCTATTGTGTGATGAATTTCCATTAAAAAGAAAACCATACCAAAGACTACATTAAATTCAAGGAATACTTAATAAATGCTACTATGTGGAAGGAACTGTACTTGACACTGTATCTATTAGTTAAAGACAAGAATGCCACAATCCTGGTCCTTAAAAAGTTTACAGTTATCCCTTCCACATCATGACTTCTCCCATTGTGGTTTGGAGATATTGTCAGTTTGTCATAAGAAATTAATTGGGAATTCTTTGGGACTTTGGTGGAAACTGCAGGCAACATGCAAAGGCCCTCAGATGACACAGAAAAAGTTTAGAAACTCAGAAATGCATAAAATATTTGTATAATATTGTATAGTGTCAACATATTTTACCATTTAATACCACAAATATACACAATTTCTTTTTAAAGTTAAAATAAGTAAAAAGTTTGTGAAAAGAATGCCTTAACCCAATACTTAACCCAAAATTTACAATAAGGTACTGTAAACCCCCCATAAAAGAAAACAAATTCAAACTTCTCCGGTGTGAAGGGAGGGTCAAAATTTTTATGTGGATTTTCCAGATCTCAGAGGCATCTCACCCCTAATGCCTCATGAAATGGAAAGGATAATAACTGTACTTTCTACTAGTAGTTAGAGGGAAATACACTAGGTACAGGTAAGTATAATTCATGTGAGGGAATGATGGGGGCAAAGTAGGTAACCAGACAATGCTCTAGGAAAATTAGAAGAGGGCTGTGGGGATTGGGAGCAATGAAGACTCCAAGGAGGAGGTAGCTCTTTAACTGAGCCTCAATTTCCTCTTGTCTAATTTATCTTTTTGGTAAACTGTACTCTTGAAAAGATCTGGTCAAGTTATACCTCCAATTAAAAATTTTCCGTTGACTCCCTATTGTCTACTGAATAAAGTAAAAAAAATTCCTGTGCCTGACATTCAAAGCCTTCTACCACGTGACCCTGCCCTACCCTTCAAGCCTTATCTTATTCTATCTGTAGACTTTAAACTGCTGCCAATCTGGATAACGGTAGTCCCTCAAATACATGCTCTCAGATCTCTGTACCTTTGCTTATGCATTACTTTAGCCTGATATATCGTTCCTCCTCTTTACCTGTTGACTTTTTTGTCCGTGTTTTAAAATTCAAATCAAATACTACATCTTCCAGGAAACCTTCCCAAGAAGTTGCAAATGGGTAAATGAAATTATGGAAGAGAATTAGACCACAAGGAAGTCAGTGCAAGGAAGCTAGAATTGTACCTCCCACATTTGTATCTTCTAAGAAGCTGGCACAATGGATGGAGTGTTGGACTTGGAGTCAGAAAGATTTAAGTTTAATCCTGCTTCAGTCACTTACTACCGTATAACCCTGGGCAAATCGCTTGACATCTCTCAAACTCAGTTTCTTTTTGTTGCTCAGTTGTTTTTCAGTTGTGTGTGATTCTTCATGTATGTGTGTGTGTGTGAGACTCTTCATGACCACATTTGGGATTTTCTTGGCAAAAATACTGGAGTGGTTTGCCATTTCCTTCTCAAGCTCATTTTACAGATGAGGAAACTGAGGAAAGCAGAATTAAGTGACTTGCCCAGGTCACACAGCTAATAAGTGTCTGAGGCCAGTTTTGAACTCAGGAAGATAAATCTTCCTCATTCCAGGGCTAGCACTCCAACTGCTGTGCCACCTAACTGTCCAATCACAGTTTATTAATCTGTAAATTGGAGATAATAATGATATCTCCCTCATGGTTGTAGTGAGGGTCAAATAAGACACCTACTGTTATGTAAAGTGCTTTGCAAACCTTAAAGTGACATATAAATACTATTAGCTATTAGAATAGTTTTCTGTACTTCAATAGGCTCAAGAATAAATGTTTCTTGTTTTGAGTAGTACGTTTGTGTCGATCACTGCTTAGCTTTATCTACCCTACTGTTTTAATTCTTGCTCATCTACCAAAGTTCCAAATGTGAAAAACATCTCAATGCCACCCTGCAGGCTTTAGTTAAGCTTTGTGTTCATAAATCCTCAGGTTCCTTTTGGTTCTTAGAAGCCTGGGAGGACACAGGTCACAGCCTTCACCCTTCTGCATTCACTCTAACAAAGGGCATAAAGGGATTTGAACCATCTAAGTGTGTTGCTGTTTCTTCCTACCCAGTCCCTCCCAAGAGACTTGGCTTTTTACTTCCTCTTTTCTCTGAAGTCAGATCAGAAAGAAGCCATAACAAATTCTTTTCAATCTGGATCCGGTTTCCTAGGTGACTGAGGTAGCTTCCAGTTTCTCCTTCTTCATAGGTTCTATGAACCTACTCCCATCCCTTTCTAATGTGTTTCTTGTCTACATATAATAGAAATCTCAGACTTGAAGCTTTTCAAGCTTTTGTGAGGTCTTTGAGGGCAGGAACAATCTTTTGCCTCTTTTTGCATCCCCAGTGCTTAGCACAGTGCCTGGCACACTAAGAAATGTTTGTTTATTGATCGATTGATTACTCTAGCCTTTGGTTAAGATCTTAAAAGAACCAAACCATTTTAAGAGGCAGCATGGTGTAGAGAGGTAAAACTGTAGAATTTGGAGTCAAGAAGCTCTGGATTGAATCTGATTTCAGGCAATTACTGACTCTGGAATTCTGCAAGTCATTTAACACTCCTCTGTCTATCTGTACAATGGGGATAATAATAGCCCCTGTTTCCCAGGGTTGTTGTGAAAAATCACATGAAATAATATCTGTAAATTACTTTGCAAATCTTAAAGTACTATATATGTGTTGGCAACTATTATTTCCCTACTAAATATTTTGGGGCAGCTAGGTGGCACAGTGGATAGAGCAGGGCTTGGAATCAGGAATCATCTTTCTGAGTTCAAATCTGACTTCAGGCACTTACTATTTGTGTGACCTTGAGCAAGTCACTTAACCCTGTTTGCCTCAGTTTCCTCATCTGTAAAATGAGCTGGAGAAAGAAATGGCAAACCACTCCAACATCATTTCCAAGAAAAGCCCAAATGGGGTCATGAAGGGTCAGACATGACTGAACAACAACAAAAGCACAAAGGCTTTGGAGTTAAAAAGGACTTGGGTTTGAATTCCAACTCTGCTCATTTCTTTGTGACCTTGGATAAAAGTTACTTTTTCTATCTATTTTCTGGTTCTGTTTACTTCACTTTGCATCAGTTCATAGATGTCTTTCCATGTGTCTCTGTATTCAGGTTCACTATTTCTTACAACACGGTAATATTTCATTACATTAATGTGCTGCAGTTTGTTTAGACACTCCTCAATTGATGGACAGTTACTTTGTTTCTTTTTCATTGTCACTACATAAACTGTTGATATTGATATTTTGGTGCATGTGGACATTTTTTGTTATTGATCACCTGTGGGAGTATGTCTAGTAGTGGAATCTCTGGGTTAAAATATGTGGATATTTTAGTCACTTTGCACAATTTCAAATTGCTTTCCACAATGGTTTTACTAAGTCACCACTGCCCCCAAAACATAATAGTCCTATTTTTCTGCAATTCTTTTAACATTGATTATTTTCATTGTTGTCACCTTTGCCAATTCATTGGCTACAATGTCATTATAATTTTTCTTACTATTAGTGATTTGGAGCACTCTTTCCTATGGTAGTGGTTTGCAATTCTTGTTTTGAGAAGTTTGTTCATAACCTTTGACTTCTTATTTATCTGTCAAAATGGCTTTTGGTCTGATATATTCCTATTAGTTGTCTGTTAATTTTTGATATTAGACTCCTATCAGAGAGTTTGATCTGTTTGATCAGCAATAGCTTTTCAATTTTATGTAATCAGAATAATCTGTTTTATATGTTTAATGGCCTCTAAATTCCTTATTTGGTTAAGAATTCATCTGTTATCTATACCTCTGAAAGGGATATAATCTGCTAGTCTTCTAATTCTTAACAATGTTATGAATTTTAATATTTAGGTCATATATTTATGTTGGGTATTGTGTAGGGTAGAGTCCTTTTTGGGTATGGGTTGGTCAAGATTGTCACAGAGGTCCCTTCTAACTGAAAGTCTGTGATGAATCAGGGCTCATTGTATTTAGAGTTGGAAGAGGCCATAAAGACAACTAATTCAGTTCTTACAACTGAAGAAACAGAAGCCCAGAGAGATTGGGAATTAAGCAATATTATATAGAAACATGGATTATCATCTGAGTCCTTAGACCTATTTCCACTTCTACCATTTGGTTCATTGATCTTCTCTTTACTTTGTTTTCACCTGTCGTTTATTGTAAGAAAGCGGTTAAAAAAAAACCCCAAACAAATCCAAGGAGAACAATTTATACAGCAACAACACTATAAAAACAAACAGCTTATGAGCAATAACAACTATGATGGATGACCACTTATGATTCCAGAGGACCAATGATGAAACATGACATCCATTACAGAGAAGTAGTGAATTTAGAGTCTGGAATGAGACACATAAATTTTTGGTTATAACAATTGGGAGGATTTTTTTTTTGGTTCTGCTGTGTATATTTATAAGAAATGTGATTTTTTTTCTTTTTTTTTCAGTGGGGTGGGAGGAGTGAGAAAATTGATTTTTGTTATTATTTTTAATAGAGAGGTGGGAGTTGCTACAGATGTGAAAAATTGCATTAACTTTCAATTGAGGTCACTGTATTATTAGTTTTGCCTAACTGTTTTACTTTGTTACAAGAAAACTCTCACAAGTGAGAATGATTTGTAAATGTTTGTAATATAAAAACAAAACACATCAATTAAAAAAATAAAGTGGTAAAAAGATGAGCATATCTTAGACTATGTCTAGTGTCTCCTCTTTCCCCTAAACAATTATGGTTGAGAGGCAACATTAATAGCAGGCCCTTTGTGGACTGTATTATTTACATACATGATGAAAAGGATTGGACCATTTTGTTTTAAACTGAATTAATTCAACAGACATTAAATGAGTATCTACCATGTTCAAGGCAACTGGGTAAGGCTCTGGGCTATACAAAAATGAGTAATAAATACCTTACCTAAAGGTAACTTCTGTCTGCAAAGTAATTAAGGTGACAAAAGTGACAAAATGACTAAGAAATATTATTCTGTAAATAGGAAAATGAAAAATAGGAACCTTATAGTTAACTCAATAGTTCCCATGTTTATAATGTTTTAAACACTTTTGTCATAATGGCCTTGTGTTACAAGAAAATCTTTTTCTGGCGTTACCCTGATTAAAAAGGTGAACTGGGGAAAATAAGACAAAAGGAGTTTATTGTAGCTCAACAAGGTAGCAATGTTGGGTGTTGCTGGTGGGAATTCAAACTACTTGCTGCTTTTATAGACAAGAGTAACAACTTCCATATAAGGGGAAGTCAATCTCAATTGGTACACATATCAATGAGGAGATGGGGGTAGTGCCACCTCAGCTCCTCCCCTATTACAGCATAGGGAGATGAAATTAGAACTAAGATGAGTGCTGGGTTTTTGGGGTACATTCTCTCCTGCAGGACCACTCTCTCCTTAAGACTGGCTGCTTATAGTCTAAGTCAAACAAGGATAAAACTCTGAATTAGTGATTGATTTGTAAGGTAGCTTCAAGTATTATTAAATATACCCATTTTTACAAATGAAGAAAGTGAGCCTCAGAGAGGTTAAGTAAATACCAGTGATCTCATAGGCATTAAATGATGATTCTGAGGCTAATTTTTCTGACTCCTGCATCTGGGGTATTTTTATTATCCTTGCTTCCAGTATATAATAACCAATTCAATTCAATAAACATTTATTAAGTGTCCATTGCATGCTAGGCTCTATGCTAAGTGCTGGAGATACCAATAAGAAAAAGAAAGGCAGTTCTTGCCCTCACAGAGTTTACAGTCTAATGGGTGAAGACAATATACCAAAGGTAGCTGAAAGGAGAAAGGGACCAAAACAGTGGCCATCCTGAGGACAAGATGTTTTGTGGGATAGAAACCAAGCAGAACCACTGATTGGAAATGGAAGCTTTGGGAGAAGTTTATTGCTCTACTTTCTAGCCCTTCAGTCATAGAGGAGAGGCATCTGAGGCAGTTGAGAAGGTTTTGAGTATCAAAAACTGAGTCAATCTGCATGGTGATGAGGTTTCAGGTGATAAGCTTATCCTGGGGGAGGCACGATGATCCCTGGAATTGGAACCAAGTAGAGCTGCTGATAGAAAATGAAGAGTTGCTCAAAAAATGTTATGAGTAATCCAACTCTAAAAGGGTAGGATTTTAGGAAAAGTATCTGCAAAGTGTGTATAAATATGTATACAAGACAGTTAAAACTACTGTAGTGTGCATGTGTATAGGTATAGAGATTAACATGGGAACAATAACCTCTTTCTTCAAAGGAGACCAGGTGTCCTTATGTGTATTCTTCAGGTCCTGTTCGGTCAATTAAAGCAGCTTCAGCTTCTTCCAGAAGTTGTTTAGAGGTCTTCTAAAAAGTTACCTCTAAAGCTCTACAGGATATATTATCTGTCTTCTGGATCCCTGTGTTCAGCGGTTGCAATGATTGCTAGAAGTACTTCTTTTCTTAGCTGGAAATTGGAGCAAGTCAAATTTCTTTCAAGTTGCTTGCCTCAAAGGACAAATTCAGTTTTCTTTTAACACCAAGATCTATAAGAATGTAATTTCTGCAGGTAAATTTTGAGAGAATGAGGAACAGAAAAAAAAAAGATTAGATCATGTGGAATAAGGCAATGTTATGCTGAATGATAGGACAGGAAGTTAAACATTTATTATATACTATGCTATCAGTGACAATAGTTAGGTCTCAAGGCAAATTTGATTATTTATGAGGATCTTGTAAGTGGCTAAGATACCACATATACTTAGATGTATTTTCAATATCAAGTATGATTTGAGGGGAAATGTATTTATTGATTCACCAAGAAACTTACCAATCTAAACAAATGGTGATTGGTTAACCATCATTTGAGCCCCAATAAGGGCTAAAGACTAGACTCACCAGCCAGAAGAAGCACCCTGGCCTAGTAGATATGCTTTGACTGCTTTGGCACAACCAATACGCTTTGCTCTCTGAGTAGATCCAAGCTTTCCTGCTAGACTTTGCTGACTGGGAACATTCTTCTGTCAAGGACCTGGCCCACCCCACACTTCTCTTCTCTTAAGTTCTATGACTCTCCTTTGATAGTCACTATCTTGAGTAGCAGCATCCCTCTTTCCTGTTGTTTATGAGCACTCTTATGTTATGTTATATTATGTTAGTTATGTTTATGATAGAAGAAACACAGACAAGCTGAAACTATGATTTCAGTTGACACTTTGACATCTTTCCTATCTTATTGTTTTACAAAACTCCTTCTAAGAAATTTCTTTCTTATAGTATAGTTATATATATGGGAACTGTAATTTTGGCTGACACAGGCATCCTGAGTCAGGAGGGAGAAGGGTAAGCTCATTGACTTTGTTTTGAGGGTATATATGTTCCTACAAATAATTCCTTCAGGGAGTTCAGAATTATTCTGACCTTTCATGCATGTATGATTCTCTGGCTCAATGAGAATAAATAAACTCATACAGCCTGATTCTGTCTGTTCCTTGATCAAATCTTTGTTTGAGGTGAACCCCATTTGATTTGTTTTTGAACAAACCTTTGGTAAGGTGAAATCCCATTCTGTTTGTTTTTGAGCAAGCCTGTGGTAAAGGGGGAAACTGATTCTGTTTGTTTCTTTGGCCCAAGCCTGTGGTAAATGGTTGACACACATCAGATGAAGAGAAAGTATGTTATAAGAGAAGAGGTAGTTTCTACCTGAATGTTAAAGTTGTGTTCAGCTGAAATAGTATTTCCTAGGGTCTCAGCTATATGACTTAGTAATTTGAATGCAAATAGTTTCCCATAATGATTTTTTTTGGGTCTAGAATATTTCCTTCTATAAACCTGAGACAGATTCTTCCCAAAATATACATACATACATGCATACATACATACATACATATATGCATACATACATACATATCATCTATCCATCAACAACGCATATATAACACATGTATACGTAAATCAAACATGCAGGCTATTATACAAAATACATGTACAAATATGCAACAATGCAACCATGTGACTTTTCCCATAGCTTTTCCCACATTTATCATTTTCCTTTTTTTCTTAACTGCATGCCTCTAATAGGTGTGAGGTATAATCTCAGGATTGCTTAATTAGCAGTGATTTGGAACATTTTTTCATATGGCTGTAGATAGCCTGAGTTTCTTCCATTGAGAACTATCCTTAGTTCTTATCCTTAGACCATTTATCAATTGGGTAATGGCTCTTTTTCTTATATATTTGAATTAGTTCCTTATGTTTATTAGAGACGATACCTTTGTTAGAAATGACCTCTTTACCAGAGAAACTGATTGAAAATATTTTTTAACTATTTATTTGTTTCTCTTTTAATCTTAGATTTATCAGATTTGGGTGTGCAAAATTTTTAAAATTTTATATAATCACAACTGTCCATTTTATTTTCTGTGATCTTCTCATTTCTTTGTTTGGTCATGAACTTTTCTTCTATCCATAGACTAATAGGTAAATTTTTCCACGTTTCTCTAATTTTTATTTATGATGTAAGTCTCCTTGAATGTTTTTCTCCTGTTCTTATATTTGTGACTCTGGGAGTTACTGAAGAGCTTCTTTCTCTTTTACTGAGTGTAGTTCAGATCATGCCTACTTTCTTTTTACTTCCTAGTTGCCATGGTGATGCAAAGTCAAGATGCTGCTTAGGCTGCTTCTCCTTATACCTAAGACATTGAATCTGCTGCATTTTTACACTGATTCAACTCAATTCAGTTCAACCCAATCAACATTCACAAAAACAACTACTGTGTGCAAGGTACTGTGCTAAGTCTTATCACACAATGAATTTAAAAAAAAAATCACATAGTCCTTGCCTTTGAGGAAGGTAAAATCTTATAGGAGAGGTATGAAGTATGCACAAGTAAGTATGGATACAAACTAGAATGGGAAGAGGACAAAGTCAAAATGTAGACAAAGTATTCAAAGAAAACTTAAGAGAATACTTTGAGCTGAGAGAAGGAAGGGAGGCTCCTTGGAGCTTGTGGCATCTGATCTGGGCCTTGAAGGAAGAGAAGAATTTCAATAGCAGGGCAGATAATTAGGTAGATAGGTAGATAGATAGATAGACAGACAGACAGATAAAACATTCCTTGAATATTTACTCTGTGCCAGGCAACTGTGCTAAGCACTATGGATATAAGTAAAAGCAAGCAAGACAGTACCTGCCCTCAAGAAGCTTATTTTCTAGTAGGAAAAGGAAAAAAAAAGACAGAGGTGGTAGGTAGTGAGGATGAAGTAAGTCTAGAAGTGGTGTGGAGGCCTCAGTCCTGGTAAAATAAGGCAAAAGCTCACCTATCATAGCCAGGCTTCCAGAGGCATGATCCAAGTTACTTATAGAGAGGAGGTAGAGGTGATGATCAGAGTAGAGAAAGCATGGACTTGATCAGGGTGGAAAGAATGATATGGAGGGGATTCCAGGTATTTATGTCAAGTCTGAGCAAAAGTATTGAAGCACGACGGGGTTGGATGAGATCAATTAACAGTTGGTATTTAAATATGGCTAGGTTTTAGGTTAAGGTCCATATTTCTCACTCTTTTTATTTGTCCATTCTCTCTTTTCCATTTTTATGCCTATTGTAGATAACAGTGTTTCTTAATTTTTAATTAATATTTAATTTTTAAGAATGTGAATGGAACCCACTGTTTCCTCATCTGTAAAATGAACTAGAGAAAGAAATGACAAATCACTCTAGTATCTGTCAAGAAAACTGCAAAATGGGATCACAAAAAGTTGGATATGACTGAAGAAGACTCAACAATAGGGAGAGGGGACAGAGCCAAGATGGTGGTGTAAAAGCAGTGACTTGCTTGGAGCCCACTGTGAAGATATGGTATGGGCTATTTAGAATTGCAATCAAATAAAACTTAGAAAAATAAATCTGACCCATATTAAAAGTTATGGTCCAATGACTTGCTGGCTATTGCTTTGTAAACTAGCCTCTTCTGCATGCTTAGATTTCTCAGAACATCTTTTCTGTGGGTGTCTGGCAACATGTGGGAATTTTTCAGGTCTGTCATCTGTGGGAGGCTTTCCCTGCAGCTGTTAAGGAGTTGCATGACCCTTATTTTAGGCCAGGGGCTGTGGTTGCTGGTACAGGACAGGGTTCTCTAGTCTTGTGTATGTCCTGAAGGCTAGGGATCTGTATGTGTTATTGGAAATTACAGGTCCTTAGGGACTTGTTTTGGGTTAGTAGAGCCACTGACAGATCTTTTGGAATAAGAGTTGGCTGCTAGGATTCCATCTAAGAAATGGGTTCTGAAACATCGTCCTTATCCATATAAAGCAGAAGTGAAATGGGAGGTAGGTGGAGAGGTCAGCCTTGACCTTAATAATGCTGTTAGAGATTAATTTGGATTGTAGATCTCTCTCCTAGGTTTAAAATGTCAACCCTAAGTTACATTGAGAGGTAAAGGGGATGGGAGAGGAAGTCATGGAACTTGGGTTACTGCACAAAAGGTCAAGTGTGAGTAAAGGCTTGATAGTCAACTAGAGGCCTGATAGAGAGTATTGAATTTCAGTGGGGTAGATAACAAATGAAACAGGAAAGGGAAGTGGGAAGGTTGGGCAGAATTCGTTAGCCTTCCTCTTCCTACCACTGAAGGAGAAGACAGGTAAATGGGTTACTCCAGTGTCTGAATAGGACTTTCCCATTCCACCCCTTTTCACACCCAATCTCACTCATTTGGGGATGGAATTAGGGGTCAATCCTCATCTCTTCCGATACTCCTTCCTGATTTTACTTGAAAAGCTTCCTCTTCCTCCTTAGCCTAACTTTTCCATAGTGATATCTCAAAGGAAAACCTGGCAATGCTTCTTACAGGGGTGGATTCATAGACCTCAATAAAAAGGTATAAGCAGGTGCATTTCATGTCATGCACACTACATTGGAATTGTGGTGGACAGCACCCATCAAAAACCTTAATGTGACTGAAGCATTTCAGATTTGAAATGCTGCAGACACAAAGAAGAAAATAGTTTTCTTTTCCTTGTGGAAAATGAAAATGGAAAAAGTTTGACATGGTAAATAAAAATTATATTAAGTAATAAAAACTTCGAGTGGAAAAGTACATTTTCAGAATTATATTCTCTTGCTACAACTGTCAAAGCACATCTCTCCAGTTTAATTTTAAAATTCATTAAATACACTGTTTCCGTAGCTTAGACACTGCCATCTGGAACAAAGTTTTCTGCTGGTGTGGAATAAAGGGAAAATTTTTTTTTCTTCCTGATAGAAGGGGTGGGATAGATGCAGCTAAATCTAGAGTTTCATTCTTAAGGAAAAAGAAAAAAATGATAATTTGGGATTTATAAAAATAATGAAGTAGTTTTCAGGGTTAGAATTTAAGAAACTGGAGAACTTCTATTTCTAGTCTATATTGCTTTTTGCTAAAATAGTACCTATATGAAGGCTCTAGCCCTTCTCATATAACATCTTATGTCAACATAGTCAGTCCCTGTATTTAAATATGAATGAACATATAAATTTTGGGGTTGTGCATTACAGGTCTGGATTCTTTCCTTCTCACCCACCAACTTAACTTTGTCCAGCATTTCAAAGAACCAAGCAGTGATTGATGTAGAACGAACATTTCTGTGCAGTACTCTTTCCCCAGAGGACAGCTCCTAATCTCAAGGAATTAGGCTACCCTGTGGATAATTACTGCTAAAATTATAGCTTATGATTCCAGACTTGTATGTGTTCCATTAATAATCAATCAATACAATTAGCTTTTTAGCAAAGGCATTTATTAAGGTAGTAGAATTAAAATAATAGCTATGAAACATTCCCCCCATAAACCTGAGTGTACCCTCCCACACATATATAGAGGGCTTATAAAAAGAGTAGGCACAAACTTTGAATATTGTGCTAGTGAGGCATTCATATGAGGACTAGCTAAGGCCAAAGTAACACACAACTTTGATACAGCAAGACCTTCTTCTGTGTGTAGCATTTCTGGGGGACTGGTTGCTCAGTTGGGTTTCTTGTGTCTGCTCTTTTCTACAGTGAAATCCTAGTTTAGCAAGACTCCTTGTCTCTTGAGGCCCCAGATGACTCTCTTTTCTATTGCCAATGAATCCACTCCCTAAAGTTAGGCCCTCCTCAGATGCCTGCTGTGTCTGCCTGGAGTGTATATCTCTACCCTTTTTGTATTTATTGTCTCCTTTTGGTCGAGTAGTTCTGCTTCGAAGCAATAAGGCATAGAGAGAGGGGAGGGCAGCTAGATGGTACAATGGATAGAGTGCCCAGCCTGGAGTCAGGAAGATTGATCTTCATGAGTTCAAATCTGGTCTCAGACACTCACTAGCTGTGTGACCCTGGACGTGTCACTAAACCCTGTTTGCCTCAGTTTCCTCATCTATAAAATGAACCGGAGAAGGAAATGACAAATCACTCTAGTATCTGTCAAGAAAACTGCAAAATGGGATCACAAAGAGTTGGACATGACTGAAGAAGACTCAACAATAGGGAGAGGGGGCAGAGCCAAGATGGTGGAGTAAAAGCAATGACTTGCTTGAGCTCTCCCCCAAATTCCTCCAAATACCTGTAAAAAATAACTCTAAACAAATTCTACAGCATCAGAACCCACAAAAAGACAGAGTGAAACACATTTCAAGCCCAAGACAACCTGCATGGTTGATTAGAAAGGTCTCTTGTGCAGGGCTGGGAGAGGAGCACAGTTCAATGTGGGCCCCATAGGTAAAGACCAGGCATTAGCGAACCTGGAGCAGGCCTCAGGGGACTGAATCACAGGCAGCTGTGGTAGTTTCCAGACTTTTCAACCCACAAACATCTAAGACAACTTAGAAGGTCAGTAGGAAAGGTCTATGACCTTGGTGAGAGAGAAGCTCAATCCCAGCCTCAGTCCTCATGTGGCCCAAGGGTGGCAGCTGCTTCTGGAGCTCTGCCCACAGACTGAGGGAAAATCAAGTGGCTGCTCAGTGGGGGATTGCAGGGATCTCTTTGCTGGTGCTAAGGCAGGAATCTCTTACTTTGCCTGTGCGTGAGTCTGGGTCACAGTTCTGGGTGGCAATACTGGGGCGAAGAGGAGTGCTGGTGTGGTGGAGTTTGTAGTGGCAGTGCAGAGGGAATCCTCTTCACAGTTCCAAGGCAGAAAAGAATGCTTGTGGTCACTCATAGACCAGAGCATAGGCCATGAAAGGAGTAAACACCTTGCCCTTCATCATACCAGCTTGGAAGAACTGAAAATTTACAGGTCCCTAGAAGTATCTCTCAAAACAGCTGCACAAAACCCTGAAGCTTAGGCCAGTACATTCTCCACACTGGAAGCAGACCCCTACCTTAACAAAGACTTCAAAACTCAAGTAATTGACTGGGAACATGATCAAACTGTGCAAAAAAAGTCAGATCATAGAATCTTTCTTTGGTGACAAAGAAAATCAAAACATACAACCAGAAGACAACAAAGTCAAAGCTTCTACATCCAAAACCTCCAAGAAAAATATGAATCAGTCCCAGGCCATGGAAGAGCTCAAAAAGCATTTTGAGAAGCAAGTAAGAGAAGTAGAAGAAAAACTGGGAAGAGAAATGAGAGTGATGCAAGAAAATCATGAAGAACAAGTCAACAGCTTGCTAAAGGAGACCTAAAAAAATGCTAAAGAAAATAACACCTTGAAAAATAGTTTAACCCAAATGGCAAAAGAGGTCCAAAAAGCCAATGAGGAGAAGAATACCTTCAAAAGCAGAATTGGCCAAATGGAGAAGGAAGTCCAAAAGCTTACTGAAGAAAATAATTCCTTGAAAATTAGAATGGAGCAAGTGACCTTATGAGAAATTAAGACATTAACCAAACCACAAACCAAAAGAATGAAAAAATCGAAGACAACGTGAAATATCTCATTGGAAAAAACAACTTACCTGGAAAATAGATCCAGGAGAGAGAATTTAAAAATTATTGGACTATCTGAAAGCCATGATCAAAAAAAGAGCCTAGACATCATCTTTCAAGAAATTATCAAGGAAAACTGATATTCTAGAACCAGAGGGCAAAATAGAAATGGAAAGAATCCACCAATCACCTCCTGAAAGAGATCCCCAAAGGAAAATTCCTAGGAATGTTGTAGCCAAATTCCAGAGTCCCCAGGTCAAGGAGAAAATATTGCAAGCAGCCAGAAAGAAACAATTCAAGTATTGTGGAAACACAATCAGGATAACTCAAGGTTTAGCAGCTTCTACATTAAGGGACCAGAGGGTTTGGAATACAATATTCTTGAGGTCAAAGGAGGTAGAATTACAGCCAAGAATCACCTACCCAGCAAAACTGAGTATAATCCTTCAGGGGAAAAAAATGGATATTCAGTGAAACAGAGGACTTTCAAGCATTCTTGATGAAAAGACCAAGCTGAATAGAAAATTTGACTTTCAAATACAAAATTCAAGAGAAGCATGAAGAGGTAAACAGGAAAGAGAAATCATAAGGGACTTATTAAGGTTGAACTGTTTACAGTCCTACATGGAAAGATGATATTTGTAATTCATGAGACCTTTATCAGTATTAGGGTAGTTGGAGGGGAAAAATTATATGTATATATATCTATATCCATCTATCTATCTATCTATCTATCTATCTATCTATCTATCTATAAATAGATAGATAGATAGATGGCACAGGGTGAGTTGAAGATGAAGGGGTAATATCTGGAGAATAAAATTAAGGGGAAAGAGAGGATTATACTGGGAGATGGAGAAAGGGAGAGGTAGAATGGGGTAAATTATCTCACATAAAACAGACAAAGTAAAGGCTTTTACAGTGGAGGGGAAGTACGGGAAGGTGAGAGGGAATGAGTGAATCTTATTCTCATCGGATTTGGCTTAGGCAGGGAATAACAAACACATTCAATTGGGTATGGAAAACTATCTTACCCTACAGGAAAATAGAGGGGAAGGAGATAAGAGAGTAGGGGAATGATAGAAGGGAGGGCAGATTGGGGGAGGGGGTAATCAGAAGTAAACACTTCTGAGGAGGGACAGTATCAAAAGAGAGAATAGAATAAATGGGGGACGGGAAAGGATGAAGGGAAATATAGTAAGTTTTTCCACAACATGACTACTATGGAAATGTTTTGCATGACTATACATGTATAACCTGTATTGAGTTGCTTGCCTTCTCAGTGAGGGTGAGTGGGAAGGGAGGAAGGGAGAAAATTTGGAACCCAAATTTTTCTTTCTTTTTTTTTGTTTTGTTTTTATTTTTCGTCTTCTTTTTTTTTTTTTTTTTGGTTAGGCAATCAGGGTTAAGTGACTTGCCCAGGGTCACACAGCTAGTGTCAAGTGTCTGGTCTGAGACCAGATTTAAACTCAGGTCTTCCTGACTCCAGGTCCGGTGCTCTATCCACTGCACCACCTAGCTGCCCCAGAACCCAAAGTTTTAAAAGCAAATGTTGAAAATTGTTTTCACATGCAACTGGGAAATAAGATATACAGGCAATGGGGTATAGAAATCTATCTTGCCCTACAGGAAAATAGAAGGGGAAGGGGAGGAGATAGAAGGGGGGCAGATTAGGGGAAGGGGTATTCAGAATGCATGCCATCTTGGGGTGGGGAGGGATGAGATGGAGAGAAAATTTGGAACTCAAAATCTTGTGGAAGTGAATGTTGAAAACTAAAAATAAATAAATTAATTAAAAAAAGAAATAAACACAAAAATAAAAAAAAAACAATAAGGAGAGGGAAGGAGAGAAAGAAATCCCTTCTTCCTCACAACCTCTAGAGATCTCCTCCATAGGCAATTCCCAGTCTATACTATATCCACGACATGTCTAAATCATCCAGGACTTAGCTATAAAATACCTTAAAAGTTGTGTATAGTTTTTGCAACAGTGAATAATCAGTGGAGTGGCTCCCTTTAATTCTGTCAGAGAAACATGTCCCTACATAATCAACAGATCACAGAGGCATTCCAGTCAATATACTCTCTCTACTCATTATCTCCACTGTCTCTTTTTTTTCAATTATTATCACTCCCCGCCCCATATGCAAACACAATGCAGAACTCTATTGATTATCCTATTATTGTTGTTGTCATTGTTCAGTCCTGTCCTATTCTTTGTGACCCAGGGACCAAAGCATTCCAGGCGCTTCTATCCTCCACTATCTCCTGAAGTATATCCAAGATCATGCTTGTTGCTTCCACGACATTATCCATCTCATACTCTGCCATCCTTTTTTGCCTTCAATCTTTCCCAACATCAGGATCTTTTCCAATGAGTCCCATCTTCTTATTATGTGGCCAAAATATTTAAGCTTTCAGTGAATTTCACCTTCAGTATTTGACCTTCCAGTGAATAACTGAATCAATTTAAGTATTGACTGATTTGATCTCATTGCTGTCCAAGGGACTCTCAAAAGTCTTCTCCAGCAGCACAATTTGAAAAGGTTGAATTTGTGGTATCTAGCTTTTCTTATAGTCCAGTCTCACAGCCAAACGTAGGTATTGGAAAAAAACTATGGTTTTAACTATAGGGACTTTTCTTGGCAAGGTGATATCTCTGTTTTTTAGTATGCTGTCCAGATTTGCCATAGTTTTCCTTCCCAGGAGCAAGCATGTTTTAATTTCATGGCAGCAGTTACTATCTGAAGTGATCTTTGAGCCCAAAAATATAAAATCTGACACTGCTTCCATTTCTTCTCCCTTTATTTGCCGGAAAGTGATGGGACCAGTTGCCAAGATCTTAGGTTTTTTTGATGTTAAGCTCCAAGCCAGCATTTACATTCTCCTCTTTCATGCTCATCAAGAAGTTTCTTAATTCTTCACTTTTTGCCATCAGAGTAGTATTATCCACACATCTGAGATTGTTGATATTTCTTCTGGCCACCTTAATTCAGGCTTTTGATTTGTCCAGATTTCATTTCTTTCTTTCTTTTTAAAATTTTTATTTTTAATTTATGGAATAAAACAAGCATTTCCTGCAAATCTACTATGCACAACTTACTATTGCTTTCAAATATACAACAAAATTATCATGTAAATTTCTTTTCCTTCCCCCCTCCTGCCCTAGCAATGGCTACCATGAGACACACACACACACGTGTGTGTAAAATTATTCTATGCATCTATTTTTCATTTCTTTCTCTGGATACAGATAATGTCTTTCTTTATATGTCCTTTATACTTGATTTGGGTATTTATAATAGACAAAATAACTT
The DNA here is from genome assembly GCF_900497805.2 of Vombatus ursinus. NCBI lineage: Eukaryota > Metazoa > Chordata > Mammalia > Diprotodontia > Vombatidae > Vombatus > Vombatus ursinus. The sequence goes on from NW_020954576.1 coordinate 13,065,333, forward strand.
ATTTGCTCTTAATACAATATTGCTGTTACTATATACAATGTTCTCTTGGTTCTGCTCATTTTGCTCTTCATCATTTTGTGTAAGTCTTTCCATGTTTTTCTAAAATCATTGAGCTCATCATTTCTTATAGCACAGTGGTATTCCATTATAATCATTTACCACAACTTGTTCAGCCATTCCCCAATTGATGGGTATCCCTGCAATTTTCAGTCTTTTCCATCACAAAGCGAACTACTATAGACATTTTTGAGCATATAGGTTCTTTTCCTTTTTCCCTAATCATCTTGGAAATAGACCAAGTAGTGGTATTGCTCAGTCAAAGAGTATAGGTAGTTTAATAACTCTTTGGGCATAATTCCAGATTGTTCTCCAAAATGGTTGAATAATTTTACAATTTTACCAACAATGAATTAGTGTCCCGATTTTTCCACATCTCCAACTTTTGTCACTTTCCTCTTCTATTGTTTTAGCCAATTTGACAGGTGTAAAATATCTCAAGGTTGTTTTAAGCTGCATTTCTCCAATCAATAATGATTTAGAACTTTTTTATATGACTAAATAGTTTTGATTTCTTCATTGGAAAATTGCCTGTTCATATCTTTTGACCATTTATTAACTGTGGAATGACTCTCATTCGTATAGATTTGACAAAGTTCTTTACATATTTTAGATATGAGACCTTTGTCTGATAAACTATCTTTAGAATATTTTCTCTAATATTTTCTGCTTTCCTTTTAATCTTGGCTATACTTGTTTTATTTGTATAATCCTTTTTAATTTAATATAATTGAAATTATCCGTTTTACCACTAATTTTGTTCTCTATCTCTTGTTTATTCATAAATTGTCCACCTATACATAACTCTGATAAACAATATGTTTCATGTTCTAATTTTCTTGTAAAATCTGTCTTTGTATCTGGGTCATGTAACCATTTTGACTTCATCTTGGTAAATGTTTTGAGATATTGGTCCATGCCCAGGTTCTGACATACTGCTTTCCAGTTTTCTCAACAATTTTTACCAAATAATGAATTCTTATCCCAAAATCTGGTCTTTAGACTTGTCAAATACAAGGTTGTTATGTTTATTTGCTCCTACAAATTCTATGTCTACTCTATTCCATTGATCTACCTTTCTGTTTTCAGCCAGTACCAGATACTTTTGATAATTATAGCCTTAATAATTCATTTTAAGATCTGATACTACTAAACCTCCTTCTTTTGCCCTTTTTTCATTTTTCCTTTGATATTCCTGACTTTTTGTTTTTCCAAATGAATTCTGTTATCATTTTTTCTAATTCAGTAAAATAATTTTTTTTGTAATTTAATTGGGATATCATTGAATATATAAATTATTTGGGTAAAATTGTCATTTTTATTATATTGGCCCTGCCTACTTATGAACAATTAATATCTCTCCAATTATTTAAATCTGATTTTATTTGAATAAAAAGGTTTTTTTTATAATTTTATTTATATATTTCCTGGGTTTGTTTTGGCAGGTATACATTTAAAAATCAATTAATTCCAATAAATCTATTTCTTTGCATTGCTCATTTAAGAAAACCTTATCTCTCCTTGCTATTTCTGGAATTCTGCACTCAGTCAGGTGGGATGTATGGGGCATTCCTAGAGGACTAGCACCTCTGGTATAAGGGCTTGCTGAGCCCTTCTCAGGGCTGATTCTCTACCTTTGCCGTCCATCTATCACCCAACTTTCATCTATGACTCCAAGAAGCTATAGTGTGCACAATGTCCACACCCTGGTAAAACTGTCCTGGCAGGCAGACTAAAACATGTTTAGGGTAACAGACATGCCTCAAACCCATTGGTGGGTGAAGGGGTGTCTACCCCAGGCATGTAAAGATTTCCCTTGGTAGGACAGATAGATTAAAACAATTTGTTCCAATAGCCATGAAGGTGGCTGAAGCAGGTGCTGTGGAGCACTTAGAGCTTAGACACTGAAGACACCAATGTCATCCACTGCATCCTGGATCATTGCCAGTCCTTATGACTTTTGTCCTGTCACTGTAATTTGATGACTCTGGAAGAGAGAGTGAGGCTGATGACTTTGTGCGACTCTGCCTCACTTAAATCCAATTCTAGTGCAAGTCAAGACATCATCCATCATCTGTTTTATGACAACATCATGATGTTATTGGTTCTCTTAGAAAACAAAGGACAAACAACAATAATTGCAGCAGCTTTAAGTTGGGTATATCTTTCCCTTTCATTTTCCTTCATTCCTCAGTTATTTGTAAAGCCTCATCAGGTAGTCACTTTGCTTTCTTGCTCTTCTTTTAACTTTGGAATGTTTGTTGCTGCTTGCTATACAATATTTCACACCTCTGCCCATAATTCTTCAAGCACATTATCTACCAGATCTAATCCTTTAAATCTATTCCTCAATTCTACTTCAAATTCACAGTAAACTCCAGGTTTTGTTTTAGTTTTTGTTTTTTTGGCTAGGCAATGGGGTTAAGTGACTTGCCTAGGGTTGCACAGCTAGTGTTATGTGTCTGAGGCCGTATTTGAACTCAGGTCCTCCTGAATCCAGGGCCTGTGCTCTATCCACTGCTCCACCTAGCTGCCCCTAGGTCTTGTTTTAACTGGCTGTACAGAGCTTCTCCACCTTTGGCTGCAAAGCATATAACCAATTTGACTTTGATTATTCCATACCACTTAAAAGTAATTGCCTTTGTTAGATAATATTTCCAGATTGAATCTGAGCTCCAGAACAGACTTCTTTGAATGAATCAAAGATATGGCTTGAATGATCTGGTCACACCCCATGAAATTTTTAAGAAAAGTCAGAACCATCCCAGAACCAGATAGAAACTTCTAGGGTGTGGAAACTAAGAAGAAGGAGTAGGGTAAAATAGAACTAATCTAGTCTGGGGGCAACCAAGGAAAGAAGGAAATGAAAGCAACAGTGAGGCAGAGAAGGGTGGGGGGGTGGCATTAGCCCTATAGGCATCTCAGAACAAAATTGGGCTGATAGCATCAGTTTAACCATCTATGCAAGGATGGAGGGAAGTTCAAAAGAAGCAAATATGCTCTTTACCAAACTTCCCTTCCCTGTTTTTGTCTATTCACAGATATTATAAAAATAGTCTGCTGGTTTTGTTACTCAAATATTTCTGGCAACCTGAATCTTGCCTCAATGATAAGGAGGTCAGGGATTAACTAGAGATAGACATGCATATAAATTAAGGTGGTGAGTTGTATAAAATCCTCATTCAGTGTCTGCCTAAATGTTAGGAATCTTTCTAATTTGGGACTCAGAGAGATTGTGATGATACTCATTCATCTAAAGCCAGAAAGTAGGCAATCCTGTGGACCCTGGGAGCTGCTAGTCTTAAAACAAGTAGATTATCACAGCATGGTGTCACACATAAGTAATGAGAGAGCTGGGTGGTATAGTGGATAGAATGTGAAACTCTGAAGACTTGAGTTTGAATCCTACCTAAAACACTAGTTGTATGACCCTGAGCAAGTCACTTAACCTCTCTTTGCTCCAGTTTCCTCATTGATAAAATGAGCTGGAGAAGGAAATGGCAAGCCACTCCAGTGTCTTTGCCAAGGAAACCTCGAAAGGAATCATGAAGAGTTAGACATGACTGAAAATGACTCAATAATAGCAACAAAATACACCCCCAACCCCCTGCATAACCCAACCCCCTGCATAACCTTACTTATCCTGACTGTATATTAACATAAGCACAACATCAGGCACAATTTCATTTTTTTCTTTGTATCTCTACTGTCTGGTACAGAGCAAATGAGTAATAAATACTGAACTGGAATGGAGTTGAATTACTTGGTAAATTCTTTGCAGATAAAGACTGTGTCTCATTTACCTCTATATTCTCAGCATACAGGTCAAACAACAACTGCTAGTGTTATCTGAGATTACCTTCCATCTAATCTGAATAGATCTTGTATGTACATAGTCATTTACATGTTGTGTAGTCTATTAGAATGGGAGCCCCTTGAGGGCAGGGACCTTTTTTTTACGTGCCATTTTTCATATCCTCAGCATATGGTAGTTCTTGTCACATAATAAACACTTAAATACTTGTTGATTAAATAATCTAATTGAAGGAATAACCTAAAGAACCCTTCCCCCTGCCTTCCCTAACAACTCTTCATTGGTATCAAAAAAATTTGATATGAGGATCTGCATTTTGGGGCTAGTTAGTAGGATTTTTGAAAATACTTATTTTGAGATTAGATACACATTCTATTGAAATGTTTGGTTTCCATCTCAGTATTCAATGTCCTTATTGTTGAAATGTGGCTATTTACTAGAATTTTGACTATATTGTACTTGGAGGCAGCTAGGTGGTACGGTGGATAGATTGCCAGACCCGGAATCAGGAGTATTTATCTTCCTGAGTTTAAACCCAGCCTAAGACACTTATTAGCTATTTGACCCTAGTCAAATCACTTAATCCCATTTGCCTCAGTTTCCTCATCTGTAAAATGAACTGGAGAAGGAAATGACAAACCACTCAAGTATCTTTGCCAAGAAAAACCCAAATGTGGTCATGAAGAATTAGACACGAGTGAACAACAACAAATACTTGGAAAAGAAAGAGGCTTTCCATTGGATTCTGACATTTGTCTAGTCAATTGTTAGAGGTCCAGAGGCCCACATATCTATAAGGAAGTGCTTATTTGGCCCTGTTCTGCCTGTAGCAATATCTGCAACACAATGTCACTGTTGGTCATGTAATGTTCTCTAGTGGAAACTAGTTTTGTGCTGGCAGAAGAGACTTGTATTCCAGTGATTAACTAATCAAGATGCCTTAAAAATGCAGAATAAAGTATTACAATATCAAATTAAATGGTTCATAGTCACCATTTCCCTAGTGATAAACTCTTACTTATTTTAGAATTAGTCTGAATCTTGGTGACTCAAGGAAAACCACTGAAAAGTCATCACATGACATGACGGTTTTTATGTTTTGGTCTTTAAAGCCTCAAGGTAGATTTTATTTATTTTAAAATATTTTTGTTTGTTTCAATCAGCAAATATCTATTTTCTCACCCTCTCTTGCCCTCTTCAACTAAGAATAAAAGAAAAATAAAACTGATTACATGTATCCTAAATCAAAACAAATTTTCACATTGACCATGTCCAAAAATTATTTGTCTCATTCGGCACTCTGAGTCCTTTACCTCTCTATTAGGAGGTGGGTGGGTAGCATGTTTCATCAATACTCTACTGAAATTGTCTTCTCATTTTTCTAATTAGAATTTCTAATTCTTGAGAAATTGCTTGCCTTGACTGTATTATTTTCATCACATAAACTGTTTTCCTGGTTCTATTTACTTCATTCTCTATCAGTTCATAGAAGTCTTCTCCAAGTTTCTCTGAATCCTATTTTTCAACATTTCTTATAACACAAAAGTAATCTATCACATTTATATACTTTAACTTGTTCATTCATTCCATAGTTTATGGACACTGCTCAGATATCCATTCTTTTACCCCTACTATAAATATTTTTGTACGTTTTTAGAGTTTGTTTTGCTTAGGATTAGTCTCTCCTTGAATATGTCCTCCCTTTTAATCCTTCACCTTCCCCTTATTCTCTTTCCCTTCTATTTGCCTATTGAGTGAAATGTCTTTCTGTACCCAACTCCATGTATATGTGTGTGTGTGTGTGTGTGTGTGTGTGTATGTTCTTGCTTCTTCTGACCAGTTTAGATGAGAGTGAGATTCAGTATCACTACCTCCTAGGGTATCCCTATTTATATAGATGTCTTATTTTGTATCCTCATTATGTGAGATAATTTTCTCTAACCTTTCTTTCTCTTTCCCCACTGTGTATTCATCTTCCCTTCTCTTTCCATTCTTCTCTTAAGATCATTAAGACAGACTGTATCAGATTGCTTATCCTCTCAGGGAGAGGGGAGGGAGGGAAGGATAGAATTTGGAACTCAAAACTTCAAAAAAAATTAAAATTTGTTTTTAACATGTAACTGGGGGAATATATATATATATATATATATATATATAATGTCTCTGTGTGTGTGTATAATATTATTAAAAAAAAGATCATCAAGACGTAAGAAAACCACTTCAGTTTTGTCTAATTAGATTCTGTTGATGACCTCAATGATGATAGGGTTCAGAGGGGACACACATATCATCTCTCCATATTTTAATATTTAATGTAAGCACTGTAGCCTTGCTTAGTGCTTTATTATTTTTGCATTCATGTTTACCTTTTTATGTTTCTCTTCACTCCTGTGTTTGAACTTCAATGTTTCTCTATAGCTCTATTCTTTTCAACAGGAATGTATGGAAGTCCTCTGTTTCATTAATGATTCATTTTCCGGCTCCCCTTCCCCACCCCACCCCCTAACATTATACTCCATTTTGCCAAGTAAATTATTTTTGACTGTAAGAAAATATAATTTGCCTTCTGGAATATTGTATTCCAAGTTCTCCACTCTTCTATGGTGGTGGGTACTAAATCATATGTGATACTTACTGTGGTTCCTTTGTACTTGAATTCTTTCCTTTTGGCTCCTTGTAGTATTTTTTCATTGACCTTGAAACTCTAGATTTTGGCTATAATGTTCCTGGAAGTTTTCATTTTAGGATTTCTTTCTAGGGGTGACTGGTGGAATTTTCCTATTTCTACCTTGCCCTATATGGGCAGTTTTCACTGAAGATTTCTTAAAAGAAGATGTCTAGACTCTTATCTTTCCTTTTCTTTCATACTTTCTTTTTTTCTTCCTTCCTTCCCTTTATTTTCTTCCTTCTTTCTTTCTTTCATGCCATTCAGATAATCCAATAATTTTTAGTTTTTTTCTATTCATTGTCTTTTCTAGGTCAAGTTGTTTTTGCTGTGAGATACTTTACATTTCCTTCTATTTATTTCTCAGTCTTTTGACTTGGTTTTTAATTTTTTTTATTGTTTCAGAGAGTCTTTGACTTCTCTTTGTTCCATTCTAATTTTCAGGGGCTTGTTACTTGGGCAAAGTTTTGTACTTATGCCAAGCTATTAACTCTCTTTCCATTTCTTCCATTTCCCCTCATTTTTCCTTTAGCACTCTCATTTCATTTATAAAAACATTTTATCACTTTTAAAAATTCTTGCTTCATCTCTTTCAGGAATTCTAGTTGAATTTTTGCCCAAGCTGTGTTTTGCTTGTAGATATTTTGGAGTCATTCCTTTCTTCTGATTTTTTGCCTGGAGCTTCCCTGCCACCGTAATAGCTCTTTATGGTGGGATTCTTTTTTTTTTTCACTTTCTGTTCTTCCAGCCTTCTTCATGACTTCAGACTTGCTGTTCAGGTTGGACTCTGTGGCACTTCTGGAGGGAAAGTCTGGGCTATTCTTGTTGTTGTTTTCTTTGAAGTAGTGATTATTCCACAAACGAAACAAGTCAAGGCCCTGCAAGCTTTTAGTGGTTCCAAAATGATCCAATCTAAGGCAAAGTCTGATTGTCCATCCCTCATCTGAGCTCTGCAGATTTCTGACCTGGGTTTCAGTTTGGGCTACAATATACTGGTACTGGACTCAGCCCCTATCAACTAGTTAGAAAAGTCTCTTGTTTCAGAGTGATAGAATTATAGGCTTTTTTTTTTTTTTTTTTTTTTCCGGTCTGGGATTCCTGCCGTGGCTGCTCCTTTGCAGTCTGGGCTAGATGCTGGAGCTGAGACCCCACTGTCTTCCTGGGTTCTGAGCCACACACTTGCTACTTTCTTCTGAACTTCCTCCTTTTGTGGTACACCACCCAAGATCTCCCTACCTGGGAACACCATCCTAGATACAGTTTCTCTTAGAATAACCCGGATATGTGACCTAGAAGTGAGTAGTGTGCTGCAAAGCTGCCAGTTTGCACCTGTCCCTGTTGTGCCCTCACATAGGTCTGGTGGTGCTCTCGTATGGGTCGGGGACCTCCTCATACTGTACACAGCCTCTCTCTGGCTAGAGTGTTCTGTGCTCAGTCAGCTTCTACTCCAACCTCATCTCCATCTCCAATTCAAAGTTCTCTGGCAGTTTCCCTTTGCTGAACTGGGCAAGATAAATGAGTTATTGTGACTTTTCTAGATTTCCCCCTCAGGATTCATCCTGGTGAATTTTCTAGATATGTTTTTGGAAATTTTGTGGCAGAGAGCTCAGTTGTACTGCTTCCTACCAGTCTGCCATCTTGGTTCTGCTTCCTGCCTTATGACTATTTTTTAAAAAGACATTACTGCTGATCTATGGCTAATAACACTTGGGAAATGCATATATTTACTCATATAACTGTACTTCTGAGGACATGGCTTGGGTTATCAGTATTTGTTTTCTCTGTAAACAATTCAGTTGAGCTAATTTTTCTTCAGTGATTTTACAATGAATGCCTACTATATGCCCAGATCTATGGTATACTCTTTGGCAAATATATAAGTAGCATAAGATCTAGCCTTAGTCTTTCATTCAAGGAACTTAATATTTATATGGAGAGGCAGGTCATGCCCACATGGAAACTCAAAATGAGAACCTGGCACCTACCATACATGTGGGCTCCTATTATTGGAAGGTAAAGTCCTTGAGAATGGGGATTGTCTTGCTTTTCTATTTATATTTCTAGTTCTTTGCACTTTGTAGCCCCTTAATGAGTGTCTTTCATTTATTCATTCAAATCAACAAGCATTTATTAACTGTTTGTTGTGTACCAGGCAACATGCCAAGCACTAGGAATTCAAAGAAAGACAAAAAAAAAATTGCCCCTACTCTCATGGAGCTCAATTTCTAGTGGAGAAGACAACATGCAAAGAACTATGTGTATATAAGATGTACATATATACATATATGTACAAATACATATACATGTATACAAATATGTGTGTATGTATCTATATATGCATATATATGTAGATATCTACCTCCTTTTCTCTCTCCATCTCTATTTCTATATTTATATGTATATATAATATCCATATTTTAATCCATTTCTATTTCTCTATAGATATTAAATTATTAAATTTATTTTAATGTTTAATATTTAATAAATATTATTAATATTTATTTAATATTTAATAAAATATTAAATAAAATGTTAAATTAAATTGATGGTAATCTTAGATGGAAGACACTAGTAGTTGAAGGGGAGGGAGGGAAAGGCTGGAGTGTTCATCTGGATCTAAAAAGATGAAATTCAATAGTGATAAATATAAAATTTTAAACTTAGATGTCAAAAAATCAACTTCACAGGTACAATTAGATGGAAGGAATTGTTAGATAGCAGTTTTGAAAGCGATCTGGGGGTGTTAATGGATTGTAAGCTCAACAAGGCTCAGCAGTGTGGTATGGTAGCCAAAAAATGTTGTTTGCATATTGTCTCCCCCATTAGACTGTGAGCTTGAGGGAAGCAGGCATGTTTAGCTTAATGAAGAGAAGACTAGACACAGCAAGACACATAGTAGCTGTCTTCAAATATTTGAAGGTCATGTGGAGGAGACATCAATATGATCTGTTTGGTCCAAGGGCACAGAACCAGGAGCAATGGGTAGAAATTGCAAAGCTTGGTATTGGGGGGGGGGAACTTCCTAAAATTAAGAAGTATCTCAGGGTGTGATAGGTTGCCTTGAGAAGTGAGGAGTTCTCCCTCCTTGGAAGTTATAGTGGGGATATTTTTCATGTTTGGGTTGAACTAGATGTCTGATTAGGTCCCTTCCAGTTCTCAAATTCTAGGATTTTGTAATGTTCATACTGTTGTGTATAGCTTAACCATGTACTTAAACATGTTCTAATTAATATTATAGCTATTTACCTTTTCATAGCCTAACAGGACCATACTAGAGTTGAAAGGGAAATTTGATGACTTGCCCAAGGTCACATAGGCAGAGGTAAGATTCAGATTCAGGTCCCACGAGCCCAAGTTCAGCACTCCAAATTCAGTAGACTAACCCTGGTACTCCTGCACTGACCCCACCCCTAGATTTCAAGCTCATCTAGGATAGACACTATAATTTTTCATCTTTGTATCTCCACTGCCTGGCACAGGTCCTTAAACTTAGTGGATTCTCAGTCAATATTTGTTGAATTGAATTCAATCTTCCCTCCTTTCTCCTGACTCATCTCTGAGTATTGTGAAATGATTCACAAGCTTTTATCTCATTAATGCACATCACACTCTAGCAATCACTGGTTCAATCTGCTCTTTCTGAAAGTGAACCCAATTCAATTTTTGCTCTCATCATCTGATCCCTGAAAAGTCCACAAAACTCACCATATCATCCTTTCACTGCCTGTTGATACCATCTCTCTCCTTTTTGTTTTCATTAATATGGTTACTTCTTTTAGCCTTTCGATCTGCAGTATCAATTTTCAGATGTTTTATCTTCTTCTCTCTCTCCTAGGTACTTCAATCTGACCTTATCTTGATAGAAAATGAAGCTTACAGTAGTGACAAGGGAAAGAAAGGAAAGAAAACCTCCAACAGAAACTTAGTCAAAATTATGGAGAAAAAAAGCTCTTATTATATTTATGCTATCCCTTTTTGTTTCCCTCAAAAATATTTTTTGTATAGCACTAGCCTAGAGTTCCAAATATTATCTCCAGTTGAATATTGGGGTTTATAAATTATAAATTTAAATCTCTTTCTTGCCCAATGAAGCTGCTATATTTAGCACCTTTATCCAAACAATTTAAAAAAGGCATCTTAACAATTAGAACCAATAATGACCCTTAGAAAAAAAAGAACTTTGTGACAGAGAGCAACAGGAGATGTCAACCCGCTGAATTATATTGTTCATTGTGTCTCAGAAAGATGGATTCGCTTCCTCTAAGTGGGATAATAACCCAATGAAAGGCGCTGAAAGGTCATATGATCATGGGATCATAGGGTCTTAGATTTAGAGCTTGAAAGGAACTTGCAGACCATCAGGTCTAAGTTCCTCATCTTACAGATGAGGCAAAGAAGAGGACAAGTAAACAAGTACTTATTAAATACTATGTTCTAGGCACTGTGCTAAATGCTGGGAATATAAATATAGACAGAAAGAATCACTGCCTTCAAAAGGCTTACATTCTCATGAGGGAAACCACACATAGAAGGGAACTGAAAATGAGAGGGAGTGAGATAAAAGTAGTTGGGGCAGGGGCATTGTGGAGGAAATTAGGAAGAGTCAGGAGTGCAAAATGGAGAGGATTGCAGATATGACTGGCCTGTCCCTCCTCCTCTTTTTTTCTTTTTTCCCACAATTACATATCAAGAAAATTTTTAGCATTCATTTTTACAGGATTTTGAGTTCCAAATTTCTCCCTTCCTCCCTCTCCTCCTCTCTTCTGAAAATGGTAGGCAGTTTGATATAGTTTATACATATGCTATCATGTAAAACATATTTCCATATTCATCACAGTTATGGAAGAAAAACAGATCAAAAGTAAAAACATGAGAAGGAATAAAGTGAAAAAAGATGCTTCAATCTGCATTCAGAATTCATAAGTTCTTTATTTGGATATGGATAGCATTTTCCTTCTTGAGTACTTTGTATTTGTCTTAGATCAATGTGTTGCTGAGAAAAGCTGAGACATTCAGAGTTGATCATCACACAATTTTACTGACACTGTGTACAATGTTTTTTTCCTGGTTGTGCTCATTTCACTTTGCATCAGTTCGTACAAGTCTTTCCAGGTTTTTCTGAAATCTGCCTGTTCAGTTTCTTATTGTACAATAGTATTCCATTACATTCATGTACCACAGTTTGTTCAGCCATTCCCCAACTGATGGGCATCTCCTCAATTTCCAATATTTTGCCACCATGGAAAGGGTTGCTATAAATATTTTTTCACATGTAGATCCTTTTCCCTTTTTCATGACCTCTTTGGGGTGCAGACCTAGTAGTGATATTGCTGGATCCAGCAATACAACTCCACCAACAATGCATTAATGTCCCAATTTTCCTGCATCCTGTCCAACATTTATCATTTTTCTTTTTTCTTATATTAGTCAATCTGATAGGTGTAGGTGGTACTTCAGAGAAGTTTTAAGTTGCATTTCTCTAATCAAAAGTGATTTAGAGCACTTCTTCCTATGTCTATAGGTAGCTTTGATTTCTTCTGAAAACTGCCTGTTCATATTCTTTGACCATTTCTCAATTGAGGAATGACTTGTATTCTTATAAATTTGACCCAGTTCTCTGTATATTTGAGAAATGAGTCTTTATCAGAGATACTTGCTGTAAAGATTGTTTCCCAACTTTCTGCTTTCCTTCTAATCTTGGTTGCATTGATTTTGTTTGTACAAAAGCTTTTCAATTTAATTTGATCAAGATTATCTATTCCATATTTCATAATGCTTTCTATTTCATTTGTTCATGAACTCTTCCCTTCCCCATAGATCTGACAGGCATACTATTGCTTGTTCTTCTAATTTGATTGCTTTCTTGTCTGTGGTACCTTTTAGCAAGATGAGGTTTCCTTTCTTATTTCTTTTAGTTAGTTTTATTTTTGCTTTTACTTTGTCTAAGATCGGGATTGCTACCCCTGCTTTTTTACTTCAGCTGAAGCATAATGGATTCTGTTCCAGCCTCTTACCTTTACTTTGTGTGTCTCTATGCTTTGAATGTGTTTCTTGTAAACAACATATTATAGGATTATGGTTTTTGATCCATTCTGCTATCCACTTATGTTTTATGGGAGAGTTCATCTCATTCACAATCACAGTTATGATTACTAACTGTGTATTTCCTTCCATCCTCCTGTTTGTTCTCTCTCTTCTTTTCTCCTTTCCCTCCTCACCAGTGTTTTGTTTCTGTCTACCACTTCCCCTGATCTGCCCTCCTTTCTGTCAGTTCCCCTCCTCTACTCCTTTTACTTAATCTCTTCCTCTCTTACTTCCCTATTGGGTAATATAGATTTCTATATTCAACTGATTGTCTATTATTCCCTTTTTGAGCCAATACTGATGAGAGTTAGGTTCAAGCAATGCCTTGCTACCCCCTCCCCATTTCCCCTCCACTACAATAGGTCTTTCTCTCCTCTTTAGATAATTTACCCCATTCCACCTCTACCTTCCTTCTGTACCCATTGTACTCTTCTTTCTCATCCCTTATTTTTTATGTCATTCCCTCATATTCCCCTTATACCTATACCCTCTGTCTATGTATATTTCTTCTATTTGCAGTTAGTGATATAATTTTTAAGAGTTATAAGTATCATCTTCCCATGTACGGATGTAAACAGTTTAGCTCTACTGAATCCCTTATGTTTTCTTTTCCTTTTCTACCTATTTATACTTCTCTTGGGTCTTGATATTGGAGGGAAAATTTTTGGTTTAGTTCTGGTCTTCTCTTTATGAAGGCTTGAAAGCTTCCTATTTTGTTGAATGACCATTTTCCTCTTTGATGTATTATGCTTAATTTTTCCAGATAAGTGATTCTTGGTTCTAGTCCTAACTCCTTTGCCCTTTGGAATATCATGTTCCATGACCTCTGATCCTTTGCAGCTGCCAAGTACTGTGTGATCTTGATTGTGACTCCCCAATATTTGAATAGTTTTTTTTTTCTGGTCACTTGCAGTATTTTTTCCTTGACCTGATAGTTCTGAAATTTGGCTATAACATTCCTTGGGGTTTTTATTTTGGTATCTCTTTCCTGAAGTGATTGGTAGATTCTTTCAATGCCTATTTTAACCTCCGGTTCCAGGACATCAGGGCAGTTTTCCTTGATAATTTCTTGAGAGATGCTGATCAGGTTCTTGTTTTGATTATGGCTTTCAGGTAGTCCAATGATTCTGATACTGTCTCTCCTAGATCTATTTTCCAGGTCAGTTGTTTTTCTCATAAGGTATTTTACATTTTCTTTTATTTTTTTTTCATTCTTTTGAATTTGTTTGATTGATTAATTGGTGTCTCATAGAGTCATTAGTTTCCACTTGCCCAATTCTAACTTTTAAGGTATTGTTTTTCTCAATTAGCTCTTGTACTTTCTCTTACATTTGGCCAATCATACTCTTTAAAGAGTTGTTTTCTTCAGTGGATTTTTGTATCTCCTTTTCCATTTGGCAAAATCTACTTTTTAACCAGTTTTCCAAGCTATTGAGTCTTTTTTTTTTGGTAATTCTTTTGCATCACTCTCATTTCTTCTCCCATTTTTTCTTCTAACTTTCTTATATGATTCTTAAGCTCCTTTTTGAGCTCTTCCATGAGTTCTTTCTGGGCTTGAGACCACTTCCCATTTTTCTTTAGGGTTTTGCCCATAGGTGTTTTGATATTGTTATCCTTTTTTGAGTTTGTGTCTTGGTCTTCCCTGTCATTATAATAACTTTCTATGGTCAGATTCTTTTTTTGTTGCTTTTTGCTCATCTTTTTTTGGTCTTTTCCCTTTCTTTTAAATTTGCTCTCTGCTCCCAGTGTGGAAGGGGCTCTGTCTTAGGCTTCTTGTGCCAGTATCTGTAGACCCTGGCTGTTTACCTGGCACTGTGCTGAATGCCCTGAGGCCCATATGTCTGGTGCTGTGTTGAGGGGGTGAGGTAGGGAGTGACTGGGGCGGCTGGAGTCTGTAGGGGTCTGGCAGTTTACCTTTTACTGAGCTGTGGGTCAGACAGTAGCTAGCTGTGTGACTAGGAAAAGTCACTTCACCCTTCTCAGTCTCATTTTCCTTATCTGTTAAATGGAGATAATAATAGCATTTGTATCAGAAGGTTGTGTATGGGTTAAGTGAGATAATACATGTAGAGTGCTTTACAAACCTTCAAGAACCATACAAATACTAGTTATTATTATTATTATTACATTCTAGATATTTTTAGTAAATACTTTTAGTGATAATAAGAGACAAAGTGATCATCATCATCAACACACATTGTCTTTTACAGTTGAGGAGAAAAAAAAATCATGATTCCCATCTTACTTATGAGCAGCAATACTTGCCTGATGATAGTAATGGCCATTGCTAAATAAATATTGTTTCCAGTGAAGAAAAATGTAGGAAAATCATTAAAAATTTAATAATGATTTTTCATATTTCTAACTTATAAATATTAGCATAATACCCAAATAAGCAGGTAATGGCCATTTTCAGGCAATTTATGAATAGATCAGGCTTTTTATAAACAAATCTATCAATGGCCTTTGTTCCATGGGTGCTTATGGAAGTAAATTACTGAATGTTAAATGTTGAAAGTAGTTTTTGTGTTATTCATCCCTATGGATTGTAACCAATGCTTTTAAAACTGAAATAATGAAGAATTTGCAGAGGAATGATTGGGGGCTAAATAAAAGCTGTAATGATGCAATATGTTTTTAAAGTGGTATCTTGAAATTTGAATTCTATTTAGCAGTGACTTTAGAGCTGAAGTTCTTATACTTTTATGTGTCATGGACTTCTTTAGCAACTTGGTGAAACCTATGAACCCCTTCTTAAAATAAAGTTTTTAAGTGAAGAAAATGCTAAATTTCGGATAAGAGGTTAGTGAAAATAAAATAAATGTAATCTGCGCTTTTCTGGGCATGACAGTCATTACAGGGAGACACCCTCGAGGAACCTTTAGAGCATTTCCAGATTATCTAAGTTGGAGGCCTCTTTGTCCTCAACTAGCCAGGTGGGGGCAGCCTCCTTTGATTGGCTGCCTTAGTCTTTAATACTGGTGAAATCCAGTGGGTCCTTCTTCCCCCACCCTTTTTCTGGTGTGTGTGTGTGTGTGTGTGTGTGTTTGTGTGTGTATGTGTGTGTGTGAGACACTTTTACACTCTTATCTGCTGTGTCTGAAGTGTGAATAAAATAGCCATCCACAGCATAGACACCATAAACTGAAATGCTGAGAGGGGTCCTTCAGGTGCTCCATCTTTTCCAGCCTTGCTCTGAGAAATGTACCTGGGGGCATTTGTTTCTGTTCTTTGTTTGTTTGTCTTCCTCAGTTTCAGGTTCTGGAGGTGATCCCCATGGGACTCAGGAGTTTGAGTGAGGACAACTTTAGAGTCAGGATTGTAGGTGGGATGGTGCAGCCAGCTAGCTCAGTAGGGAAGCCTGAGACACCAGCGTGCCTGGGACCCAAGCCTGAGACGGAGTTTGGCCTTGGAACTGCAACTGGAACTGTGTACTGTAAATAAAGAGGACTACCAAGGTACCAGCAACCAGGGTCTTTAATCAAGGTGAGGCAATTACGATTAGAGACACCACACAGAAGTACTGGAGTTTGATCTCATTCTCAAGCCTCTGGAATCTGTTACATAAGTTGTTTTGCATAACAACCAAAAGTTCATAGAGAAGGCTGGGGAGGCTTTAGAAGTGGTGACATCTAGTCAGAACAGTGGGTTCCAGCGGGGAGGGAGTTGGGGCTTTCCAGAGAGACTACTAGACCACTTCCAACTGGTTTGAACCTGCTCTGACCATGTGGTCAAGATCAGTAGCCCTTCTGATGGTTGCATTCAATAGAACCCAGCTAACCTATGAATCTAATGCCCACCCTAGAGACTGAGATGGTACTACGTGGGGTGGGGTGTAATTCTGCCTCCCATGTGTTCAGTAACAAATACGTTTGATTAAACCTTTTGGAATAAATATTCTTTTGTAAAAGCTAATACAAAAATCAGTGGTTAAATGGAATCTGGGTGTAGGGAAGCCTCCTTCTATAGTTGAGGGAACATTAGTAGGGCTTGGAGACATTTGCAGAGAGTCTAGACCAGGGGTGGGGAACCTATGGCCTCAAGGCCACATGCAGCCTTGAGGCTGCAGGTTCCTCACCCCTGGTCTAGACATACCCAAATCCCCTTTTAGGGGACTAGAGAACTTTGGAGGAGGATTGAAATGCGACACACCTGGTGTGCATATAGTAGGGACCAGAGTGGTCTGTGTTACATAAAGATGATTTTTTAAAAAATTCCATCAGAGTTAACAGATCCCCTGAAATCTTTCTACAGACCCTTTGGGGAATAGACCCCAGGTTAAGGATCCTTAGTATAGAGGGACTGAATTGAGAAGAAAAGGCCCTGTATCTCTCCTACTGTCTGCTGCTGAATATTTGCCTGTGTACCATTTAAAACAAATTTAAAATAAATAGCAGTTCCAGGTTGTTTCTCAGCTCACAGGAGGACATTTTTTGACGGTAGGTCTTTTTTTGGTGCTTGCTAAATTCCTTTTCTCCACTTTAATTTGAGAAGCAGCAGGGTAGGATAGTCTTATCATTTTAGAAAGGATCTTTGTTTTGTCATTTAGCCTTCAGTGACTAAAGGCTATCTTACCATTAGTGAAAGAGGCAGCAGGTTTATGCATTTAAAAGGGATAATTTTGTCATATGTCTGTATGGGAATATTAGTCTATTTGTGTGCATGCGTATACAATCTCAAGGGCAGGTCAATTAGATCCCACTTGTTTTTTTGGCATCACAGGCTGAATTCACAATAGTGCCTTGGGATTTAACAGAGCAGCTAGCCTCGGTCTTTCTGATGTACCTCAAACAAGCTTTATAATTCTGCAAGCATCAGGGAACATGAAAGCAGTCGTCCCTGCCACCTGAGAAGCAGCCTTCACAAACTAGGACAAATTGGAGCCACCAGAATGATTGATGACATTCGATTTAAGCTCAGAATATGAACAAATGTTGAGAGAATGCCTGCTCATTCTCTCGCCTGTCTTTAGACCTATGCTTGGATGGTTTTTCCTCTTTACCTCTATCTCTTAGCATCCCTAAACTCCTTCAAAACTTAGCTGAATCACTACCTCCCACATGAGGCCTTTGTTGATTTCCACATACCCTTTCTCCCCTTGCTCCTCATAGCACCCCCTCCACTCCAATTCCTTGTATTTGCTGTCCCTTTTTTTATTATCATATGTGTAAACATTGTTTCCACAGATAGATGTTAAATTCGGTGAAAGCAAGAAATATTTCATTGCTTTGTATCCCTGTCATGTAGCATAGAGCACAGCTAAATGGCACAGTGGATGGAGTTCTGGGCTTGAAGTCAGGAAGACTCTTCTTCCTGAGTTCAAATCCAGCCTCAGACACTTGTTAGCTGTGTGACCATGAACAAGTCACTTAACCCTGCTTACCTCAGTTTCCTTATCCGTGAAATGAGCTGGAGAAGGAAATGGCAAACCACTCTAGCCTCTCTGCAAAGAAAATCCCAAATGGGGCCATAAAGAAATGGACATAACTGAAACAACTGAACAACAACAACATGTAGCATTGACATATTAGAAGAAAGCTAAGAAAGAAGAAAACTAGCTAGAAGAAAGCTAGTCACAGGACTTCATAAATGCTTTTAAAATTGATTCACTTATATGAATAATTATAGTAAAATCATTTTCAGATAGTTACCTACCCTTATTTTCAGTGCCTCCTGGATAAAATGTAGGAATGTCTCAAAATTCTTAAGGGCAAGGAGTAAATGTTGAATTTCTTATTGATCTTGTTGATATTTTGATGATTTGTAAGCCCTTAGTGAAGACGGAGATAGAGTAACTACTTACTAATACCACTATACCACTTTCCTTCAGAAATTAAAGTGATCCTTCTTTCTTCCAGGTTCATATAGCCAGGTTCTTCATATCTTCTGTCAGTTGTAAATCTGGGCTTGGACTAAGTATTGTATAGTTGTTTCAAGTGTCTAGAGTCCATGGTCTTGTTTTGACATGCTACTATTTCCTTGCTTCTTGAGCAGCCTCACTTCCATTGCCCTTCCCAGCAATGGTGTATTCTAACCTAACCCTAAGCTCATTGTCTATCCCACTTTTGTTTCCAAATTTGTTTCTATATTTTCATAGCCTCTGTTATTAGCCTGAGGAGAGGAAGAAAAAAAAAATAGATTTTCAAATCCAATCTGCATGTTTTGTGCATTTTCAAAAGGAAAGAAAGAGGCAGCTGGTCAATTGTATGTATCTCTGAGAGGGTCATTCCCTTCAAATCAAGGATGGTGAGAGAGGGAAGCCTCTGAAAGTAAAGGAAGGACTTTCTGCTCAGAAAAATGAGTTCCTGTGACTATGATGTTTAAAAAGTTTGAGAGATGACTTCTGGGTAATTATTTTATTAATAATGCTAGCATTTTAATAAAAGAGGTCAGTGGCACTCTCATTAGTGCCAAAGACCCCCTCATGGTGGTAGGCTCACAGTTTATATGCCCTTGGAAGAGTGGGTATTCCTGAGTGTACCAACAAACTCTGATTGGTTGACATTAATGAGAGAATGAATATTTCAATAAGTGGGCTTGCTCCAATCAGGGACTGAGGCAGTGACATCATATCACTCTTGGACAAAGAGACTGTCTCTACACCTAAACCACCCCTAGCTTTGGGCAATCTAATCAAAAGATTTATCCCCACCCAAACCTGAGTAGAACACTGTGGGCTTCCCCACCTTAGGTTAAATTCCTTGTAAGGTTGGGTGGGGTCTGACCAAGATTGAGGAGAGTCGATTCAATCTTATTATCAATAGTGTTCTTCAATTGAACTTCCAAATAAGGACTATAGAAAAAGGTGGAATTCTAGATCTCCCCAAATAATTGGTTATTAATAACCATTTCTCTCAATTGTATATAATTCAGTGTTGTTAGATATCTACCTGCTTAACCATTTGAATTTAGTAATATTGAAATTAGTGGTAGGACCTTATTATTTTCTAGATATTTGGAATACTATCACAAAGGGAGATAATGTTAAACTTCCCTCTTCTCTTCTATCCCTACCCCCTCGCCACTGTCTTTGTGTCTTCCAGCATAAAAAGCCTTAGAGAACATTGGTATGGCTTCCTGTCCATAGAAAGGACAGGATCTTTAAATGTTAGACTTGAGATACTGACTACCAGGTTGGCTACTTATGGTGGTATACAACAATTATACTCTCTAAATCTCATTTTCTTCATCTGTAAAATAGAAACAATAAAATTTGAGATTCATATAGTGTTTTGGGGAAAGTGCTTTGTAAATTGTAAAGTATTACAGCCATCTTAGTTATTTGCTATTTACTCTAAGACTTCTTCATCTGGTCAATTCTTCCATCAATTAGCAATCTGGAAGGTAAAAAGTTACCTACACCAATGTCCAAGAGATGCTGAGGACAGGAGAAGATGGTCTGTAGAATTATTGACTGGAGCAAGAGTGTAATAACTTCTGGAAATGTTGGGATAGAAGCCAACAAGAAAGTGAGCTTGCCTAGAAGAGACTTTAAGGGGCATTTTGTCCAACCCCTTCATATTACAGATGAGGAAATAGACTGAAAGGTCAAAGTCACATGGTCATTAAGTGGGAGAGCTAGAATTTAAACCCAGGTCTTCTGACTTTAAACCCAGGGCTCTTTCTATCGTACTATGCTGTTTCTCAGGGTAACTTTTCCTAGAGGATGGATGTGATTTTTCTGTCTTGATGTCATATATGGATGTTACAATTCTCCCCCCTCCCCAACTTGAAATAGAATAACTCCATGAGGACAGGGCCTGTGTCATAAATGTTTTCATTTCCTTCTCCCCCTCCCCACCAGTACCATGCATAGAATCATTGCTTAAGAAAAGTTCATTGAATTATATTGTTTTTCATTTTGGTAGTCTTCCATTACAAAGCCTCCTTTCCATTGTTCTAGCACAGGAAGGAAAGGAGGAAAGAAGTATTTATTAAGCATCTGCTATGTGCCAAGCACTGTGTTAAGCATGCTTTACAAATATTATCTTAATAGATCCTCAAAACAACCTTAGGAGGTAGGTGCTGTTATTATCCTTATTTTATAGTGGAGGAAACTGAGGTAAACAGAGGTTAAGAAATTTGCCATGGGCCAGAAAGCTAGTAACTGCCTAAAGTCCAATTTGAACTCAGGTTTTCCTGATTTCATGCCCTGGGTTCTATCTGTTGTGCCACCCAGCAGCCTCAGCCCAGGACCCTTTCTTCTTTGAGTAACCCTAACTTTACAAAATGGATCCCTGCAATTCTCACTTGTTACTCCCTTTCCACATGCATGCAACCCATTAATAAACAATAGCTGTTTCAAGATGAGTACCATTAAAAGATTCAGAACCTGTGACCTGGGATTCTTTCAATTCCTCTCATCTTGGTGTAAGGATTCTCTCATTCTCTGCCTATCAGTACTACTAGCAGTAGTCTGGTTTCATCTCAGGGAGAACTCTACAAAGCCTAGGGTCATGTAGCCATCCCCTACAATCACCATCATGCAGCATGTTGCAGGACAGAGTCTTGCTTTGGAGTAAGAGAAGCAGTCCATGACCAACTTTGCCACTAGTTCTGTGACCTATGAAAACTCAATTACCCTTTCCAGACCTCACTTTTTTTCAGCTGCAAAGAGAAGGGAGTGGACCCAATGACCTCCAAGTTCTCCTCTCCCTTTAAACCTGTGATCCTTCACAAGACTGCTGCTAATATTCATGACTTACTCTGAGAAAACTACAGTGTCAGAAACATTTGGTGTAATTGCCTAAATTTCACGAGCTTAATCTTATGAGTAGGATTGTGCAATATATTGCTGGTATTTATCCTTTATTCGTGATGAGGACCATGATATCAGGAAGATGATGTTATGACTTGCAAGTGAATTGGATTTAAATGAGGGAGGGCTCTGCAAGGTTACCAGTCTCACCTTCTCCTCCAGAGCCATCCAGTGGCCAGATATAGATCAAGATGATTGCAAATGGCCCTGTTGTGCAATTCGTGTCCATAAAATCAAAGAGGGGGAAAGTTGGTGGTGATGATGCAATCTATGGGATCAAAATATTGTAGGTGAGGAAATGGAGACTTAAAAATGACAAGTGACTTGTCCAGGATCACATAACTAACTAGTCAGTGTTTTTAGGAAGGTTTTTAACCCATATTTTCTTTTCTCTAGTGCTCTATCCACTGTACCATACTGCCTTCAAGCTTCTTATTATTTTAAAGATGGCAGTCCATTTATGATAATGATCCATTTTCCACTTTGTACGCACATGAACAAGGCCAGGAAGGGAAAGAGAAGAGGAAAGAGTTAAAAGAAGTTTCAGTGGAACAGAGAACTGGAAAAGAGGACAGAAATGTGATTATCAAAGAATAGTTAAATAAAGAGTAAATGGTAATTAGGATTAAATTAAGAACTATTTGGCCTAATTAAAATAGATAAAATAAACAAAAATAAAGAGTTCTAAATTAGGTAAAGGGAATCAGTATACAAGAAAATTCCTTGGAATTTACTCACAGAAGTATTACAAAGTAATGAGGAAACAAGTTCAACTAGGGAATTTCCTGATAGCTAGCATAAAATATGAAGTAAAGGAATGATCAGTATTATACAGTGGAGAAAGCATTGACCCTATAGTCAAAAGGATTCAAATCTGACCTCTAATGCTTACTTCCTATGTGACCTTGGTAAGTCACTTAAGCTCTTGGGCTGCACCTTCTTTATCTGTAATGTAAAGGGCTTGACTTTAGTCTCTTAGGTCCCTTTCAGCTCTCAATTTGTGAACTTATCATTTTAGTTTCTGATTACATATGATCCTCACAATTTGAGGCTGCACTGAAGTCTTCAAGTCAGAGATTTTAGATTAAATCATTAAATTTATTCATTTAAAAGTTTAATTGGAGTCTTTGGTTTGAAAACCAGACATTTCTCCTTTATCTACTCTCTCTTTTCTTTTATTAAAGACCTAGCAGTCTTATGACAGTATATACCATATTCTGTTTCTGCAGTCCTCCACCTCTTCACTGAAAGAAGGGAGGTATTTTTAAAATCACAGCTCTGGACCTAAAAGGGATGATATAGATCAGAGAGTCCAATTATCTTATTTTTACCTTCAGGGAAACAGGCCTGGAGAATTTCAGTGACTTGCTGAACCAGGATTCTAATCTAGGTCCTCTGATTTCATGTCCAATGCTCTTTAAGTTGAAAAATTTCCCTGGATACTTAGTCTAATGTTAGTATATAGTTTCCTCTTCCTTCCCCTTCCTTCTTTCCCTACAACTACCTCTGTGAGAATTTGAAAGAGCAGTGGATTTTTAATTGCAATACATATACTCACTCAGCAATACTACTGATAGATCTATACCCCAAAGAGATTAAAGAAAAAAAAAAGGAAAAGGATTTATAGGTACAAAATTATTTATAGCAGTTATTTTTGTGGTGGCAAAGAATTGGAAACTGAGAGGATGCCCATCGATTGGGGAATGACTGAACAAGCTATAGTACATGAAAGTGGTGGAATATCATTATGCTATAAAAAAGAATGAAACCTGGGAAGACTTATGCGAACTGATCCAAAGTAAGATAAGCAGAACCAGCAGAAGAATTCACACAGTAACAGCAATATTGTAAAGATAATCAATTGTGAAATACTTAGTAACTTTGATCAATACAATAATCTACCACAATTTTAGAGGACTCATGTAGACAGAGAACTGATGGACTCAGAGTACAGACTGAGCCACATTTTTTTTCTCTTTCTCTTTTTTTTTTTTGAACATGGCTAATGTGGAAATGTTCTGCATGTCTTTATATGTATAATGGGTATTATATTTCTTACCTTAATAGGTGGAGGCAAGATTAAGGGAGGGAATTTGGAACTGAAAATGGAATTAAACTGAATAAACTTTTTTTTTTTAAACAAAAACATAGACTTGAATCCTGGTTCTGTCATTTGATAGTTCTTTGACCTTGGGCATGTCATGTCACCTTAGTTTCTTCATTTATAAAATGAAGGGGTGGGATTAGATCAGTGGCGTCAAACTCAAACAGAGGCCATTAAACTGTAAGTAAGGATCAATGTGTTATTATATTTTTATTTATTTTGTTAAATATTTTCAAGTTACATCTCAATCTGGTTTGGGCCACAATTGGGAGTGTTGTAGTAATGTGTTTGATAGCTCTGGACTAAGATTCCTCAAAAGGCTAATTATCTTATGATACTAGCCAGGCAGTGCAAGTATTATCCCTAGTTTTACAGATGAGTAAATTATACCTCAGAGAGTCAAGTGAGTTGTTCAAGTTCTTACCTCTAGTAATTATCTGAGGGTAATTCTGTGATTGTGTTACTTAAATTAGACAGATGAGGCAGACGATGCAGTTATCTTAATGTTATTCCATTCACTTTCCTCAAATTGGCTAAGGTAGAACAAGTGTGCTTATGGGGCTAACATCACAGTCTGTTAACATACTTGGTATTGCTAAAAGTAATAAAAATTATTTTTATATATAACTTCTGGACTCAGGCTCCCGTAGTTGACGCTATTATACCAGAGATTATCTAGAAAGACGTGGTCCGGTATCCTGTCAGAGATGGTGTGCAGAGAAATGCTACAATAGATGTCCCAATGATCTTTCTAGCCCTTTCTTCTCAGTGTGAATAACAGGAGTACCAGCAGTGCCTATGAAATGTGGCACTTTTCAATGCTTTGAGAACCATCCCCAAAGGTCTCTTCTTGCTTGTAAAGCTGTGTAGCTACAGGGGATCATCAAAGTTCTTCAAGGCTCTGACTAAATTGGCAACTTCTTAGAAAGAAGTACAAAGTCCAAATAGAGGAAATTTTGACATTTCCTCTGCAGATAGAACCTTTTCCATGGTCATGGAAAGTACATTTCTAAGATTGTAGAAATATTGGTTCTATCTCTAAAGGATTATTTATATTTCTATGACAACCCTGAAACATTTATCAGTTCCAGGGAAGGTTTGAAAAGCACTTTCCAACCCACATTTGGAAATTATACCCCTTGTGTGTATTATTGTTATAAGGGAAGTTTTGTGTTTACTATAGACAACATGTCTTGACATCACAGATGAAATACCACAAATATAATATTGTGGCGTTTAGAAAATGGGCATATATAAAGTGTAATATTTGAAAGTGTTCCCTATGGCATGAGAATTTGTCAGTTCAGGCATCCCTTGCATTGGCATAGCCAACTTTAAAGATGGCTCTTTATAGATGTTTGGGGAAGAGTAGTGTAGAATCACTTACCTTTCCCTTGCTTTATTCCAGTCAGCATAGAAGTGGTCCCCAATGAGTCATCTGGACTAGACTGAGAAGAATAGAATTGCACCCCCATCGATTTCAAAACTAATACTTTCTTTGTTAAAAGAAAAAAAGACACCATACCCAATGAACAGAGCTTGGGATGCAGGAGATAAGATAGTGTCTTACCCCTGGGGGAGGAGCTAATAAAAAGAACAATGGCTTTGGAGTCAGAGGACTTGGCTTCAAATCCCACCTCTCCCTCAAACTGTACTACCATGGGGAAGCTGCTTCACCTTTCTGAGTTCATTGTTTTCCTCTGTAGATAAGATCGTTGGACTAGTTGATCTTTAAGCTATCTGTTATCATTAAATCTGTCATCTTTTAAGCCTAACCATAAACATTATGGACTTGACCAGTAATAGATAGGTTTTCAAGATCCATGTCTTTGAAAATTTTTATTATGACCTGTTCTTATCCTTTCAAATTGGAACAGAGAACAGCAGCCTCTTGGCTTCTGTTTTCCTCAGGTCGAGCAGGCAGCCAGAGTTCTCTTTTTTCTTATCTCTCTTAGGAAGGATATAAAAGTAAAGGGGATAGTGGGCTGTTCAGCTTTTTAAGTAAGGTAGAAGTAAATAGCTTCCTCTTGTTGGACTGAAAATAAACAACAAGCATTACCTTTCCTTTTTTCCTTTTTCCTCTTTCTGGTCTAGCAATTGGGTAGTCCAGGTGGTATTATGTGAAGGTAGTCCCTCCAAAAGCTTTTGCTTATTAACATTGTGCCATCCTTTTGAGAATAATTGTGTACCTTAAATTTTTAGGATTATGGTTAAGGATTTTATTTTCATTATATAGGGGTCTTTTTTTATATATTTCCCTGTTTCTCCTGAGTTAGAAATTGCCCCTGGTATTCCATGTATTTAATAGATCTCAATCTCAATTATTTTGCATTTATATTGTCATTACATCTTTAAATCTTTCTGTTCTTGTTCTTTGTATTATCCTTCTTATTGTCATCAACCTTTTTCTCCTTCTCCCCTCTCCTTTCCTTTTCCTCTTTCCTACCTCCCCATTCTCTGTCTTTCTCTGTCTCTCCTCTCTCCCTTTTTTTCTCTCTCTCATCCTCTCCCTTTCCCTATCTCTGTCCCTCTCCCTCTCTCTCTGCCTCTCCCTCTTTCTTTCCCTCTCTCCCTCTCTCTACCTCTCCCTCTTTGCCTCTCCCTCTCCCTCACTCACTCCTCCTTGCCTTTCTCTCCCTCTCTCTTCCCCTCCCTCCCTCTTTTTGCTTTCACCTCTCTATTCTCCTTCTCCCCTCCCCCCCATAGTAATTTATTCCTACTTTTAGCTATCGGGAAAGGTCATCTCTTCTGAGCTATTTGATCTTAAGGTCTTCAAAACTGATTAGAGCTTCTTAGTTTGGTGGCCCAAATGGAGAGCTGTGGATCCGGAGCTTTAGGCATTCACCCTCTTGCCTCTCAATTTCATCTAGAAGTTGGAAGGCAGCTTCTACAAATGACTCATTGCTCATGATTATGATGATAAGGGCCAAATTTGCTGGTTCAAAAACATTTCTTACCTTAACTCTTTTCTCCTCAGAATGTAGGAATGTATTTCTTAATATTAGCTAGGTACTGAGAAGCTGTGTGGTATGGATAGCAAGTTGTCCTTATAGGGATAAAGAGCTAGGTCTGAGTCCTGCCTCTGACATATATTGGTTGTGTTAAGAACACTTAACTTTCCAGTGTTCTTGGCTATTCTCTAAGAGTATAAATTCCAGAGAAGGTGCTAGTCTGCATTGGTAGAGGAAGGTCTTCACTAGTAGCTTCCTACATCAATAAAATCGAAAGTCTGGTTAAAAAAAAAAAGAACATAACTATCTAGGCATTATTTGTTTTCAATAATAACCCACATTTATACAGTACTTTAAAGTTTGCAAAGTGTTTTACAAATATTATCTCATTTTATACTCATAACAACCCTGGAAGGTAGGTGGTATTATTATCCCCACTTTACAGATGTGGCAACTAAGGCAGACAGAGCTTACGTATCTTGCCTAGCTAATAAGTGTCTGAAGCTGGATTTGAAATCAGGTCTTCCTGACTCCAAATGTAGTCCTCTCTATCCACTGGGACATTGGCTGCCTCAAAGTTGTTCTTGGTCAACTAGTCCTGGGAGAATCAAGTTTTGATGACAGCTTGCCTGTTGACATGGAACTACTTACAATGTTGTTCTGAGACTGAAAGAAAGTTCATCTAACTGGATGGGTGAACTTGCACTACCTTGAGTTGCTTGAGAGAATTTGATTCTTCCTGAAAAAAAACATAAACTGTCTATAGAAAACAGGAGCAAGGTACAAGAGATTTATAAGTCCCTTTCACTGGATTACAGTCATATTTCCCTACAGAGGTTGAATTTTTTTCTTTATTAAAAAAAGAAAAAAAGGAGGTAGAATGTCAGACAGACCATATAAACCAGATGCTAGATGATATGATTCTGATGCTAGGAATGACTCTTTAGAGTTTAATCTACCCTGTTAATTTAGAAGAAAAGATTTATCCCCAAACTGTAACCAACAGTATCAGTTAATAATGTTAAGGACTTCAAAAACTATGCTGACCAGAAATCTAGGGCTTTATTTGGACACACATCAGTGCATTTGAATGAAACAAACAAACAAAAACCCCAACAAAACCCAACCCACCACTACCAGCAGCCCAAAATATTTCTCTTGGAAGCTTCTCTCTATTTTTGCTTTTTTTTTTTTGTTAGTTTGTTGGCTCAGGTATGTTTTGAACTTCTGTTGAAAGTGTGTTGTTCTGATAAAGACTTTTTTTGTTCACTGTAAAAGACTTTTTAAAAAACAGATTGATTTTTTTTCTTAAAGTAGGAAATAAAAATAAAATAAAAAGGCTTTACAAGTTATTCTCTTGCTGTGTGTTGCTTTTATGAGAAGGCTTTTTAGCACCTCTTTGCCTTGCTGACTCACATGTATCATGCTGAAAAGCTCTGTATCTCATTCTTTAGCACTTAACAATCATTTCCTTCTTTATCGAGCGTGGTGTGGGTCCTCTTTTGGATCATTGAATTGTAGCTGTGGGAAGAAGCTGTGTAAAAATCTAGCATTGAGCCTTAGCCCTAGCCTAGCCTTATGAGGACACCAAGTCTTTTCTCTATGGGGCCATCAGCCCCAGGGCTTTTACCTTTATTTTATAAAACAAGGTTTATTAGTTCTGTGATCTTTTTACAAAAAAAAATTTCATAATTGTTTTTTAATGTATTTCTTTCATTACATGTTTTGTTTTATCCATTTAAAAACCTTGTTTTGAAAAGTAATCTGTAGGCTTCACAGGACTTCCACAAGGGTCTATGAGACCAAAAAAAAAGTTAAAAGCCATAAGACTTTTTTTTATCATTGAACCTTTTCTCAATACTCTGAGTCCCTTGAACCTTACAGCTTTATTCTTTTTGTTCAGACATCTTTTGCATCCAAACCCTAGTTATCCTTCTTCTACTAATGCTACAGTAACTTGGTGTCCATTTCTGGTTCCTTCCTACCTTTTGTCTCCACATATTATAAGGAATACAAATGCATTTTCTGGATCCTCATCACTCCCCAAAGTTAAGGAGATTGGAAAAATACAGATATGATTACATGATACAGAAATGAGAAGTTAATTAGAACTCTGCCCAGTACCAGATACTTCACTGGTTCATTTTAGAGTGGCAGGATCCCTTTCAGCCAATCAGGAAACCTGCTTTCTGAATGGTAGATCGAGATGTAATCTTTCTCTAGGAATAATTGTAGCAACAAGGCCTGTGATTTTATTGGTATTGGGAACTCCTAGATGGAAGGAACACTTTCTACCAATTCAGTTCCACACCTTCTCTGCAACTTAGAACCTAAGAGAGTCTGTCTATATCATTACATGTGGCTTAGTGGATAGAATGTTTGGCATGGAGTCAGGAAAACACGGATTCAAAGCTGGGCTCAGACACTTCTTAGCTGTGTGACCTTGGGCAAGTCACTTAACCTCTGTTTGCCTAGGTTTCCTCAACTGTAAAATGGGAATAATACCTACCTTCCAGAATTGTTGTAATGATCACCTGGCACATAGTAGGCACTATAGAAATGCTTATTCCCTTTCCTTGTCTTCCCCTTCCCCTTCCCCTTCCCCTTATGTAATCCTTTAATTTTAGCTATTCCCTTTTCCCTCATCAAGGAAATACAACTGGTATTGAGAATCTCATTACTTCCCCAAATTAGAATAATTCAATTAAACACACTACAGCCTGATGCTTGGGTTTAAAGGTAGCTATGAATACTTCATTGGAAGTTGGCAAAAACACCAAGATGATCATCCTACGGGTATTAAATACTTTTAAAGAATTTCAGATTATTATCATAATTATTACTGTTACTACTGTTATTATTATTGTCATGCCTACAGTATATATGGAGAGGGGTGGACAACCTATTACTTTTATCCTGAAAAAAAATTTTGAATTGAAATACTAAAGTAGTTCTGTGATTTTGTTGTAGTGGGTAGTTCCCCTAATGACATAGGTTTCAATCAACCATCTATGGCTACCTATCCTATTCAACTCTTTTCTGTCCTTTGATAAATTCACCACAGAGGGTTCATCCACTTTGATCATGGCCATCCTTCACAGCAAGGATACCATTGGAGCACACAGACTTTCCATCATCAATTTCTCATTCTTGCCATTTGACCAACCCAAATTCTTTTTTGCTCATATATATCTTTGATAATATCTTTCACTTCCATTCTTCCTGATAATTTCTTTTTAAAAAATTCCTTTCTTCTTTTGGAAAACTTGAGGAAGACTTCTATCTATCCATCTTATATATGATCAGTTTTTAACGTAAGTCCAGAAAGCCCTAGCCGGCCCAGTCCCAGGAAGGAGAGATAGTTTCACTATAGCACTTGAGGCTGGATATATTTCCCTGTTTATAATGTATTGCAGTATGTTCAGATGCACCACCTACCTCTATGTTGTCCTTCTGGGTGATGAAGTTATGTTAAGAAAGTGATTAAAATGTACATATCCTTTCACCTAGGGATCTTATGAGTAGACATACACCCCTAGGAGGTCAGTGATGAAAAGAAAGGCCTCATCTACACCAAAATATTGATAGCAGCACTATTTGTAATATCAGGGAACAGGAAATAGAATAAATGCACATTGATTGGGGATGGCTAAGTAATTTATGGTACATAAATACAGTGGAATAACCATTCATTCACTCATTCATGTGTCGATTTTGCTGGATTTTCTTTCTATCTTTTTTTATTTCATTGTTCTAGGAAATAACTCTGTGGAAGGGAGAGAAGAGATACATAGGAAAATGTAGGTGATATAAAAACAAAAGATAGGAATTAAAATTATTTTTTAAAAAAAGAGGAGCCAGCAAAAGAGACAAAGTTAGAAGTTATAAGAAGAGAACTAGCTTAGTGACATGAAAATAAAGGGATGATTTTGCACTTATATAATGGCCACAGAGATGATAGCTGGGGCTTGAAGAGGATAAATGAGATGATACTTCTGAGAACTCAAGAAGATTTTAGTTGCTGGAGTGAGACATGAAAGTGATTGTACAGATGGCTTGTCCAAGTTTGATGGTCATATATACCAAATGAATGGAGTCTAGAATCATGCTGTTGATAGTATTGCAACTGAATTGTATTCAACTGAAGCTAATTCAAGGCTAACTAGAAAAAGAGGCTAACCTCATAAACTGAGGCATGAAAACATTCATGTGTCCACAAGAAAGCTGTATGCTACAAATTTTCTTGACCTTTATGCTGAAGTCAAGATGTCTTTGCAGTATTAGACCAAAGGCCATGGCTTAGGACTATAGGGTTATAGATCCAGGTAAGGAAAGGACCACAGATATCATCTCTTCTAACGCTCATTTTACAATTGAGAAAACAGAGGTTCAAAGAGATTATGACATGTCCAAGGTCATAAAGCTTAAGAAGCAGTTTAGTTGAACCTTTGTGCTTAGATTTCAAATTAATTACTTCTTCTGTTGAACTGTTATCCTTGGCTGCTTTTGCACACTAGACTGTAGTGCTGATTTGTACATCTGGTCCAAATATTGCCTCTCACTTGTGTCCCATTGACTTAGAAACCTATATCTATGGTAACTGAGCCCATATTCTACATGACTGACTTGATGCTTTTATGACTTAATGCTTCTGGCCCCTCCTTGAGTGAGCCACAACTTCAACCACAACTTTCCTCCCCGCCACTCTTAACCTGGGAAGTCAACCCATAAAATGAAATTTATCTCTCTCTTATCCCTTAAACTACCCATAAAGAACAGGAGTGTGAAGTGGGGCTGGGGAGCTTCCTTGTACCTTATTCCTTCTTCTTCTTCCCTAACATTGCCTGCCCAGTGAGGTCTGGGATAGAATATTAAAGTCTAATAGCACTCACACAGGACCTAGCACATGAATTACTCCATAGCTGTGTAGAACAGAAGAGGTGGGTTTGATATATAGAATATGGCAGACCCACTTCCCAATTCCAGTGCTGGTGCCAGATGGTTCTGTATATACAACCATGTACATTAACATATCTAATTATTTCTTCCTCCCTCACCATGAATTAACATGTTAAATTCTCACGTGATAGGACTTCACTAGAATTGCATCCTAAAAGAAGGGGCGCATCTATAAAAAGGAGCAGTTCCTGGGGGAATAGTTTCTTCATTGATAGGTACATACACATGCAAAAACATTTATAATATATTTTAAAATAATGTCTGTGCCTGTGTAATGCCGTGACATTCTTTATGAAGATATTCAATAAATCATAAATGGGGAAGAAGTCACAATGGAGAAAAATCTATTTCAACCATTCCCTGGGCTTTCTGAGTTTAATTGAGCTATTCAAATTATTTAAAGCATATAAAAGTGACAGACATTTATGAGATCCTCCTTACATAAATCACAAGAGATGAGGCTAAACAAATAAATAAATTTGCCTTAAATTAGTAGTGGAGCTGTATGTCATTCTGCATTTAAAAAAATAGCCCAATGCCATTAAGGTTATTAAACTCAGAGGAATATTTTACAAGTACTTTTGAAAATGACTTTTTGTAAACTGCCATCAAATATTCACAGATGAAATAATTATGTGGAAAGATAAAAGGAAGCTGGAAATTGAAAAGGGCTGACAATAGAAAAAACTGGATGCAATAGTTATGCAAACTTCTTAAAATAAAGCTAGTGCTTCTTTAGATGAAGCTTACCAAAACCTGGAAGTTGAAAACTTGAGAAGTGAGTCTCCATTGGTTGGTCTTGGTGATGGGTGAGGGTAAAGTTGTATAAGTATCAACCACAAAATTGACCTTTTATTGCATTTTGTCATACATATTCTATAAATTTGCTAGTTCACACATTTTGTTACCCTAACCAGAATGTAATGGGTCAGGAGCAACAGTCTATATAGTTTATATTTCTTTTCTATTTTTTTATGCAGTTAACATTAGGAAGCAAACTGGCACAGTGGGTTTGGAATCAGAGGACCTAAACATGAATCCCATTTAGTACCTATGTGACCTTTGGCAAGTTAGTTGATTCTTCCTAACTTCAGTTTCCTCATCTGTAAGATTGAGGGGTTGGACCAGATGACCAGTAAGTTTACTTCTAAATCTATGCTTCTTTGACACTGCGTGCACAGTTTTTGCCCAATAAACACTTGTTGACCGAATGATTATAAAGCATTTGCCATTTCCTCCCCAAAATACCTCTTTGCATTTATTGAATAGTCATACAAATGAGTGCCTGCAACTATAGATTATAGTGAAAGGAGTTTAAAGAAATAGACTTGTTCTGTCAATCACAGGGGAAGAAACTAGAAGCAAGGGACAGAAGTGATAAACAGGCAAACTTCTGCTAGAGGCGAGGATAAATTTCCTAATATTAGAGCTATGTAGACATGGAATGGGCTTTTTCTGTATATAGTAAGCTCCCTGTCACTAGATGCCTTTAAACAATAGCTGGATGATTACTAGCAACTTCTATGGCAGGAATGGAATGCTTGTTCAAGCATGAGTTATAGTCTCTGGTTTACTATGGTGGGACTGGAGTGGAATATTGGGATGCAGTACAAGTTAATTCGACTGCCATCAATGTAGGTCCCTCAGAAGCACAAGGTTCAGAGCATTTATCTCAGTTTCCTATTCTACAGGGATGAAACTGGATGTGAACTTTAATTCACTGGAAAAAAATAACGGTATTGTTTCTCATCTGTCTGCAATTATCTTGGCACAGTAGATAGAGCACTAGAATTTGTATAAGGAGACCTGGGTTCAAATTCTGCCTTAAGAACTTGCTAGCTGTGTAATATGGGGCAAGTCATATAACTGCTTTTAGCTTTAGGCCTCTATTTTGACAAATGGGGACAGCACCTACTTCATAAGGCTGTTGTGAGAATCAAGTGAGATACTGTGTGCAAAGGGATTTACAAACCTTAAAAGGCTACAAAAATATAAGCTATTGTTACTATGTAGACATCTATGGTGTAGTGGATAGAAAGCTGGTCTTGCAGGCAAGCAGACCTGGGTTCAAGTCCCATCTCAGACGCACAATAGCTGGACAAGTCACTTAACTTCTCAGTCCTTGGGGAGAACTGATGTGCCCAGTGTGGCATTATGCCAGTTTCAGAGAAAGTATTGATCTATATTATCCCAGGAGCTCCCTATACATACTTTTAAAATCACAAGTCTAATTACAAACAATGACCAAAGATATGTAAAGTCTAGAGGATGGAAAGATGAATTTTCAAGGTGCCTTTCAGCTCTGAGATTCCAAAGTGCTCAGATCTTATTAACTAATAGAGATCCCCATTTATATCAAACCAAGTATAATTTAATTTCATACTGATACACAGTGGGAAAAAAAGGCATCACTCCTATGATGCACTGGTAAAAATCACTATATTTATGCCCTAGTCTATAAACATAAAATTTGAAGAAAGGGAAGAGCGTTGTCTAGTTTCCGGTGGTACATTTTGTCTCATTAAATCTGCCATAGCTCTTGGGATGATGAAGATTTTTGTCACTTGTGCATCTCATTAATTTGGTAGTTCTCAATAGTGATGTGCTTTTTTAAGCAGCAATTTATGGATTGAGGTCAGACTCCATAAGGGCGAGGGTCATTCACTGCAGCACCAACTGAGCAGTCAGGAACCTAAGGTGCCACATTTACACTGTCTCTTAAAATGTCAGATGTGGCAAGTAAAGAAAAGGGATTTTAAATCCTTTCTTTCTAATCCCTGTCAATATGTAAGCTGGCAAAAAGGCAGAGAAAAAAATAGAAAACACATCAACATAGAGATAGTCACTCATCTGGAGAGTTTTATTTGTTTGTTTTA
This sequence comes from Vombatus ursinus, assembly GCF_900497805.2. Lineage (NCBI taxonomy): Eukaryota > Metazoa > Chordata > Mammalia > Diprotodontia > Vombatidae > Vombatus > Vombatus ursinus. Next base: position 13,099,601 of record NW_020954576.1, read on the forward strand.
AAGCTGGACTTAGGGTATAGTGAATTAATCCTTTAAACACTTTTGTTTGTCTAAAATATTTGTTTGGTATAGTAAATTCCTAGAGAGGAAATTCCATCTGCTAATGTAGATCTCTAGTTGGTCCTGGTCTTAGAGAGTTGCCAGGAAGGCTGAAAGGTTAAGTGATCTACCCAGTCACTGAGCTAGGAAAAGTCTGAAACAAGACTTGGTGTTCCTCTCCTGGCCCAGCTCTTCAGCTATTCTCCTCTTCCATCAAGGGGGTCATGGGAATATCATTTGAAATATAACAAGTTTCTTTCTGCTTCCAAGCTTCAGGGTGAGGGAAAAGCTTTTTGTGATTATTGTAGATTCATGATTAGGAAAACCAAACTGTATTCTGTCACCTTCTTCGTTAGTTTGTCTGAATTTGGAATGAAAACAGGAGAACAAGGCCATATAAAATGGTATCATGTCTGCTTTCCCTTGCCTTGCTGTTTTGTTTCTTTGTCACTTTGCCCTCCATCCCACTTTTGTTTAAAAATAAATGAGTGAGAACAGAGAAAGTGAACTCAGGCTCATAATCAGCTACTGGGTAAAACTGCAAAGTAGGTACTTTGTCTTCAGTGAATTTTCTACCTCACCTATGCCCTTGTGAGATCTTCCCAAACCCTGCTCTCAAGGTTCATCCTGCCTGCCCAGGACTTCTCCCAGAGGCTCCTAACCCAGGTCTCCTTGTTCTAGTCAGCATGCCCTAGCAAAACTGAATTGCACAGTGTTTCTTCAGGGTCCATCTCTCCCCTAGCTTCCATGTGGGAGAATAATATGATGGAAAAGGCACTGAATTTGTTGACAAAGAACGTGGGTTTGAAGCTCAGGTCTGCCTGCCACCTGTGCACCTTTGAGTAAATCATTTCACTCCTAGTGTTCTCAACTTCCTTTTCTGTGGGGGTTCGATTTAGAGGTTTCTTTCAGCCCTAAATCCTATGCTAAATTCATTCTCATTAAAATGTTAAGACTTGATAATGTTTTTATTTGGCTTGGGAAAGTGAAAATACCCCCAGAAAGTATTTGCATTTTAACAAGGGACTGGTGATGCAATAAAAAGAAATTAATCTCCTATGATAGAATTTAAGATTCAAATTGGGTAGATCCCTGGTGATGGTGGGGTGAATTAGGCTTTCCAGGTCCCCTCAAATCAGCATGATCACTTAGTCTATCTGGGTCTGGGGTGGGAGGATAGAATCAAAGTAGGTGTGTGTATGTGTGTGTGTGTGTGTGTGTGTGTGTGTGTGTGTGTGTGTGTGTGTGTGTGTGACAGAGAGAGAGAGAGAGAGAGAGAGAGAGAGAGACAGAGAGAGAGAGAGAGAGACACAGTAGGTGATCTCTTGGGTTATGGTATAGTGGAAAGTATACTGTAATACTGTATTTGGACTTAGAAAACTCTATTTTTCATCTCTAAACTGAGAAGACCAGACTAGATGGCCTTTAAAGTACCTTCTAGCTTTAAATCTGTCATATTTTTAGTTATAAATTCTATGATCTTTTAAAAATGTTTTATAAATAGGCTTAATCAGGCAAACCTATTCTTTCCTATTTATGAGGCCTTATTAAGAGACAAAGATAAAGAGGGAAAACCAGGACTTGCTCCCTAGAGGATAAAGACGCTCTGGGATAATAGAAATATTGAAGGCAAGAAGTATTTAAAGGGTCAAAAGAAAAACTGGCCAGAAGAGCCAGTAACAATGGATATTTCTGGAAATATTAAGGTTCAGAAAAAGAATCACAAATTTTATAAGAATAAGAGGAACTTTCTCATTCACAGATTGATTTTTCCATCTAGGCTTTACCTCTGTTGCTTACAACAAAGGTAGAAGGCAGGAGTAAGGTTTGTGGCTTAGAACAACATGAATCCCACTAGATAGGAAATCTCTGTCACTTAGATTGTTCCCCAGAATTCCTTTGTAACTCTCTTGCACTTGATTTTTCTCCATGTATAGGGCTTCCTGACACAGATGTCCTATTTCTGCTGATTGCTTTATTTTCTTCTGAATCTTCTTCACATCAGTTGTTGACTTAAACATTCTTAGAATTTTCCCTTGTCCCACCCAGATTTGGCACCTCTCCCTAACCTTATAACCCTTTTAAAAATAGAGATTTTTTTTTCTTTTGGTATGCTGGGGCTCTTAGGAAAACTCTGCTTTCATGTGAATTGTGTTATAATGAGAGGTCATGATTCTACCTTCCTGCAAGACCCCAAAGCCAACCAACACTTTCTCCATACCTATTGTTAGGATGCTTTTACACTGTGTTCTTATGTTTTGCATTTGGAACATAGCATGTTTCAGCCACTGATGCCTTTTATGGCTCTTTCTGCCAAAATACAATAGCAATTCCTACCTTGAGGATAGAATAAGTGAGAATAGGTAGAGAAGAAACACTGAAAAGTGAGGGTAGATATAAGTCCTTTAAGGGAATAAAACATTTTCAAAACTAAATTATTAGTTTAAATCAAAACCGTGTAGATGGTTGACTCTTTTTTTTTTTTGGCAATTGGGGTTGAGTGACTTGCCCAGGGTCACACAGCTAGTAAGTGTCAAGTGTTTGGTCTGAGGCTGGATTTGAACTCAGGTCCTCCTGACTTCAGGGTTGGTGCTCTATTCACTGCATCACCTAGCTGCCCCAATGGTTGACTCTTAACAGAACTTTGATAGCCCTAGAACTCACATTCTTATTCTATGTTTTATTGTTCTTCTGAGAAGGGAATAGCATATTCCTCTATCTGCTATTACCAATATTGCCTTAGGAAAGACTCATTTTTTCTTGCCAACTTAATATTACAGAAGTGAAGATTGAATTATGTATGATTGCTGGCCCCCTGCCCCAAAATAAAGGGTGCAGTTTTGGTTAATATCCTAGCAAAATAAGGCAATCCCATAATGGCAGTTACTTGAAAGTAGTCCTGGTTCCTCAGACAGTTGCATTTCTACATTAATAATATATTGCTCATGAGTTAAGCTTTCCTGGGAATTGCTTGTCTCCCTTGTGTCCTTTCTGATAAGGAGTTATTTTGGTTCTGTAATTCAATGACTCCATTGTGGAGAGTCAGCATCCCAGTTTTAATGAAGTACACTTAAGCCATTAGCATTTCATTGCTAAGGAATTAGTCTGGATAAGGAACACAGTTACCATAGTGCATAATTTCCTTTATTTCTGATTGTCACTTGATAATCCAGTGTAATTTGCAAAATCTGATCTTATTGTTTAAGGCCCTGTGGTTCAGAATAAATATTAAAACTACAGAAGCCACGTTTTTCTAGTTTAGTATGTTACCTGAAGTGAGATTGATTTCTTAAATTGACAATGATGTAGCTCACAAATGGAAAGAATCCAACACAAGGACTTAGGAATAGGGTTGGAATTTTAGTTCTGGCTCAGCAGCTTATTGGTATATAACTAGATAATTCATTTAACCACTTTGAGCCTCACTTTTTTTAATCTGTAAAAGGAGGATAGCAACAATGCTAGTGGATTGCTATCAGGAAAATGTTTTATGAAATGAAAAACATTATATACATGTGATCTCTCATACATACACAGGATTTTATTTAAAAAATTATATCTCTATCTATCTATCTATCTATCTCAAACCTCATTTGAATCTCACAACATCCCTGAATTTTTTATATTTTTTTCAAGCAAAAATAATCCTGATGACAACAACATAAAATAAACATTTAGATAATGGTAATAGATGTGACACATAGCTCAAGGCTTCCCAAGATTTGGCTCACAATAATCAGGACTTAGGGCCTCTTCAAAAAGGACATTTTCTCTTTGGCTTATTGTTCCCACTCAGATTTTACTCTGAGAAATCTCCAACTCAAGCTTGGGTCATACTTGTGGATAACAGGATACCTAACTGCTTCATAAGAACTCAAAGTAGCAAGTGAATATTGGATATGGGACAGCCATCATTTATTTCATCCCACAGAGAGTGTAGTAGATTTGAAAAGACTCAGAGAAAAATAACACAAATATAGAAAACAAATCATTTAGTACTTAGTAAGATTCTTTCACAAAGGAACTGAGGTCAGGGCTGTGTGCTGGGCAGGCCTACACAATTCCTCCCAGACTTGTTGTACACCTTGTGGATCCCTACTGCTCCAAAGAAAACACTCTTAGGAGCTGTTGAGCAGGCAGTCATCTCCCAATCAGACCTTCACTGACTGAATCTGTCATAGTAATAGAAAGGAATGAAATACGGGTCGTCTTCTGCCCCATATGGTACATTTTGTTCCTCTTTCTCCAAGGGGAATTTTATTCAGGATATTCTCTTCTGTCTCTGTAAACTCTTGACCTTGGGGAATTATTCTTCTCCAAGAAGTCTCCTTTTCTTTGGTCATGGGGCTAGATTCTGGGTTCATGCTACCCAGGAAATAAAAATCTCCTCTTCTACACAGGGAATAGGAGGTCAAGAACATTGTCCCTCAGGCAATATGGCTGCTTCTCTATGTACTTTCTGTAAGATACTATATCCTTGTCCTGTATGCTGCCGTTTTTAGGGCTGAGAAAGTCCACTATCAGGAACTATTATCTTAGATCAATAGAGTGAGAAAGCAGAGGAAGAGCATGTGTTAACTTTATGATTTTTCCCCAGGGCAGTCATTAGCTGCTCTTGGAGGAGAGGCTGGAGAGAATGCTGGGTGCATGTACATGCTTCTTTCCTCTCCCCACCAGCGTCTGTCCTGCTGCATTCTGATCTATCCCTGAACCCAGGAAGAGCAAAACAGGAATTGACTGATTTGTTATCTTACCTTTGTATGCCAGGGCAAAGGGGATGACTCTTTTGATAAAAGACCATCTTCCCAGGAATCCCCACCAGCCAATCATCTTGGGCAAATCCTCAGTTCTCAGACCTAGTCACTGGAAACCAATCAGGAGTTATTTTTGTACCCTTATCATATTCTATAGGGGGAGAAATATGCTCATCATATTGTTTAGGACTTTTCCTTTACACAGAAAACGTCAAAGCAATAAATATACCTGGTAAATCGTTGGAGTTGAACTGCTCTCTCAGGGCATATAAACAATTCCTTTGTCTATATACATTCATCACAGGGATTCACTGACTGTTGTGTAGGCCTTCTTTGATTTCTCTTGATATGCAAAGATAATAGTTGACCACAGGAGCTGTCCATCAAATATCCTGCCCTTCCCTGCTTTTTTGGGCCACATGACCAGCTCATCTTCTTTTTAGATAAAAATCTTGGCAGATCTTTTATACTTTTCTCTCCTTTTTGTTGTTCTTCCATTTTTCCTTTTAGTGACTGTTGGCTGACTTTGCTTAGTTAAATCTCTTTTCAAGCTTTCTTTAAATTGTTTTACTCTCCACTGATTTTCCTTGTTTAATGAGGTGGCACTGCTCAAAATTGTCCATAATCCCTCTTCATAAGGTTTTACAAATGGGTTTATATGTTGAATTGAGGTTCTCTTTAGTTTCCATATCTCTCTGCTTGTCAAATAAGTTAATTGCTTGCTAATTCAAAGTGTTTTATAGGCTCTTTTGGTCTCCTTGTTATGGTAATTGATTTTTATTGGTTAAATTTCTTTATGAAATTCTCTATATAAGTTATTATATAAAGATTAAAATATTACAAATGCAGAGGAAAGTTACAAATATGAGAAAATTCTTAGAATGATTATTACTGTTTTGGGGAATTGGACCAGGAAAAGCATCAGGATGACAGGATTCCAGCAGATGAAAATAGAGAAAATGGGCATAATCTAGAGAGAAAAAATGATATGACTAAAGATATGGAAGCAGGGACTGTGTATGGTCCATTTCTAATAGGGTATAAAATAGGGAGTAGTCTGAAATAAAGCTTAATGCCTTGAGCATAGAAAGTGCTCAATAAATGTTCATTGAGTTGTTGAATTTTATTGAGTGCCTTTCATATCATGATTCATTCATTTTTTTGGTAAAATGTTAATCTATTATTGTATGATGGTTATAACCCAGAATCATTCTATTTAGAAAAGCAGGAGTCATCAGGATGTATATATTCAACTTAAGTATTTAATTTATATCTATCTACTTATGTTATGTGTATATATTTGTATACACACATATGTATATGCACATACACATAAATTTGCATTGGTCAGCTTCTGAAAGTATTACTGTCTAATTAGATTGAGTGATATAGACAATCCACATATATTAGACAGTGTCTAAATCAACTGTAGTTTGATGTTTTGGCAGAGAATAAACTAGTGCCTATGAGTATTCCTGGCAGATATTAATGCCAAATTAAAAACCCACTATGAAAATATTTAATGAAAAAAAGTCTAATTAAAACTGTCTAGAATAAGATAGAATTCTAGTTTACCATTGTGTCGGCAAGCATCATAGCCTGTCTGCTGGTGTTCAAGAACTATATCTGTGGACACCTGGGATATCCCCTTTAATTGATGGAGAATCCCTGAAATAATTGAAGCTTTTGTGTGGATCTGTTAAATATTTTCCCCTGTACCCAGCACATTTCAAGTCAGTGAACATAGTAAGGCAATATTTCAACCCAAAGTTATGTGTGATTGAGTTGTTGAAGGTATCATAGTTAAGGGAAAATCTCCAAGGAAACTATTAACAATTGAGCACTTAAAAATTTCTTCATTAGACTATTAATTTTACTTTCCAAAGACAGGTATGCAAACTATTCATTACATTTATAAAATTTGGACATATTTAAGTTTCAGTCTTCTCTCTCTCTGTCTCTCTAAAGCAGATGGCTAGGCATATATCTAGTGCATTTTCATTGGATCAATTACCTTGAATTGCTTAATATTTTACTAGGAATTCCGTGAAATAAAAAAGATACACAAATATGGTCTTAGGATGTGGGAGGGAAACATAATGGAATCAAGAGAGGATAGATGATGGGTATATAGAGATATATTTTAAGATAATGAAATTGGCAAATGGGGGACAGATTTATCCTCTGGGGAAAGTAGGAGGTAGGGTCATCTCCAGAAGTGGGAAAATTTGGGTTAGTTTAGGGGCTTAAAGAAAGTGAAAGTTTACTTACTAACTGTGTGACCCTGGGCAAGTCACTTAACCCCAAATGCCTTAAAAAAAAGTGAAGGTTTAAAACAGTATCTGGAATAATTTAATTCATTCTTGGCATGACCTTTTAGGAAGAGCATTGATAGGTAAGTTGGAGACTATCCAGAGTTGGACAGTTAGCATGGGATGTCATAAAAAGATTTGTTTAAGGAACTGGGGTTGTTTACCATGTTGAAGAGCAGACTTGGGGTTGGGGATGTGATACCTGTCTTCAAAAATTTGAATGGTTGTCACATAGAAGAGTGGTCTATTTAATCATATGGGTCAAAACTAAGACTAATTTATGAAAGTCACAAAAAGGAAAATTTATATTTGATGGTATAATGTGGATGATAATGGATAAGGAAGAAATACTTAATGATAGCTATTCAAAAGTCAAATGGGCTACTTTGGGAGGAAGTGCATTTTCCCTCATTGGAAATCTTCAAGAAAAACCTAGATGACTGCTTATAGATTATGTTGGAGAAGGGATCCATGTTCAGATATGGGTTGGACAAGGTCCCTTCCAACTCTGAGATTCTCTGATTCAAGGGTCCCATTGAAGTACCTGACCATGTCATTTAAATGAGAATAATGAAGAAGCAAATTGAAAGGAGTTGAAAATTTCAAGACTTGAGTGACAATAAAGCAATTCCAGTGGGTGATGGAGAGTGGAAAAGGTGTGAATAAGAATTGTGGAGTCAGAGTCTGGGAGCAATTAGTTCAAGATCTCACAGGTCATGGGAAATTCCACATGATGTTATAGTCCAGTTTGGGTTTGATGGATGGCTGATGTGGAGTAGAGATAAAGATTAGTAGAACTCAAAAAGGAAAAGAAATGTGAAGTCAGATCGTTCACCTGGGTATTAAACTTCTCAAAAATTGTAGACGATAGGGTAAAGTGAAAACATACAAACTGCAATGAGAACTGATGGGTAAAAGACAATGGTGAAAAACATTTAAAATGGTTAAAATAAATAAAAAGACAGTATATACTTCTAATGAGAAGAAGGAGATTTGATGGTACTGTATCAATGGTGGGAAAATTGCACTGGGGATCTAAGAAGTAGGTTAGGCATAAACTATTCTAAAGCATAAAAAAAACTTAAAAAAGAGAGTATGTTATTTTAAAGTATTATTTTCAGTCATCATTTTAAGGTTAGTGGTTTTATCAGCTGGGCTAAAACTATTCTATCCCCATAGTTAATTCTCCAATCCATTGCCACATTAACTTTTCACACAGTATGATGTTAGACAAGTCACTTAACCTCCTTGTCCCTCAGTTTCTTCACCTGTAAAATGAGCTGGAGAAGGAAGTGGCAAATTACTCCAATATCTTTGCCAAGAAAACCTCAGATGGGGTCAAGAACAGTCAGACACAACTGAATCAAATGAACAACAACAATAACTCAGTAGAAAGAACACTGAGCAAAAAGTCAGGAAATAGTTTCTGGTCCTGGCTCTTCCATTAAATACTTATGTGACCTTAGTAAAGTTACTTAATCTCTCAGGGCCTTAGAGTCATTTGTAAAATGACTTCTAAGGTTTCTTTCCCCTCTAAAAGTCTATTATTCTGTGGTCTCCATTCCAGGCGAGTTTTATTAATGTGTGTATCCTAGAACTCACCAAAATTCTTCTGGGGCTTCTAGTGAGAACAAGTAGCATGTGCTAGGTAATAATAATATTCCACGTGTAAACTTTAATGCAGAGGTTTTTAAAATGTGTGTGTGTGTGTGTGTGTGTGTGTGTGTATGTGTGTTTGATACATTTGGCAGTTGGGTGAAGCCTATGGTCCTCTTCTCAGGATGGTGTTCTTAAATAATTGAAGGAAATGCTAAATTTCAGTTAGAGGTTAATGAAAATAAACATATAAAATTTATTTTTCCCCATCTAGCTTCACAGATCCTCTGAAATCACATCCCTGGTCCCTAGATGAAGAATTCTTGCTTTAATGGACTTTTCAGAGCACTCTTTCAGATACTTACTTCCATATGATGGGCAAGTCCATTCCCCCACCCCCCAAATTCTCCTTTTGACACATTAACCTTGTTCTCATGAAAGACTCTCCTAACCTTAGCTGCCTGTTTTGTTTAAGTAGCAAAACCATCTGGGATGATGCCAGAATTTTAAAAGGCTTTTGATAATCAACATTTAGGTATATACTTTGCTTTTGTCAGCAGCAACATTTTGCTTTAAGAAGAGCATTTCTACCTTCCCTCCCACAAACAGAGCACTGGGGGAAAGAAAAAAACTGCTCTCTTCCCTTAACCATCTCAGATGTTATACTCCGTGCACTTGAACGTGAATCTGTTTTATTTTAGAGATTGTAGGTGAAGGTTGTGGAAGCCGAAGGATAGTCTCATATGGATGATCACAACCTTTTTGTCACTGCTATGGGGAATTTTGATGGGAGTTTGCTTAACTTAGCTTTTGATTTGCGGACATAATAAGTGGTTCTAACATTCTTTCTTCAGTCAACATCGTGGGCCGAGATACTGGCAATACCCTAGCCTGGTGAATTCAGTAGGTTGTGAACTGAGTTGTGAAATAATACACCAGAACAAGATTGTTGAAAGGTGCTTATTTCTTTTCCTTGAATTTTCAAAGAAAAATTTGCTTGATCAGAAAGATGGTTAAATTCAGTCATCCAAAACCTTTTAGGTACATTTTAAAATGTATGGGAAGGCTGAATCTATCTTTCTTATTCTGCATGGTATTGCACTATCTGCCATTTCAGCTTTGGAAATGAATTCCTGTTGTCCAAGAAGGCATAACCAATTCCCATAATTGATACCTCTGACACATTTCTTTTAGAGAGATTTTAAGTATAAAACTGTGCAGCAGTTAGAGCCAACATGACATTTTAACTAATTGTCCTCAATCAGTGGCAGATTGAGGGAAGAAAATGAGTATTTTTCTCAATAAGCATGAAGCATTTTTAAAAGGCAGGCAATATGGCCCATATGTCAGAACATAAAAGCATAACTAATACCACAGTGCATCAGACCAGGCATTTGGGAGACAGTGTGATGCAATGGAAGGTGTGCTGGTGTTAAAGTAAAAGATGGGTTCAAATACTGAGTCTTCTATTTTTTTTACCTGTGTGACCTTGTGCACAATATTTAACCTTTCTGTGCCTTAGCTTACTCATCTGTAAAATAAGGAGGTTAGACTGGGTGTCTTCTAAAGTCCTTTCTACCTCTAAATCAATCATTTTGTGACTAGATTAATGCTCCAGATAGCCCAGCATTTCATCTCTGACAGTGCCACCAGGGGATATTTTATGAGAGAGCCTAGTAGTTGCCTTCTGTGAAATAAATATAAAAAAGCTGTTGTTCATCCTTCATTCTCGAAGAGGACCAATGCCATCAGGAGGGTGATATATTGCTTTGGAAATGAATTGGATTTAAGAGAGGTAGAGCTGTGGAAAGTCATCAGCCTCACTCTTTCTCCCAGAGTCATCAGAGTACAGTAGCAAGACATAGGTCAAGACAACTGGCTATGGTCCTGGATGCAGTGGGAGACCTGGGTCTTTTTAAGCTAAGGGCTTTTCCAGGTCTCAACTTGTCTGAGACAATACCCATTCAGCAATTAGTGGTTAGGAGAATTGAGGCAAAAGATGGCCTAGTTAGCCTTCACAAAATCAGTCTGGGAAGGGAAGATCCTTCCTCCCTTTCCTCCTCCTCTTCCTCTTCCTCTACAACAAAAAGTAAGATATATGTCAATCACCACAGTTTGTTCACTATGAACATCTAGAACATCTAGAACATCTAGAAGACTATATAAGGCAACCCAGAGCCGAGAGTTCAAGAGCCTGGTAATAGCAATTCCTCACTTCCTGTCTCCCAGTCCTGTTTCCAGTTTAATCCTGATAGCCATTATCAAAGGAAGTAGACTTTGTGGAGAAAGTACCCACCATATCCATCAGCACTAATTGCTGACCAGTTGCCACTGATGGAAGGTTAACCAAACAACTCAGCCACTGCAATGCCACCCAGACCACCAACCCTATTAGCAGCCTAGCTCCTAAAGCCACTATCCTTGCAACTGCCTCTACGGGTGCTGAAGTCCCTACCTCATCAGCAGCCATAGGTATTGAAGAATCAGAAAACAAAGTTCTTGCTGTTAAAGTCCTTGGCTCTTTCACATGGTTTGCCATCAGAAATTGTTATAATTTGACCAATGGCATTAACATTAAAGAAGATGGGTCATCATCTTCTTTGGTACTAAGGACCACTAAGGGGTCTTTCTACCTGACTTTTGTGTATTTTCTCCCTTTATTAGAGTGTGAGTTCTTAGAAAGCAAGGACTGTATTGATTTACTCTTTGTATACCCAACTGTTAGCACCAAGATTTTCCATTGCCTTTTTCCTAGACCAATCAAAATATAATTAGTTATTCTATAATTGGTACAATGGTGCTGTTAAAGTCAAAGTATATAATGATCCCTATGGGTATATATTGACTTAGAAAACCACAGATTAACATTATCTATTTTCTATTATGTCTTTTATTTATTTTGTTAAATATTTTTCAACTACATTTTAATCTGATTTGGGCTTTCCTTAGGTGTGTTAATGGACGGTCTATTTTAAAAGACTAGATACAAATGCAGTCTAAACCTGACCCGTCTATTGATTTACTGTTCCTTACATAAAATGTCTGACTTTTATTTACCTTATTTGCAAGAATGGATAAATAATTTCTCTTTTGAGGTAAAAGTACAGTTGGGTCATAAACATAAATGAAATGGTTAACTGGCATAGATTAAGTCCTACTGATTAGTAGGATTAATCTTCCCAATAACAACCAAAGTTGTTTTTTGTCATTGTGGTTGCAAGAAAGATTTCCTATAGATCAAATAATCAGTAAAAATTTTTAACCCCCTATCATATTCAAGAGACTGTTTGAGGCAGTGGAGATACAAAGACAAAAATGAAATATTCCCCTCCTTCAAGGATCCTACATCCTATAGGGACAGACACTAGAAAAATATACACAATATATAAAAAAGTAAATATAAGGTCATTTTAGTTAAGGGGGGTCACTAGCAGATGTGGGGATTAGGTGAAGAAGGCATGGAATGGTTGTGATCAACACAGGTTAAAGGAAGAACATCTTTTTTAAAGATAGTATTTTATTTTACTTTTTTTTCCAATTACATGTCAAGACAATTTTTAGCATTCATTTTTACAAAATTTCGAGATGCAAATTTTTCTTTCTCCCTTCTTCCTAACATGGTAGGCAATTTGATACAGGTTATACATGCGCTGTCATGTAAAACATATTTCTGTATTAGTCATAGTTATGGAAGAAGAAACAGATCAAAAGAAAAAAAAAAGCCATGAAAAAGAAGAAAGTAAGTGAAAAAAAGTATGAATTGATCTGCATTTGAAGTCCATCAGTTCCTTGTCTGGATGTGGACAGCATTTTCCTGGGTGAGGCCTTTGTACTTGTCTTGGATCATTGTGCTACTGAGAAGAGCTGAGTCATTCATAGTTGATCATCACACAATGTTGCTGATACTGTGTACAGTATTTTCCTGCTCTGCTCATTTCACTTTGCATCAGTTTGTACAAGTCTTTCCAGATTTTTCTGAAATCTACCTGTTCATCATTTCTTATTGGACAGTAGTATACCATTACATTCATATACCACAGCTTGTTCAGTCATTCCCTAATTGATGGGTATCCTCTCAATTTTCAATATTTTGCCACCATGAAAAGGGCTACTATAAATATTTTTGCCCATGTGGGTCCTTTTCCCTTTTTAATGATCTCTTTGGGATACAGACTTAGTAGTGATATTGCTGGATCAAAGGGTATGCACAGTTTGGTTGCCCTTTGTGAATAGTTCTAAATTGCTCTCTAGAATGGTTGGATCAGTTCATAACTCCATCAACAATGCATTAGTGTCCTAATTTTCACACATCCTCTCCAACATTTATCATTTTCCTTTTTTGTCTTATTAGCCAATGTGATAGGTGTGAGGTGATATCTCAGAGTTGTTTTAAGTTGCATTTCTCTAATCAAAAGTGATTTAGAGTGCTTCTTCATGTGTCCATAGGTAGCTTTGATTTCTTCTGAAAACTGCCTATTCACATCCTTTGACCATTTATCAATTAGGGAATGACTTCTATTCTTATAGATTTGACTCAACTTTCTATATATTTGAGAAATGAGATCTTTTTCAGAGACACTTGCTGTAAAGATTGTTTCCCAGTTTTCTGCTTTCCTTCTAATCTTAGTTGAATTGGTTTCCTGTGTATGAAAGCTTTTTAATTTATTATAATCAAAATTATCTATTTTACATTTTGTAATACTCTATATCTCTTGTACGATCATGAATTCTTCCCTTCTCCATAGATCTGACAGGCAGACTATTCCTTGCTCTTCTAATTTATTTATGATATCACCCTTTATGTCTAAATCATGTATCCATTTTGATCTTATCTTGATATATGGTGTGAGATGTTGGTCTATGCCTAGTTTCTGCCAAACTGTTTTCCAGTTTTCCCAGTAGTTTTTGTCAAATAGTAGGAGTAACTTCTATTAAACTAACCAAATTGTATTTATAACACATTCTCTTCACTTGCCCACTCTTCACTCTCCCACTCCCACTCTTAGAATCTAAAGAAGTGAGATCTCCCGTAGTTCTCCCCTCAAAGAAGGAGGAAGACATATAGATTCATGAGACCTGGAGTAGACTAGAAATGGGATTAAATCCTTCTGTATTAGAGGAACAAAGTCTTCAGGACTGACTGAGTTGTTGATGGTATCACAAAAAAAAATTAATAGAATATAAGCTCCTTGAGGGAAGGTACTATTTTATCTTCATCTTCATAGTTTCAGCATCAAGCACAGTACCTGGTAGATAGAAGGTGCTCACTGAATGGAGTTATATTGATTTGAATTGACTTAGAAGTTGATTATTGATCCAATTCAATAATTTAATAATTCGATAATTTAAAGGTACTATCATTTATACACATTGTTTAGAAATTGTTACTATGTATGACATGGTTAATTTGATTTAAGGTTTTGTGCATATTTTAACATACATAATATGTATTGTTTGTCATAAATAACATGCATCATAAGTTTGTGTAAGGGAGCATGGGGGTAGGAGTTATATATACATTTATTAGTTCTTGTCAGGCTTGAAGATTATAACCCGAGTTTTAGATGTGAACATCTGATATCAAATATTTGCAGTAGTTTGCTGGCAAATGTTTAACAACTATCTCTCTGAAAAACAGGACAAACCTTCTAGTTTAATCTGCATTATTAACATTTTCTCCATCACTTTATTCAGTTTAAGTCAACAGAGCAGTAAGTTAAACCTGGATTTGTAGTGTTTGTTGATTTCCAAGGTATAAATGCTCAGACTGAAAATTTAACAATCTGCTCTCTGAGCTGGTATGAACCAGCTCTAACACATTCATGGATATTTGTGGTTACCTTGGAAATGATTCCCTTTTGTCTTATGCCGACTCATGGGAGAATGCCTGCTGAGCTTAATAGATGTTTATTTTTAAGGTTAATGTTCCCAGATAAGAAAGTGAATTCTGTGAGTCAGGTTGCTTCCTGCATTCTACATCCTGTGTTCCCTTGTCAAAGCTAAACATTTCTCATGCAAATGCTCATTGCATTAATCCTTGGAACCAGATTCTGATCTATCTGTATTTAAGCTCCTTTGGGACATAGGTGGGGCTGTTTTTTTTGGGCAGGGGGGAAGGAGGTGGGGAGAGCACTATTTCTTTTTTCTCTCTCAGGTTGGTGTCTGACTCAGGCAATTATAATTTTAGATTCCGTAAAATTATCTCCAAAAACATTTCAGAGCTGAAACCAAATATTTTGACTCAATCATTCATTGTCTGTTAAATACCATCATTTTATTTTTATTGAGATTTCAGCATACGACCATAATATCTTGAACAGCCCCCAAATGTTGGAGATATATCAGTTTGGGGGTTTATATATTAATTTTAAAAAGACCTGAAAAGAAAACTTACTGAAAGTATACTTCTAAGTCTATAAGTTTTGAAAATGAGTTCAGTACTATTATTTTTAAAATGGCATATTTTACCCCAAATACAAGGGCTTCTTCTTGACAAAAATTTGATACCTTTTACTTTTCTGTCATCTTAATTTCCAAGTATGTTCCGTCTTCCTCGTTTTCCTCCCCCCAGATAGTGATCCCTTTTAACTAACAACCTGAAAAAATAGAGGAAAAAAAGCAAATCAACAAAATTTTGACAGCATGTCAAACTACACTCCTAGTCCCCCATCTTTGTAAAGAAGGGAGAAAGATGAATTCTGATATCTCTTTTTCAGTATCACTCGGTAATTATTATTATACAGCATTAATTTTTTTCCTGTTCTTAACATTTGCACTATTGTAGTTATGTGTTTTATATTCCTGGTTCTCTTTCTTTGAGTCTGAATCAGTTCATGTAACTCTACCAATGTTTCTCCATAGTTTTCAGATTTATTATTTCTTATGGCACAGTAATATTCCATTATAGTCATGTAACATAAATTGTTGAGTCACTTTCATGTCCCCCAAAATATTCTGACAAACATTTTGGTATATGGGACCTTTCTTTCTATCTCTGATCTCCTTGGGTTATAACCTTAGCAGCTAGATCTTTCTTACTTTCTTAATGTAGTCACTTTCTTAACATAGTTCTTAGACCATGCTTATATAAACAATGAACGGACTTCAAGTAAAGAAAACCCATTCATTTCATCTGTCTTAAAGAGTAATGGAAATGTTTGCATTTTATATTAAGACAGAATGGGTAATATACGTAAAGAAGATATAGCTTAACATGAGTGTCTCTTCGGTGGCACGGTCTTGTTTAACACTGCAGGCAGACACAGATGGCTATGTTTGTTCAAGTTCTTGCTCAGGATTACTTCTTTGGGATCTCTGTTGACGTTCACATGGCCTAGTCAGTACTGATAAAAACATATACATTGTGATAATAATTCAGATTTGCCTGAAATTTTGAAATTTATAAAGCACATTCAACCTTATGAGATAGGCAACATAAATATTAGTATTATTTCCATTTTACAGATGAAGAGTCTGAGGTATAGAGAGGTTAAATGATTTGCCCAATGATACTCAGCTAGTAAGAGTCAGAATCAGTATTTGAACCCAGGTCTTGTCCTCCAGGTCCAATGGTCTTTCCCCTGGATCACCCCGTCTTTCATAGACTAGTAATAAGGCTCATAAAAAGAACTAGATTAATAGCTTAGACACGAAGTCTAAGCTTGATAAGTGGTTGTTTCTAGGATCACATGACTTACTAATCAAAGATGCTTAAATTCGATATCCCCTATCAGGTGTGAAAGATAGACAACAGGCCAACAACTTCTTATGAGTGTCATGTAAGGTAAGGGGTAGAGGACTAGTGGTAGTCTCAAAAGAAGTGATACTAGCATTGCAAAGCAATGGGGAGATGTGACTAACTCACCAATTTTTTTTTTTGGACTCCCACCAAACTTAGGGTTCCTGAGTCCTATCCTTTATTACTCACACGGTGTGGAACTGGCTGCAACTCAGTGTCTGGATAACCATTTGCATCCCTGCTGTACAATGGCATCTTGAAAGTGTTAAAAAAGAAAGTTGGTTGAGAGTGCTAAATCACTTCTGTGGTTGTTTAAGAAACTCGCTTCAAGGAAAATCATCAACATTATTAGATGGAATGGTAGAAAGTGCTGGACTGGTTCAAGACAAGGGCCCTGGGTTCAGATCTTCCTTCTAATACTTAATAACTGTGTCACTTTGGGCAAATCATTTAACCTTCTCTGCTCCTCCATCTTCTCATTTGTAAAATGAGAAAGTTGGCCTAGATGGCCTCTGAACTGTGTATCTATTATGATCCTAATATCTGTGAATAATTGAGAGTGTAAAACAATGGAAAAACCACTGGCTCCGAAGTGAAAGGACCTGGGTTCAAATCCTGCCATTGCCTGTGTGACTTTTGGCCAGTCACTTCCCCTAATCTTGATTTCAGTTTCTTTATCTCTAAAATAAAGGGATTGCCCCAGTTGACCTCTAGGACCCCTTTCAGTTCTAATTCTGTGATCTGAAATGGCTTGAATCATTTGGGTGTCAGAGGACAGAAGGGACAGCTCAAGACAGGGTGGCAATAATTACTGTATGATCCAGAATGTGTCTTTAAAAGACACACACACACACACACACACACACTTACATTATCCTTTAGGTAATTTCTTGGCTCCCACATATTTCTAAAAAGTAGAGAAATTAGAAATCCCATTCATGGTACTCAGTATGTTACCCAGGCAGGGTAACATATGCAGGAACAATGAAAAGCCTAGTCAATGGAACTGTGTTTGCCAATGAGATTCCTTTCTCTGCTGGTTTCATGTGTCTGATGAGCTATAGTTAAGCTTTTAACTTAATTGTTCTTTGATTGTTCTCAGGAGGGATATGTTTTGATATGAGAGCTTGGTTTTCTTAAGTCTAATTACAGTATAAAGACAACACATATACTCTCTCTTTGTAGGAAGGATGTGATGTTACTCCATGAGATGAGAAAGGGAGGAAACTCTTCAGAGCTGTTTATATCTGGACAACATCAGTTTAGGTTATTATTATTATTTAGTGTGACAGAGCCAAAGAGAGATTTTTTAGCCTCTACCTCCATGCACAATACATCAAGAACATTATTTCTGCTGTTGCTTTTGTTAACAACAATAATATAGTTTAAATTATACTAAGACTTTTGGAACACTGTACATTAAAATTGTGGTACAATTCCAGTTCTTAGGTTTTGTACAGCTAGGTTCTGATTAGTATAAATAATGAACTTCCTGAAATGGTCTCATTATTAGAATTTGTACTACTCAAAGTTACAATTATGTAAAATTTGGTAATTGGTTGTAGTTCAGTAGAAATGTGTACTGTAAATTATTCTCACTAATTGGGGCCTAATTGTAGATTTATCTATTCTCCATATTATTAAACTGAGAGATCCAGTAAGGCAGGTACGTGGTACAATGGACAGAGCACTGTACCTGGAGTCAGGAATCAATCAATCATAAATCAATATTTATTAAGCACCTATTACGTGCCCGGTACTGTGCTAAGAAAGTCCTTAGTTTAGATTTGGTCTCAGATACTTACGAGCTATGTGACCCAGGGCAAATCATTTAACTTCTGCCTTTCTCGGTTTCCTCAACGGTAAAATGGGGATAATAACAGCATTTACCTTGCAAGGTTGTTGTGAGGATAAAATGACATTATATTTGTAAAGCCCTTGGGACAGTGCCTAGTTACATAAATGCTTATTCTCTTTCCTCCTCCCTCCATGTACCACACATTCACACTTAACAATTTCCCAGTAACACAGATTCTTTAGGAAATACAAAGTAAGGTATAGACAGCTGCCTTTCTTTTAGAACCTTTGCATAATTCTAGATGGCACTCCATCTGTTAGGCGTAATGTTTAGTAGAACAACTTTTCTTTCTGTTAAGCCATTTGTCTAAGCTAGTTCACCATGTCTGTGTTCTTTATTGACTGGGCTGCATTGGCTGGTGCAGTACGTAGGGAGCCCATCTTCAAATCAAGAAGACCGTAGTTCAAATTCTGCTTCTGATACACACTGACCCTAAACCATTCAGTGCCTCTAGTATCTCTAGCTCTTAGCACAGTACCTGGAACATAGTAGACACTTACTAAAGCTTATTGACTGACTGAAATAGTCACCAAACATGATTCAATTCAGTAAATATTTTTCAAGCGCCAATTATGTGCCAGGCACTGTACCAAGCAATGGGGATACACATATGAAAAAGGAAGGCGGTCCCTGTATGAAAATGTATTTAGGGCATTTTCTTTGGGAACTCAATGAAGTTTGCCCTGTCACCTTCCTATTCCTGTGTGACAGCAGTGGAACAATTCAGCTCACTTTTGTCTCATGGAATTTGCTCCTTCGTGTCTGTGCTGGTGGCTGGGGCAGAGTTTCATCTTAAGTCCAATTAGAAGGAATAACACTATCCTTTCTCTCAGTTGTTTGCTTTTAGCCTTTTCTCAGGGATGTACTAGTAACTTGTAGCTCCTAAGCAATTCTGCTGTTTGGGCAGCACACAATTCAGCAAAGCAGTATGAAGAAAATGAATAGCAAGCCAAAACTAAAACATTTTGGAGAGATTCATTTTAGCAGCCTGATAACATTCCCTTCAAGCTAAAGTGTCTAGAGAGATGGAGAAATACAGCATTCAGTATGAACTTGAATCTTGGACATACTGAAAATTTTGCATTCAGTTCAATGAACCATTTTTAAAATACCTCTTTAACAGCTGCACTTCATAGCAATCAGTCAGTGAAACTCATTTATTAAGTACCTACTATGTGCCAAGAACTATGCTAAGCATTGAAGATACAAAGAAAAGCAAATTCATCTGCATGAGATTAGCGTATGTATGTGTGTGTGCTCGTGTGCATGCACATTTTCTTTCTGACTGTATACATAAAAAGAGGCAAAAGACAGTCCCTGCTCTCAAGGAGCTTACAGTCTAATGGGGGAGGGGAGACAACATGCAAAGAAATATATACAAAACAAGATATATTGAGGATAAATACGAAATAATCAGCAGAGGGAAGTCACTGGAATTAAGAAGGGTTGAGGAAACATTCTTGTAGAAGGAAGGATTTTTATTTCGGGCTTAAAGGAAGCCAAGGAGGTCAGTAATCAGAGTAAGAAGTACTAGAAAGGTAACAGGCGGCTAGGTTCTCCTTTTTCTGTATCAAATTTGTTTTATTCTTTATAGTTTCTAATTCATCTTGATTCAGTCATTAATGCTGCTTCCATCTGAAGGAGCATCCTTCTGTAAGTCTTGCCTTTCCTCCTGGAGGCTGATGATGTACTGGGGAGCATCCAACACAGAGAACCTCTGTTTGTGCATGGCTGAAGACAGTGGTGATTTCATAGCAGCCTGGGATCTTGACATCCATGGAGTAGGAGTTTGGACTTTGTATCAGGTGCTTCTTGTCTTTCCACTTTTCCTGGGAAGATATGGATGCAGAAAGTCTTTCATGAGAATCATGTTGGTGTGGGGAGTTCTTCTCTGTCGGAAAGGAAAAAGTCACAGTTAGGTTCTGAAGGGTTTTGAATGCCAAACAGAATATTTTATATTTGCTCCTGTATACTGTTGGGTGAAAGAATCCTAAGCCCATAGTTGTTACTACTTTTAAAAGTTTTATGGTTGTCCTTTTTTCTTATACTTCAGTGATTTGACTTTAAACCTACCCATTCTCCCCAAATTCAAAATGTCTTTTATAACAAAGAGAAACATTTAATCCAAACCAACCAAAATAATAACTATGTCCAAAGGGCATAGACCAAATTCTACATCCAGAGTCCTTGACTGTGATTCTGAGAGGAGGCAAATGTGTTTTCCATTCAGTTCTCTGGAACGAAGATTGTTCCCTACAGTTAATTAGAATTCATCTGCTAGGCTCACAGTTAATAAATGTAAGTCAGAAAGAGGTTAGAAGACTGAGTCAGGGTAGGGAGTTTACCTATTAGTCAGGGAAGACCTGTATTTCAATAGCCTGACCCTTAACACTCTTCCAAAATTTTCTTCCTTCACACATTGCTCCTTGTTGGACACTGCTCCCTTCTTGCTACCTCTCCTTCTGTCTAATTGATGAGTTGAATAGAGATGAATGTGGCCAGAGAGAAGGACCAGTTAAAAGAGGGAGTTTGACAGGTCATGAAATTCTCCCAGGAAGTAGAAATATTATGTGTGTGTATATATATATATATATATATACACACACACACACATATATATATGCATATATATGTATATGTATATATATATATACACATATATATATACTTCAGGTTAGCTAGAAAATATAACTATATGAGCAAAGGAAAGGAAGGAGAAGAGAAAGGAAGATTCTCTTTCCTTTGGTCAATGAAATTAATATATACTAATTAAATCAAGTCAATATTAATCAACACACATTTATTTCTTAAGTACTTTCTCTGTTCCAGGCACTAACATTCCCTGTCCTCAAGAAACTCAGAGTCTAAAGGGGGAGACAACATGCAAATAACTATATATATGCAAACATACATTGGGTAAGAGGCAATTTTTGAGGGAAGGCACTAGCATTGAGGGAGACTGGGAAATGCTTCTTATAGAAGGTAGGATTTTAATCACCTTCTCTCTTGTTTGCCTTCCCTCTCCAGTAGAGTTTCATGGCTGGCTCAATTTTTACCTTCAAATTGGCTCCTCCTTCTCTGGCCACATTACTCAATCTAACAATTAATGACTGAGCCCTTTTCTTCTGCTCAGCATTTTGATAATTGTCATGGGGTATGCAGAGAAACAGAAGATGAGGTTCCCAACATCTATGATCCTATAATGTAGTTGGGGAGAGAAAGCACAAAATGGTTATAAGTCTGAAGTTATATATATTTAAGTTAGCACGTTCTGATTTCACTCACCTTTCTTATGCTCATTGCCCTAATTTCCAACTGTAATGTTTGAATTTACCATTGAACAGCTATCCTATACTCCTCTAAAGCCCTCAAATTCAAATATAACTTTCACTTGAATCTCTTCCTGTATGTTGTATTAAGGCATCAGAAATCTGTTCATTTAACATTTGATCATGATACAGGATAGACTAAGATAATCCATTTAATTAACTCTAAGCCAACAGATATGGATGGTGAATCCTTCCCATACAATGAATTGGCAAATGTATTCCATTGAAGTAAGATTTCAATGGTCTGCTTTGTATCAAAGGAACCTTACAGATATCCTCCTTCATGCATGCTATGTGTCAGCAACGCTGAATGGCAACCTGCCATTTTATGCGTCATATTTTCCCATTTCCATTCTTTTGCCCAGCCTTGTTTTCTTCCTAATATTCCCTTACTTCCTCCAATCTTCCCCTACTGGAATCCTGCTCGTTCTTTGAGGCTCAACTCAAATGTTACCTCTTTAGGAAGGGTTTCCTTACAGTTGGAATCTCACCCCTTTCTAAGGTTCCCAAACAACCTTTGTTGTACATTTCCTGTAACAATCATTGCATTATATTTTGGACTTGAAAATTACCTTGCTAATTTTTAAGTTATTATTTTTAATGAACAAAAATCTATTTTCTCTTCCTCCCACTTCTGCCCTCCATTGGGAAAAAAGAAAAAAAAAACCCACATGCAACAGATATACACAGGTAGTCACACAAACAAATTCCTACATTGTCCATGCCCCTAAAATGTATGGCTCATCCTGTATCCTAAGTCCATCATCTCTCTGGCAGGAGATGGATGGTAATGGTCCTCTGGCATCATGCTTGGTCATTGTGTTAGTCAGAGTTCTTAAGTCTTCAAATTTGTTTGCTTTTACAGTTTTTTTGTTGTATAAATTATTCTCTTGGTTCTGCTTACTTTATTCTGTATCAGTATATACAAATCTTCCCAGGTTTTAATGAAACTTTCTTTCATCATCTCATATATTTCTCACATATCATAATTTGTTCAATAATTCCCCAATTGATGGGCTACCTCCTTTGTTTTTAGTTCTTTGGCACTACAAAAAAGATTCCTTGTAAATGTTGTTTTACATGTAGGTCCTTCAAACCTTTCTTTGATCTCTTTGAGGTCTTGTCTTTTATACTAGAATTTCTTAGGGGGAAGGACCATGACTTCAGAGTTAGGACTAGGGTAACCAAAGTAGATAACTTTGTAGGATACACTGTGTATGTTTGGGCAATTGGGGTGGGGGCAACAAAATAGTTATCAATACTACTTTCTAGAAATGTGATTTTTTTTCAGTGATTTGATCTGCAATCCCATCAGCTTGGAAATTTCCTCTAGTGATGTTGATAATATCCCTTCCATAACTGCCCATCTTTCATATTTCTTGCCTATGTGTTACCTATAAATTTGGCACAAGATGCCTTCGTTTATGTCGCCTGACATCAAATGGATACAGGTGGAACATATTTTCTATCTACCTACTAATCTTTATCTTCACCACAGTACAAGGCACTCTTTTCTTTTTTCTTTTTTTTATCATACACTTCCTTAATGATGTCTTTCTGCTCCTTTGTAAATTTCAAATTTCACTATTATTTATATGTTGTAGTCTACTTAAACCCACAACTCTTCATTTTTGTTTTTTTTTCTGAGATTACTACAGTTCATATCTTGCTGCCATTTAGCAATATTCCTGATTGTTGGTATTAAAAATATGGATTTTTGCTTTCAGGGGAAGCCTAGGATGTTAAAAAGAACTTTGCAATTTCCTGAAAGTAATCTGGCTGACTTTCATCCTATAGTTCAACTCTGGGCTCAACATCTTTTCCATCTATGTTGTCTGTCTAAGATACACACACACACACACACACACACACACACACACACAGTAATGTACAACTTCTTTTCATTTTTTATATATATGCTATATATGCTATAATCTCTGCAACACATATTCTTCATCCACTTGGTCTTCCAGTACATGGGTGAACAATTTGGGTGGGCTTACATCTCCCCATTTTATGTCTGTTCAAATGTTTATGATCAGAGGGTCATTGAACAAGGTTATTTCTATGATATCTTTCTTTGAATGTTGAATGACTTTGATATATAGCTTGGATACTCATTATTGAAAGAAAGCCTGTAAGGCAACATTTTGCTTTACTGAATCAAATGTGTTTTCAAAAAAGGAAGATAAAGAATATTTCAAAATATCAGAAAAGTATCTTCTCCATTGATATATAGGACATTTATTTAGGAGTAAAAGTTATACATGTTACATAGAGAACTCAGAATCTCTAGTCAACAGTAACACATAGGGGTAACAATTTTCAAACCCTGCCTATGGCACACAGGTGATTTGTCCCAGATACACTTGTCCGGTCTGTTGTTGTTGCACAGACTCTTCCTTGTAGTAGGACATTTGTGGAACTGAGGAGAATTAAAGACAATTTCTATATTACTATTGGCAGAATCAGAGATAGATTAAAATTTTTTTCCTATACTGATGAACTCTGAATATAGATTGAAATATTTTTTCACTTTATTTTTCTTGCTTTTCTTTGTGCAGCATGGTTAATGTGGAAATGTTTTGCATGATTTCATATGTATAATGGGTATCAAATTTCTTGTGGAGGAAGAGAAAGAATTTGAAACTGAAAATAAAACATAAAAAATTATTTAAAAACTTCTCTATGCAGTCTATGCATGCATTTCAATTTTCATCTTCCAGACTGTGAGTCATTTGCAAAGCAAATTTGAAGTTGAAGAAAGGTTAAATTAAATAAATAAATACATAAACAAATAAATAAGCTTAGCTGAACAAACCAAGATAGACTTTATTTAAGTAAATAAAACTTCATAAAGAAACATTAATTACTGTTACACATGTACATATACACATGCAGACAGAAGTACAATAGCTAAACATTTTAAATAGTCTGTTATTTTAAACACTATTATCAAAATTGGCTTTTAAAAAGTTTTTTTAAACAAATCTTTCAAGATTTCAAGATAGCACAAGTTAAAAATTAAGGAAGAATAGGAATAGAGAAAATATATTGAAGTCATGAAGCATCCCCAGCTCCACTAAATTTTCAGCGTCACGGTTAATAGTTAATAACAGGAAGTTGTGTGATCCTTGAAAAACAAAAGTAAGTTATGTGTAATTTTATGTGTAATTTTAAAATGAACATTTTTATTGAATATTTCTGTGCTGAATGGCATGATATGGTAGAAAAGAATACTGGATATGCAGTAAGAGGCACTGGGTTCAAATCCTGTAACCGATACTTCCTACCTGTGTGATATTGGGCAAGTCACTTAGACCTATCTATGTCCCATTTTCTTCCTCTGTAAATAATAGGAGTGGACTAGATACTCTCTGAGGTTCCTCACAATTTAATTTTTTTTTAAATAATTAATTAATTTTTAGTTTTCAACATTCACTTTTATAAGATTTTTGAGTTCTAAAGTTTCCCTTCTCTTTCCTCCCCTCTCCCCAAGAGAGCATGCAATCTGATATAGGCTATACATGTATGGTCACATTAAAAAAATTTCCACATTAGTCATGTTGTAAAAGAAGAATCAGAACAAAAGGGAAAAAACATGAAAAAGAAAAAAAAACAAAAAATTAGAGAAAATAGTATGCTTTGATCTGCATCCAGACTCCATAGTGCTTTCTCTGGGTGTGGATAGTATTCTCTATCTTAAGTCTTTCGTAATTATCTTAGATCATTGCATTGCTCAAAAGAGCTAAGTCTAACAAAGTTGGTTGTTGCATAATGTTGCTGTTACTGTGTACAATGTTCTGCTGGTTCTGCTCACTTCACTCATCATCAGCTCATGTAAGTCTTCCCAGGTTATTCTGAAGTCCACCTGCTCACTGTTTCTTATGGAACAATAATATTACATTACATTCATGTATCACAACTTAATCAGCTATTCCCCAATTGATAGCCATCCCCTCAATTTCCAATTCTTGGCCACCACAAAAAGAGCTTCTATCAATATTTTTGTACATGTGGGTCCTTCCCCCCCCCCCTTTTTTAAGGCAATGGGGTTAAGTGACTTGCCCAGGGTCACACAGCTAGTAAGTGTCAAGTGTCTGAGGCTGAATTTGAACTCAGGTCCTCCTGACTCCAGGGCCAGTGGTCTATCCACTGCACTACCAAGCTGCCACTCCTTTTCTCTTTTTATGATCTCTTTGGAATACAAACCTAGTAGTGGCATTGCTAGATCAAAGGGTATGCATAGTTTTATAGCTCCTTTGGGCATAGTTGCAAATTGCTCTCCAGAATGGTTGGATCACCAACTCCACCAGCAATGCATTAGTGTCCCAATTTTCCTACATCTTCTTCAACATTTATCATTTTCCTGTTTTGCATGGTACCTCAGAGTTGTTTTAATTTACATTTCCCTAATCAGTAGTGATTTAGAGCTTTTTCTTTATCTGACCATGGATAGCTTTAATTTCTTTATTGGAAAACTGTTTGTTTGTATCCTTTGACCATTTATCAATTGGGGAATGACTTGTATTTTTACAGATTTGACTAAGTTCTCTATATATTTTAGAAATGAAGCCTTTATCAGAGACATTGGCTGTAAAAAATGTTTCCCAGCTTTCTGCTTCCCTTGTAATCCTGGTTGAGTTGGCTTTGTTTGCTTGTGCAAAAACTTAATGTTTTCCGTCTCTTGTTTGGTCATGATTTCTTCCCTTCTCCATAGATCTGATAGGTAAACTATTTTTCCAATTATTTAGATCTGACTTTATTTGTGTGAAAAGTGTTTTGTAATTCTGTTCATGTAATTCCTGGGTTTGTCTTGGCAGGTAGACTCCCATATATTTTATATTGTCTGCAGTTACTTTAAATGGAGTCTCTCTTTCTATCTCTTGTTTCTGGGCTTTGTTAGTAATGTATTGAAATGCCAATGATTAAATTTATTTTCTTATAGTTTTTTTTTTCTTTCATAAGGCTTTGAACATATTGGGTTGACTGGTTGTTGTCCTTTGTTCTCAAAGATGACCAAAATGACACCACTATGTTTCAGTCAAGATACAGTGTGGTCTACTATGGCTGATCAGACCAATATGAGCTTGGAAAGTGCTATCACAGGTCAGGTACAAATAGTCCACATGAACATTTGGAGTGTAAATGAGTCTAAGTTTGTGCATTTCATGCTTCTTTTGAGTTACTGAAATTCTGCTTTGCTCATAGAGCACAGTGCCTTCTCTGATGTGGACACAATCAGACACATTGTACCTTGACTCCAACATACTGATGTCATTTTGGTCCTCTTTGAGAATAAAGGACAATGGCCAACTAACCTAAAATGTTCAAAGCCTTATGAAAGAGAAAGGCCATAGGAGCATAAATTTACAGTTGTAAGGAACCTCAGAAGGTATCTAGTCCAATTCTCAATGAACCAATATTTTCCAGATGAATGCTGCATGATATTAAAGAATTCTGCACAGGTAAAGGATCCAGTCAAAGAGCAAGATACAGCAATGAATTTTAATTTAACAAAGTACAAAAAGTTTAATAATATGGTTTCAGATTTTGTATTGCAACTAACCTTTAAGAAACTATCACTTGTTGATTTTTGGTGTCGTATCTAAGAATTTTCTTGATATATTTCAACCAAAACATGCTGTCCTCTTTTAGGTCAGATTTTAAAGACATTTGAAATAATGTAAAACAATCTCCTTTCTCACTAATTTTTTTTTGTTTTGGAAAATGGTTTTTTGTAAAATATGTTATTTGGATTAGCATATAATGAATTTATTACTTTTTTGTAATGAATTAAAAAATAAACATTTTAAAAATTGATCAACTTTGATTTTAACACAGCAAATATTTATAGATATACTCCATATAAATAAAAACTCTTTGGGGTCCTCTCTTCTACCCTTCTCTCTTTCCTTTTACTTTCTCTAGGTACCCATGACCCTCCATTCTTGTGTGCTCCCCTGCCCTCCTTTTCCTCTTAGTCACAAAAATTTATGTGTTATATCCACTAACATAATAAATTCATTCAGGTAACAGTTATCAATAGATTTTCTTTTTAAAAAATTTAAAATTAGGTGATGAACTCTCATGTATCTCTGTGTTATTTCTCATAAAAAGCAATCCACTTATATGTTTACATTCTATATTTTAAAAAATTAAATCAATTTTTTCATAAAACAAAAATCTTATTTTTCTTTCCCTCTCAACCCTTGGGAAAAAGGAAAACAAAACTCTTAAGTATTCAAAGTGAAGCAAAATTGATTTTCTCGTTGGTTATGTTAAAAAATGTTTATATGTCTGTCTACAACCTGAGTGTATCACCTCTCTGTCAGAGGGTGGGCCAGCATATTTCATCATGAGTCCTCTGGAATTGTGCTTCATCATTGTATTGATTACCATTCTTAAGGAAGATATTCTATCTTGAGAAAGATCAAAAGATCTACTTGACCTTAGAAAGTAGATAAAGATTTTTAGAAATCATATGACCAAATATCACCAGATAAACCTGCACAAACATGCATACTTGCACAATCATTTGGGCACACTTATGTTGATAGACATATGTATACATATGTGCACGTGTGTATGTATGTATATACACACAAACACATTTCTCTCTTCTAAACTGCTAAAGTTCATAATAGCTCTGTTACAATGTACATCCCACTTTCTATTGTTGTAATGTTTCTGTGTACAATATCAGACTGGAAGGATTCTAGGATCAAAAAATAGTCTGTCAGAGAAGGGACCTTATATGTCATCTGGTCTAACCCTAACATTTTATAGGTGAGGAAAATGTAGCTCAGAGAGGGTAAGTGATTTCTACTCATCATAATATGTATTCTGGGTTCTGATAATGCTGGGGAAGTAGTAGGTCCTTGAAGGAATGAGTTATTTAACTGAGAGTACACTCTTTTTGGATAACATGCTTCAAATCCAAAAAATTCAAAATCAAAACTCTTTATTAATTGCCAACCATGTGCAGAGAGTTTATAAGTCTCTGTAGTAGATTACAAATTTATATGATGTAGTGGAATGGGGAATGGACATGGAGATCAAATATCACCTCAACAGCTGCTTATTAATAGCTGTGTGACCAGGGCAAATCATCTAAGTTTTCTGTGCCTCAGTTTCCCCATCTGTAAAATGAGAGGGTTGGCCTTACTGGCTTTCAGGTAGATGACTATCTTCCAGGTGAAGGATCAGTCTATTAAGGAGGATTCTGGCAAGAATCTTACCAGCAATGACTGAGAGAGAGAGAGAGAGAGAGAGACCCCCTCCCCAGCCCCATGATTGTCACAGGACAATCTATTACCTTTACCTTTATAGAGATGGATAATGGAGGTATCTTTGAACTCCTGGGGAATAACTTCCTCTTGCAATATAACCCAGAAAATTTCAGTCAGCTTTTGTATGAGTAGTGGACCCCCTGCCTTGTAAATCTTAGCTGGAATAGAATCAGCACCAGATGCTTTGCCACATGAGATGAGCCTAATGGCATTCAAAATCTCTTCTTCAGTTGGAAACTCTGCTAGAGAGAGATTGACTTCAACCTGAGGTATACAATCAATGGCTTCAGCATTGATTGACGATGGTTTGTTGAGAACACTATGGAAATACTTAGCCCATCTCTTCAGGTTCATATCCTTATCACTAATCAGCTGTATCAGCACGCAATAGTTAAGACTCTCCATAGGTCTTTGGTTCATAAAAAGCCTTTAGGGCATCATAAAAGCACTTTAGATTGTTGCTAAAACTGAATTTCATCTGCCTTTTTATTGTGCCAAGAATCCTGCTTTACTCTAAGTTTCACTTGCACTTTACTTTTGATGGAGTTAAATGCTACCTTCTTAGAGGTAGATCAACTATCCTGCTGGTGAACTGTGTGGAGTTTTCATTTTTTTGCCTAGCAGCTTCTGAATTTCACCTTCATTTTTGTCAAACCAATCTTGAAGTTTGTGAGTGTGCTGGCCCAGATGAGTAAATGCAGTGCTGTACACCAAAACTGAAAGCTGTTCATTCCTTTTCTGCACTACTGCTGCCAACTGTGTTGATTTATCTTTCCCTCCAAGTTAGCAATGAACTATTCCCATTCAGAGAAGTGCCTTAATCTTTTGACATTGTCTTCTGGTAATCATTTTGCCTTGGGGTCACAGTTTTTGTTGAATGCAAATATTTAGCTTGGAGAGGATGTCTCTGATTAATTCAGCACTCTGCTACACATTGCTTCATCACTCTCACATTCTGTCTGTCTCTTCCCCTATCAAATCTTCCTCTATTAAATGCCAATGTTTGCTGTGAGGGTGAATCCAAAAAGTTTTATTGCATTTAGATAAATGGAAGACAAGTGCTGATGATGAGAAGGTCATGAGATGTACAGGTCTTTAGTAGTAAATGACCATTGCTGTTGCTTTTTCCAACTCCATTCCTCTCAAGGACTCCTTGTCATGTCTGGTAGTCTGTGTCTACTCTAGCATTAAAATCACCCAGAATTATAAGCTTATTCTCTTTTGGCACATTGATGATGAGGATCTCTAGGTCTTCATAAAATTTTTCTTTGACCTCATCAGAATTCGTCATGGTGGGAACATATGCACTGATGATGATGGTGTGGTACTTTTCTGCAGGTGGCAATTGCATTGTCAGGAGCCAGTGGTACACTCCATTTGGTAGGCATATAGCTTATTAGCTAGATTAGTTTTGATTGCAAAACCTATGCCAACTTCACAGTACTCACCTTAACTGGCCATTCCAGAAAAAACAAACAAACAAACAAAAAAAAAAACAAAAACAAACAAACGTGTATCCAGCTCCAGTTTTGGTAAGCTAGCCGTCAAATGCCAAAGAGTTGTTCATCTTTCAAGTCTATTGAATTTCATGTTGTCCATAAGCATGTTCATATCCCATGTATGTACTGATGGTAAGTGGAATCATCTTTGCAGAGGTTTTTGTACTTTTTTCGTGTTTTTATCATAGGGCCTGCCACGGTAATCAGGCCAGGCTTGAGTAAAGCAGATAATTTTTAGAGCATCTTTTCTAGCTCTTTTCTCACACCAGGAAGTGAGCAGTGTGGTCCTTAAAAGGCTGCTCAGACACCCAGGGAATTGCTGAGTCCCACTGCTGCATCCAGTGAGAAGACAACCCTATGGCCTGGCCTCCCTATACGCAGGGTTGTGACTACAGCTCTCATTGTATCTGCACCTGCTGCTTTGTCACTTGCCTGTCACTTGAGAGGTAAAAATGGTAAAATGGTATGGGTGATATCTTTTGATTCACACATAAATTGGATTTAAGTGAGGCAGAGTTGGATGAAGTCTTTGGCCCTACTCTCTCTTTCAGAGCCATCAAAGCCACTAGCTAGTCAAAGTCAAGACAAGTGATGATGGCTCAGGATGCAGTGGATGACCTTGGTGTCTTAGATGTCTAACCAAGCTATATGTGCTCCACAACACCTGCTTTAGCAGCTTTCATGGTTATTGGAACAAATTGTTCTCATCTGCCTATTCTGTTGGGCAAAATCTTCACACGCTTGCAGTAAATACCCCCCCCCAACTCACTGAAGGGTTTGAGACCCCTCACTTATTGTCAACCTGGTTTAGCCTATCTGCCAGGATGGTTTACTGGGGGTATGGTTGCTACACATACTACAGTTTCTTGGAGCCACAGGTGAGAGTTGGGTGGATCAGGTGGACACCAAATGTGGAAAGCAGCCCCCCAAAAAAGGCTTGGGAGCCCTCACACCAGAGCTACTAGTCTTCCCTGAACACACCCTACACCCCAATAGGAATCTATGAATATCAGATAGAGGGGACAAATGGAAACAGAAAAACTTATTAGGAAGCTATTACAATAATCCAAGAAGGTGGTAATGAGGAACACTGGTCAGCTAGAAGCAATAGGAATAGAGAGGAGAGGACAGGAGAAATATTTCAAATGTAAACACAACAGAATTTGGAAACTGGCTATGACAGGTTATAGATATGATAACACCAAGATTTTGAACAATGGAGCCTAAGTCAATGGTGGAATCACTATCAGAAACAGTGAAGTCAGATAGAGGAGGCAGGTTTAGAGGGAAAGATGAGAAAGGAATTTATAGACATATTGAATTTGAAGTACTAGTGGTCTTTTAAGTAGAGATGTGTTGTAATAATCATGACAATCTCTCACATGTGAGGAAACAGACAATTTTCCCCTGCCATTCCTCTTTTAGGAATATTAAAAAATTAAAAATTATTCTAGTCTGAAGCCTTTCAACTAATCTGAAAGAGAACCCTTCTATCCATCTTTATTCAATTATTAATTTTTAAAAAATGTCCTGCTCCCCCTTTCCAGATTAGTTTAGGAATGGCTCTTCCCTGAAGTAATTAGGCAGTGACTGCACAAGAACAAATGTTCTTGAATGTTTCACCAAGGAGAAGAAAGAAGTTTCTTTATTTCATCTCTCTTCTCTCCTTCTCACTCTCCCTCTCCTCCTCACTCTTGCTCTTCCTTTCCCTCCCTGTCTCTCCCCCTCCCTGTCCCTGTTCCTCTCCTCCCCCCCTCCCTATTTCCTTGTTCATTCATAAATTTTAATGGAAATATCTGATTATTTAGATTAATGTACTATCCTTTGGCCAGTTGGAGAAGAGAACCCTTGAAGTGAATGGTCAAAGTAGAGGGTGGAATGATTTTAGAAAAATGATTTTTTATAATTAATTAATTAATCTTTATTTTTTTAACATTCACTTCCATAAGATTTTGAGCTTTAAAATTTCTCCCTCTCCCACTTCTTTCTCCCCACCCAAGACTGCATATAATCTGATATAGGCTCTATGTATACATTAGTTCTAATTGTTCTTTACATCATGACTAATGGGAAAATATGCTTAACAATAAAAATGATTTTTTAAGTGTGTTCAAAAGTTCCATGATTACTATTCTCTTTGCATCCTGATTTCAAGGTCGGTGCTTTTCTGATTATGTCCTGTAGTCTCTGTCTGTAATGCTGGGCCAGCACTCAGAAGGAAGGCCAAGACTAGAGATATAGATTTGAAAGTCATTTGCATAGAATTAAGAACTGAGGCTATGGACATAAGTGTGATTTTCAAAGGAGACAGCATAGAAAAAGAATAGACAGCAGCAGTAAAGACCCCTGGCTCTAGAATCTGAAGATTTAGTTTCAGGTTCTATTCCTGCAATTCATGACCTACCTATGACCTTGGGCAAGTTATTTAAACTTATTAGACTTTAGTTTCCTTATTTGTAAAGGCTTAATTAAGTGACTTCTGAGATCCCTGCTTAGGACCAATGATCCTAGGATCAGTTAATCAATCAATTAACCAGAATTTTGAAAGAACTGTGCTAAGTGCTAGAAATACCAAAAAAGAGAGTAAAAAACAAAACACCTACAAATAAGTATGGTTTCTGTCCTTAAGGAGTGCACATTCTAATGAAGGTGACAACATGTGAATAACTGCATATAAAATATATACAGAGTATGTAGAAGGAATCTCAGAGAGAAGGCTATAGGGGCAGGGAGGATTAGGAAAGACCTCCTGTACAAGGTGGGATTTGATTTGAGTTTTAAAGAAAGCCAGGGAAGACAAATGAAGGTAAGGAGGAAAAGCATTCCAGGTATAGAGGATAGTCACTGCAAAGGTGCAGAATTAGGAGATGAAGTGTTACTTTCAAGGAGCAGCAAATTGGCCAGAGTACTGAGATAGCAGATGAAGGGAATAAAGTATAAAAAGACTGCAAATTTAATTCAAGTTAAAAAGCATTTATTAAGTACCTACTACATATATATATATATAATATATATATATACATACACATATATACTCACTCATACACACATGTGTAATAAATAGGAAATACTATTAGAGGTAAAGCATTAATATTAAGGGAGGTCAGGAAAGGCTTCTTATAGAAGTAAATACACTCTATTTTATCTGGGACCTGAAGGAAGCAAGGGAAACCAGGAGAAGGAGATGAGGAGAGAGAGAATTCCAGACAGGGGTTTCAGCCAGTGAAAATGTACTGCATTGGGAAATGGAGTGTTTCAAGGGAGGGACGACAAGGAGGTAGTGTCATTGGATTACAGAGTACGTGGAGTAAAGTGTGAAAGGTAGGAAGACGCAGATCATGAAGGGCTTCAAAAGCCAAACAGAAGATTTTATATTTGATCCTTGGAGATAATAGGGAGACACTGGGGTTTATTGAATGGAGGTGATGGTGATGGTGGTGATTACATGGTCAGACCTGTGGTTTAGAGAGATCATTTCGATGGCAGAGGGTGGATTGGAGCAGGGAGAGTCTTCAGGCTGGGAGACTAGCTAGCTATTTCAATAGGCTAGGCATGAGGTAATGAAGGCCTGTACCTGGATGATGGCAGTGTCATGTCAACCAAGCTGATAGGTATGAACTGCTACATCAAAGTTGTTTTAGTTTGCTTTTCTCTAATCAATAGTGATTTAGAGCACTTTTTTTTCATATGACTGTAGATAGCTTTGATTTCATTTTTTGAAAACTGCCTTTCGTATCCTTTGACTATCATTGGGGAATGACTTGTATTTTTTATAAATCTGACTCAGTTCTGTATGTATTTGAGAAGTGAGTTATTTATCAGAGAAACTTTCTGTAACAATTTCCCCCCAGTTTCTTGTTTTACTTCTAATCTTGGCTGCCTTGGTTTTGTTTGTGCAAAAGCTTTTTAATTTCACGTAATCAAAATAATTCACTTTATTTCCCATGATCCTCTCTATCTCTTGATTGGTTAAAATTCCTCCCTTATTTATAGATCTGACAGATAAAATTTTCCATGTTCCTCTGATTTGTTGAGGATATCATTATTTATGTCTAAATCATATACCCATTTTGACCTTACCTTGGTATACAGTCTGAGGTATTGGTCTACACCTAGTTTCTGCCAAATGCTTTCCAGTTTTTCCAGCAATTTTTGTCAAATGGTGAGTTCCAAAAGCTTGGATCTTTGGGTTTATCAAACACTAGATTACTATGGTCATTTACTGTTGTGTTTTGTGTACCTAATCTCTTTTACTCTATTTATTAGCCAGTACCATATTGTTTTCAAGATTACTAGTTTGTAATATAGTTTGAAATGTGGTACTGCTAGGCCACCTTCTTTCCCATTTTTTCCCCATTGGTTCCCTTGATATTCTTGACCTTTTTTTCTTCCAGATGAGTTTTTTTAAATTATTTTTTCCTAGCTCTATAAAATATTTTTTTGGTAATTTTGGTATGACACTCAATAAGTACACTAATTTAGGTTGAACTTTTATTTTTATTATTTTGCCTCAGTCCACTCATGAGCAATATATTTCTCTTTTCCTGACTATTTCTTGACTTTTAACTTTATGTTAAAGTTGGGCTCTGCTCCTGGAGTGGGGAATGAGGGTGGAACACTGTCTCAAGCTTCAGGTTTTTTGTGCTGCTTTTTTTAGAGCTAGTTTGGGGGCAGGGAGCGTCTGTGAATTTTGGCTGCTTCCAAGGTGATATGATCCAAGGAGAGGCTTGGTCATTGCCCTCCTGGCCCGTGCTCTGGTCCTTACCTAGTAAGGGACTCTGCCCCCCATGCCACACCCCCCCCATAGATGTAAGCACTAGTGTTCATTTGTGCTAAGACCAGGACCCTTGTTCTCTTATGGGAGACCACAGGCACTCTTATGTGCCTCGGAACTGTGACTAGGGCCCCTGCTTCCCCATAGCTGCAAGTGCTAGCGCTCTTCTTTGTTCTAGAACTGCAACCTGGAACTGTGTATGGGCAATGCAGCAAGTCCTGCACCAAGTACCAGCAAAGGGTCCTCTGTAATCTCTTTCTGACTAGTTGTCTGACCCATTTATTGTCTCTCTGAGAGTACCCAAAGCTAACAGGCCACTTTCGCAGATGTTGCCACTGCATGCTCTTGGGGCTGTTTTTGGCTGAATCCCACCCCCATATCACAGACCTCTCTTACCAACCTCCTAAGTTGTATTGGGCTAGAAAAAATGTCTCACTCTGATCTTTCATTGACTCTTCCGCCCCAGAATTCAATTGGAGGCATTATTTTGAAGTTGTTTGGGGAATATTGGGA
The DNA here is from genome assembly GCF_900497805.2 of Vombatus ursinus. Taxonomy (NCBI): domain Eukaryota; kingdom Metazoa; phylum Chordata; class Mammalia; order Diprotodontia; family Vombatidae; genus Vombatus; species Vombatus ursinus. Next base: position 13,135,305 of record NW_020954576.1, read on the forward strand.
GTGTCCAGCCAGGTTGCTGCTTCTACTCCACCATCTTGGATCTGCCTCTAGTGCTTTGCTTTGTAGCAGACCTTTGCTGCATCTTTATATAGTCATGTAGTCTTTTTTCCTTATATGTGTAGCACAAATTGTGGAGCTACTCTCCTAATGCCCCAGACGATGGTTCCTCTCAGAACTCTGAGTGATGGGGGCATATTTTGAGAGGTACTTTAGCTTAGTGTGTTTCCCCACCAATTATTACCAGTTGGTAATTATTAGACAGATATACTAACAAATTTAATTAACTTTTAGGAAGGGGTATTTATGTGGTATAGTAAAAATAATTGATACAAAATATCCTCTCCCTGCCAAAAAAATAAGTCTGTGATACACTTTCCCACCAATGTATACAGAATTCAAGGGAAATTAGACTCAGCCTTAGAGAGTACATGTAGTAAAGGTGTAATTCACAGCTTCTCTAAGTCCTTTATCTTGATTGCTCAAGATCTCTTCAGTAAGCTGTTATATCTTTTCTGATATACGTTTTGTAGAGTCCTGAAGCTTCTTTTTCTTGGTGGTTCTATTTTATCTTGAGCTCTTAATGCAGACACTAAGTCACCTATCCTATAGATTCTAGAACACTGATGGGGGTAGCTGGGTGGCACAGTGAATAGAGCATTGGGCTTAGGGTGAGGAAGACCTGAGTTCAAATCTGCACTCAGACAATTACCAGCTCTATGACCTTGGGCAAGTCATTTAACTCTGCCTCAGTTTCTTCATCTGTAAAATGAGCTGGAGAAGGAAATGGCAAACTGCTCCAGTATCTTTGCCAAGACAACCCCTAAATGAGGTCATGAAGAGTCAGATATGACTGAAATGACTGAACAAGAGGACACCGATGGAAAGTAGAGAAATCTTCCAACTCTTCAACTTGGTAATAGGAGAAGAGGAAGCCCAGGCTCTTTAATCTGCAACCATCACTCCTTCCCACCCTCCAACCCAATACCTCCTTAGGGGTTTTGCTATTGTGCTAAATTTCAAGATATGTGAATCTATGATTCAGAACTAGCATGTTGGTTTTGGACAAACTTCACAGACTATCACCAAGTTTCCTCAACCAGTGTGAATATATTTCCTGTACAATGTCACTCTACTTCATCAGATAGCTTTCTAGGTTATCCACTCTCTTTTCAAGGATTTTTGTACCTGCTTTAAACTCTTTGATTCAATAGAAGTGTTCTCATGGGATTAAGGTATCAAGGTATAGCCTCTTGTTAATTACTTTTAGCAGAGTAGAGTGATTGGGTGATTGAGTGACTCAATCCCCTGTCTTACCTCTAAATAATCATGGTGATCATTTTTCTAATGTTGATTCTATAAATTTATGGGGGGGTGGTAAAATTGCCTTGATTTGTGATATTTCTCTGTAGATGCCCATATGCCCTGGAGGGGAAAAATTTATGGTCAGGAATATCTAAAGGTCAGGGTGGCTAAGTGCCACATTGGATAGAGTGCCAGGCCTGGAGTCAGGAAGACCTGAGTTCATATCTGGCCTCTGACACTTACTAGCTGTGTGACCCTGGGCAAGTCACTTAACTCTGTTTGCCTCAGTTTCCTCATCTGTAAAATGACCTAGAGAGGGAAATGGCAAACCACTTCAATATCTTTGTCAAGAAAACCCCAAATGGGTTCATGAAGAGTTAGATAAGACCAAAAAAGACTGAACAGGACAAGATCTAAAGGTCACAAGTAGAAGATGACATCTGGTGAAATGTCAAGCTAATAGTAGAATGATAACTAGTGAATCATTAAAGTGAGAAACTACTTTTCTAAAATGGCATGATTTATTCTTCCATTCAGTCAACAAACCTTTATTAAGTAGCTATTGTATTCAAGGCTCCAGGAGAGATCAAGAAGTTACAATATAACAAGGACTTTAGCAATTATATAGACCAAACTACCAAGTGAGTCAGAGGGCTAATTGAACTGGCCAAGTACTTGCTTAAGGAATGCATGTTGAATTTAATTTTTTTGAGAGTTATTCAGTGGTGCAGTAGCCACTAGAATTCAGGTGTCCTACCCTACAGTATGGTGATCTTTCCAAAATACTAGGGAGCCATTTCAACACGCTTGTTGAAAAAACCATGTTTTGACCTTAAAAAAACAAACAAAACTATTATAGTATTGAAATAGGAAGAATTTCATTAGATTATAGTTCTGTGGACAGTGTAGGTTTTCTTTCCAACTAATACCTAATTGAAATTTTCTGGAATTCATATAGCCTAAGGGAATGGGAGATATGGGAACAAGTTGCTAAGACAGTTATATAAGAATGTGCCTAGATTACAGCAAGTTTGAATCCCCAATTAATCATTCCAGTTAAAACACTGAAGCACTGTGAAGCTGTCACTTTAAAATACATTCTTTCCCACTTCAGTTTTCCTCTTCGCCTCTCACAAGAGCATTTTGACAGGAGTGGGTCTATTTTAAAGTAACCAACTTAAATTTTTAACAAAGCCACAGTGTTCTTTGGGAAATTGTTAATTTGAAAACTGACGTTCATCTTGAAAAACTCTGACTGTGGTAAAGTACTTCACAACAAAATTCTTCCAAAACAAAAATTGGAAGAACCTTCAAGGAACATTGAAATGAGAATTGCCATTTGAGGTAAATTGAGTGCCAACTGGTAGCACAAATTACATTCCATTGCCTTCTCATTGATAAGGAAAAAACAGTGTCTCTGGTCACAACAGGAATTTGGAGACACATAAGCTGATTAATTAAATTGTTTTATGTCAGGCTTATTGTAATTCTTTGAGAATCAAAATGAGGACAGAAGGAAGACTGGAGAATATGCTAAAGATGAGCTTGTTAGATGTTGTTCCAGTGGGTGGAAAGCTCCTGAATATTGATTCAATAAAGTTTCTCACAATCAAGGTTCAATGATGGATGTAAGTTTAAGATCTGGAAGAAGTGGTGGAAATGGGACTGGTAGGAATTCCAGAGGTGAACTGAGCAGATTATGTCTTTACCAGTTCAGCTGGAGTTATATAGACATGGGGGACATAGAGGAATAGGTGTGATCATAGTATCATAGGATCAGAGATTTGGAATTGTAAGGTGTTATAAAGGCCATTAAGTGAAACCCTCTTATTTCATAGATGAGGAAACAGAGGCATAGTGAAGTTAAGGTACTTGCTTAGATACACATGGCTAATAAGTATATGAGGTAGGATTTGAACATCTTATTTTCTGACACTATGTCTGGTATTCTATCCACTATTTCATACCACCTAGATAGGTATGTACGGACTAGAGTTGGGCAGGGGGAAAAAAGCAGTGGATCAGGGGAGGTTTCTCAGATTCTATATAATAACAGCTTGTAAAATACCACAGGTACATATTATCTACTGCTACTAAGTGGTAGCACAACATGTAATATTACTTTAAGTGAATATGTATTATAGGAGGTTGTTAGTTCCATATGAATGTCATGAGTGGGTGATTGGACAAATAAGTTGCAACAAGTTGTTGGTACTGTATGGTAGAGTTTGATTATACTGTATTAATGATGCCTTCAGAAAATGACAATAGTCTGGACAACTTTATGCAAGGTATACCAATATTACTTAGGTTAAATGAGCCAAGAATACTGTTATCATTAAAATTTTGTTGGAGATATGATCACTCTATAACTTTGCCCCATTTGTAGAGTAAGAGCGTTGGACCTGATACTCTTTAAAGTGCCTTTGCACTTTCTGAGGGTTTATGCAATCTCATATTCTGGACACTGTAACTATAACAAGTGTTTAGAAAACAAAGAAGTTTGTTAAATCTAGATAGATATATTTTAAAATGTATCATTTGGTTAAATATTAAAGTTCATTCTAGGACAGTGAAATTCATCTTTATGATCTTGGAAAATCATTTCTAAATATTATGTAGGAATTGTATTTCAGAAGGTTCTAAATTCTGACTTAATCACTTTACTCTCAACCTTAATTTCCTGAATTAGGCAATTGGATTAACAGAAGCACAATTCTAGTGCTGACATGTGGGGAAAAGGGAAAAGATATCCAGAAAGCATGTGGGAATTGAATCACTCCATATGCTTTTTAAAATGTACTGTTCCTTTTCTGTTATTTCAGAATGCAACATTTCTAAATGCTTAGCACCACTGATTGAGATCTAACTGCACCAGGGTCACTGATTTTATTTTTCAGTGCTAGTCATAAAACAGGAACTGTATAGAAGACCATCAATAGAATTTTGCTTCATGTTTTTGTTTAGATTTTTCCACGTCCAAACAAATATTTATTGAGTGCTTATGGTCTGCAAAGCATTCCAGTTAAGTATCAGGACCCAAAAGATAAAATTCAGGTGATTTGCTTGTGACTTTCATCTATCTTATCCATCACTCTTTCCTGCCTTCTCTCCCCAACTAGAGAATGTAGTTGCTGCAGTGTTTTATCCTTAGCTAGATCCCTACTAAATACTGATGAGTCATTAGTCGATTTAATAATAGCTTAGGGTGTTATGATCCTGAGGAGTATTTTGTATTTCAATAGGGGCATTCTGGAGACCTTTTACTCTTAAATGCAAAGGAATGACTCTCTAATGGTAGAATTCAAAGTACAATAACTGGCATTGGGGCAGTGAGGTGGCATAATAGATATAAGGAGGACATTGGAGTCAAGGAGACCTGAGTTCAAATTTAATCTCAAATGCTTAATAACTGTGGGACCCTGGGAAAATCATTTAACCTCTGTTTGCCTCAATTTCTTCACCTGGAAAATGGAGATAATAGTAGCACCTATTTTCCAGGGTTTTGTGAAGATTGAATGAAATATTATTTGCAAAGTGCTTAGCACAGTAACTGGCACATAGCTACTATTGAAAGACAAATATGCTGATAATATATGGAGACAATGTGTCTGCATGTAATTCTAGTCCTGGAGAACAGTTTCATTTAAGATGAGTCTGCTTTCAGGAGGGCATTAAGGAAAACTGAGGTAATTGAAAGTTAGCTGAGATATTTGGAATTTAGATTTTGGATTCCAGAAAGTGAGAACTTTCTGGTTCTTTGTGAATCACAAGAAGAGCTTGGATCCTCTCTAGGAAAAGGTTGATTGTTTTTTTGATAGAGAGTTAATAGTTTATGGGGTCTTTTTACCTTTCCTTACTGATTGCTATTAATTATGTAACCAAGCCCATCCTTAAGAATTGGCTGAGGAGGAAAAATCACTCTCCTTTGCATATGACCAAGGTAAAAATGATGTTGGATTTAGACTCAGAGGACCTGAGTTAGAATCCCAGCTTTACCAATAACTACCCATATGATATTGGGCACTATAAATCAATTACAATGATATGTTCTAGAAGTGATGTAATGGGATCTGTTATTGATTTTCTTCAATATAGGGTCCACTATTATTTTTTTATATCTATCTTTATTTGTATAAATCTTTGTATCATGTGACATCTCACAATTCAGATTCTCCAAGAGCATTATTTGATGAGTTTCTCTTAAATACTGGTGTATAATATAGTAGTCTATGTGAAAGAGACAAACCATGCACCTCCAAACTGCTTTGTTTCTTTCTTCTCACTTTTAAGAACTGTTACCAGTGTCAAGAAAGAGATAAATTGCAACAATAGCAAGAGCCATTCATGAAGTATTTACTCTGTGCCAGGCAGTGTGCAAATTTGGGGAACACAAAGAAAGATGAAAACAGTCCTTGCCCTTGAGGAGTTTACATTTTAATGGAGGAGAAGCCATGTAAAAATAACTAGTTACATATGAGATATATACAGAGAATATGGAAGGTTATCTCAGAGGGAAAGTAGTGTCAGTAGCAGCCTGGGGAGTGGAGAAAATATGGAAAAACTTCTTAAAAAAGATGAAATGAAATGAGTCTTAAAGGAAGCCAGAAAAACCAAGGAACAAAGGTCAAAGGGAAGAGCATCCCCAGCATGAGGGACAGCAAATGCACAGAGACTGGAGATAAAGTGTCCTGTTCAAGAAACTTCTAGTGTATCTGAATTACAGAGTGAATGGAGGAGACTAAAGGGTAAAATAAGACTGGAAGGTGGCCAGGTTGGGAAGGGCTTTAAATATCAAATAGAAGGATTGATATTTGATCCTGGAGGTAATATAGAGTCCCTGGAACTCATTGAACAAGGGCTAGACGTGGTCATCTGTGCTTTAGAGAAATCAGATTGGCAGCTGAGAGGAAGATGGATTGTAGTGGGGAGAGATGAAGCAGAGAGACCAATCTATTACAATTGTACAGAGGAGAAGTGGTGAAATCCTGACCTAGCTTGGTGGTTATGTGAGTAGAGAGAAGGGGGCACAGATGATAGATGTTGTGAAGGTGATATCATAAAATTTGGAAACGGTTTGTATCTGAGAGATGAGAGTGAAGAGCCCAGAAAGACTTTGAAATTCCTAGCATAGGTGACTAGGGAGATTGGAATGTAAAAAAGGGGAATTCAAAAGAAATAAATTAGTATGTGTGTGTGTGTGTGTGTGTGTGTGTGTGTGTTTTGTTGGGGAGAGAAATATATGCGTTGGAGGTTATAAGCTCCTTGAGATGGTAGAGGATGAGAAGAGACAGATCACACAATAAATAATATTGAAAATAGTTTACAAAAAATTCTTCTCTCTAGTTATATGATTCTAAATGGGACCAATAGAAGTCACTTTTTCTTTTCTTCCTAAGAAATAGTAAGTAAAGGTCTTTCAAATGGCTAGGTTACCTGTACAATTAGCATAAAGTAATATGAGTATGAGAAGGGTCATAGTCTGCCCTCAATTAACATGTGAAATTCCTCCATGAATTAGTTGGACAATCTCTGCCCTTAGATAATCAGGTCAATTTTGTGAATTAATATCCTAAGACAATATATGACTTCATTTTTCATTTAAATTGGAAGAGCATAATATGATGAAAAAGACTGAGAACTACGGTGAAAAATGAAAGAAAAGGTTCAGACTTTGTAACAAAAATTTTGACTTTAGTGTAATTGGAATTAATTATACTTGCAGAATAATAAGCTAAACTATCCCCTTGAAATGTTAAATCTTGAAGGCATAAAGGTAACATAATTACATTCATTGAATCCTCCCTAAAGCACCATTCTAAAAATGTCACAGTATTGTCAATGTCTTCAGAAGATTTTATTAGAGATAGATGATTAAGAAATAGAAACAGAATGAGGTTGGGTACAAGGTGTAAATATAAATATGAAATCAATTTTACTAAAAATTCAGGAAGGTATATTATTGCAAAAAAATTATATAGATTATATAAGATTTTGAGTTCAAAATTTCCCCCCTTTTATTCATGCCCTCCTCCCCAAGATGGCATGCAATCTGATATAGGTTATACATGCAAGATCATATTAAACATATTTCCACATTAGTCATGTTGTGAAAGAAGAATCAGAACAAAAGGGAAAAACTATGAGAAAGAAAAAACAAAAAGCAACAAAAAAGAGAAAATAGTATTCTTCGATCTGCATTCAGACTCCATAGTTCTTTCTCTGGATGTGAATAGCATTCTGCATGATGAGCCTTTTGGAACCGTCTTAGTTCATTGCATTGCTCAGAAGAGCTTAGTCTAACAAAGTTAGTTGTCACACAATGTTGCTCTTGCTGTGCATGGTGTTCTAAGTTCTGCTCACTTCACTCAGCATCAGTTTATAGAAGTCTTTCCAGGTTGTTCTAAAGTCTGCTTGCTCACCATTTCTTATGTAACAATAGTATTCCATTACATTCATATACCAAAACTTCTTCAGTCATTCCCCAATTGATGGGCATCCCCTCAATTTCCAATTCTTTGCCACCACAAAAAAGCTGCTATAAATATTCTTGCACATGTGGGTCCTTTTCTCTTTTTTATGATATCTTTGGGATGCAGACCTAGAAGTGATATTGCTGAATCAAAAGGTATGTTAATTTTATATCCCTGTGGGCATAGTTCAAAATTGTTCTGCAGAATGGTTGGATCAGTTCACAACTCCACCAACATTGCATTAGTGTTCCAAATTTCCCACATCTTCTCCAACGTTGATCAGTTTCCTGTTTTGTCATGTTAGCCAATCTGATAGGTGTGATGTGGTACCTCAGAGTTATTTTAATTTGCATTTTTCTAACCAATAGTGACTTAGAGCATTTTTTCATATGACTATAGATAGCTTTAATGTCTTCATCTGAAAACTGTTTGTTCATATTCTTTGACCATTTATCAATTGGGGAATGACTTCTATTCTTATAGATTTGACTCAATTCTCTATATATTTTAGAAATGAGGCCTTTATTAGAGACACTGGCTATAATAATTGTTTCTCAGCTTTCTGCTTCCTTTCTAATCTTGGTTGCATTGGCTTTGTGCAAAAACTTTTAAATTTAATGTGATCAAAATTATCCATTTTGCATTTCCTAATTATCTCTTGTGTGATTTAAAATTTTTCCCTTCTCTGTAGACCTGACAGGAAAACTATTCTTTACTCTCCTAATTTGCTCATAGTTTCACCCTTGATGTCTAAATCATGTAGGCATTTTGACCTTATCTTGGTACATGGTGTAAGATGTTGGTCTAGTTTCTGCTGTACTTTTGAGTTTTCCAGTAGTTTTTGTCTGACAGTGAGTTCTTATTCCAGAAGCCAAAGTCTTTGGGTTTATCAAAGAGTAGATTACTATAGTCATTGATTTCTGTGTACCTAACCTATTCTACTGATCCACCACTGTATTTATTATCCAGTACCAAGTAGTTTGATTATTGCTGCTTTATAATAAGTTTTAGATCTGGCACAGTTAGGCCACCTTCCTTTGCATTTCTTTTCATTAATTCCCTTAATATTCTGGACCTTTTGTTCTTCCAGATGAATTTTGTTATTATTTTTTCTAGCTCTATAAAATAACTTTTTGATAGTTTGATTAGTATGGCACTGAATAAGTAAATTAATTTAAGTAGAATTGTCATTTTTATTATATTAGCTCAGCCTAGCCATGAGCAACTGATATTTTTCCATTTATTTAGATCTGACTTTATTTGTGTGAAAAGTGTTTTGTAATTGTGTTCATATAGTTACTGGGTTTGTCTTGGCAGGTAGACTCCCAAATATTTTATTTTGCCTACAGTTACTTTAAATGGAATCTCTCTTTCTATCTCTTGCTGTTTGGCTTTGTTAGTAGTATATAGAAATGTCAATGATTTATGTGGGTTTATGTTATATCCTGCAACTTTGATAAAGTTAATTATTTCAAATAGTTTTTTAGTTGATTCTCTAGGATTCTTTAAGTATACCATCATGTCATCTGCAAATAGTGATAATTTTGTTTCTTCGTTGACTATTCTAATTCCTTTGATTTCTGTTTCTTCTCTTATTGCTAGGGCTAACATTTCTAGTATGATATTGAATAACAGTGGTGATAATGGACATCCTTGTTTCACCCCTGATCTTATTGGAAATGCTTCTAGCTTATCCCTATTACATAAAATGCTTACTGATGGTTTTAGATAGATGCTACTTATAATTTTAAGGAAAACTCCATTGATTCCTATGCTCTCTAGCATTTTTAATAGGAATGGGTGTTGTATTTTGTCAGAAGCTTTTTCTGCATTTATTGAGATAATCATATGACTTCTATTAATTTTGTTATTAATATGGTCAGTAATACTGACAGTTTTCCTATTATTGAACCAACCCTGCATTCCTGGTATAAATCCCATCTGGTCATAGTGTATCATCTTTGTGATAAGTTGTTATTTAAAAATTTTGCATCTATATTCATTAGGGAAATTGATCTATAATTTTTTCTCTGTTTTGGCTCTTCCTGGTTTAGGTATCAGCACCATATTTGTACCATAAAAATAATTTGGTAGGACTCCTTCTTTGCCTATTTTCCCAAATAATTTATATAGTATTGGAATTAATGGTTCTTTAAATGTTTGGTAGAATTCACTTGTAAGTCCATCTGGCCCTGAAGATTTTTACTTAGGGAGTTCTTTGACAGCTTGTTCAAATTCTTTTTCTGAAATGAGTTTATTTATTTCCTCTTCTGTTAATCTGGATTATTTATATTTTTATAAATATTCATCCATTTCACTTAGATTGTCAGATTTATTGGCATACAGTTGGGCAAAATGGCTCCTAATTATTGTTCAAATTTCCTCTTCATTGGTGATGAATTCACCCTTTTCATTTTTGATACTGGTAATTCAGTTTTCTCCTTTTTTTTAAATCAAATTAACCAAAAATTATCTATTTTAGTGTTAAGCAGTCCTTAGTTTTATTTATTAGTTCAGTAGTTTTCTTAATTTCAATTTTATTAATCTCTCCTTTGATTTTCAGAATTTCTTATTTGGAATTTAGTTGGAGATTTTTAATTTGTTCTTTTTCTAGCTTTTTAGTTGCATGCCCCATTCATTGATGTCTTCTTTCTCTATTTCATTCATGTAAACATTTGGAGATATAAAATTTCCCTTATGAACTGCTTTGGCTGCATCTCATAAGTTTTGGCACGCTGTCTCATTATTGTCATTCTCTTGGATGAAGTTATTGATTGTTTCTATGATTTGTTGTTTGACCCACTCATTCTTTAGGATTAGATTATTTCATTTCCAATGAATTTTTAGCCTGTCTTTTCATGGCCCTTTATTACATGTAATTTTTATTGCATCATGATCTGAAATGGAGGCATTTAATATTTCTGTCTTTCTGCATAGGGTTGTAAGGTTTTTTTATGCCCTAAGTACATGGTCAATTTTTATGTAGGTGCCATGTACCTCTGAAAAAAAGGTATATTCCTTTCAATCCCCATTCAATTTTCCCCAGAGGTGTACCACATCTAACTTTTCTAAAATTTTATTTACCTCCTTAACTTCTTTCTTGTTTATTTTCTGGTTAGATTTATCTAGTTCTGAGAGAGGAAGGTTGAGGTCCCCCACTAGTATATATATTTTTTGGTTTATTTCTTCCTGTAACTCACTTAACTTCTCTAAGAATTTGGATGCTATACTACTTGGTGCATATATATTTAGTATTGATACAAGTAATTAAAACTTTCTAGGTTTCAGTTACCTCATCTATAAAATGAGGAATGAGGGATTTGGACTAAATCACTTCCAAAGTTGCTTTTGGGTCTAAATCAATGTTCTTATGATCCCCAATTGTTTTTCTGAATCTCTCTATCATTATTCACAGGAAAATGAATAATTTATTTTAGTAACTTATCCCCATGTGAAAATGAATGAACAATTGATTGAATGAAAATCTTTCTTACATGCTTACTATGTGCCAGGCTTGGGACTAAGTACCTGAGATACAAATTTTTAAGTTACATTTAATTGTTTTCAATAAACAAAAATGCTTTATCTCCATTCTACATCCTCTCCCTTATAAAAACAAAAGCAAAAAACAAGCAAAACACAACAAAACAAAACAAGTTCCTACATTGGCCATGTCCAGATAATATATATCTCAACCTATGTGTTACATTTGTCACCTTTCTGTTAAGAGGTGAGTAAAAACTTAATCTTCTAATGATGACTGGTCATTCTTAAGTCTTTCAGAGTTGCCTATTTTTATAGTTTGTTGTTATTGTATAAATTATTCTAGTTTTGTTTGCTTGACTCTGTATTAGTTCATACAAGCCTCCAAGGTTTCATTGAAGCCATCCTTTTCATTATTTATTATGGCATGGTAGTATTCAATTATATTCATATAATCTATTCAGTTATTCCCCAATTAATGTTTCCAGTTTTTTGTTACTACAAAAATAGCTGTTGACAGTTTTTGTATGTGTGAATCCTTTCCTTTTTCTTTAGTCACTTTGCAAATAAAGGCTGAGTAGTGATAACCCTGGATCAAAGAGTACACACAGGTTAGTGGTTTTTTGCACATAGATCTAAATTGCTTCCCAGAATTGCCATGGCAATTCACTGATCTACTAATCATTTATTAATGTGCCTGTTTTTTCACAATCTCATCAACATTTATTATTTTCCTTTATTGTCAGCTTTGACAGTCTAATGATTGTGAGGTAGAGTTTTAGAATTGCTGTAACTTATATTTCTCTGTTAGTGATTTGGGACTTAAAAAAATATGACTATTAATAGCTTGTATTTCTTCTTTGAAACTTGCCTGAAATTTTACTAATTAGGTAATTATTCTTACTGTTATAAATATCATATATATATCTTATAAATTAGAAATTATATATCTTATCAAGGAGATAAATCTTGTAAGTATATATCTTATATATGAAAACTTTAATAGAGAAGTTTGCTGCAAAAAATTTTTTTCCTATTTACTTTCTTCCCCTCTGATTTTAGCTGCATTGATTTTGTTTGTGTGAAAACCTCAATTTTATGTAACCATAATTGTCCATTTTATCTTTGGCAATCTTCTATTTACCTGGTTTGATCATGTACTTTCTTCTGTCTGTAGATATGAAAAGTCATTTCTTCTTGACTTCTCTAATTTCTTTATGATGTTACTCTTTATCTTTAAGTCACATATCCATTTAGAACTTATAAGGTGTGAGATGGTTTTTATCTAGTTTCTGCCCAATTGCTGTTCTCTTTGCCCTGCAATTTTTGTCAGGTAGTGAGATCTTACCCCATTAGCTGGGGTAAGGCTTTTTAAGCATCAGGTGACTCTGTTCATAGATTTCTGAATGTTGTATACCCAAGGTGTCAGAATGATCACTTTCTCTATTTGCTAAAACATACCAAATCATTTTGAGGATTACTGCTTGGTAATATAGTTTGAGATCTGATACTATTACCCCTTCCTTCTCACTCACCCCCTCCTACTTTTTTCTTAATATTTTTGATCTTTTATTATTCCAGATGAATTCTGCTATTTTTTTGGCTGCATAAAGGGATTATTTAGTGGTTTGGTTGACATGATTTTGAATAAGTAAATTAATTTTTGTAACATGATTTTTTTTTATATTGGCTCAGCATACCTATGAGCAGTTAATATTTTTTCAATTATTTAGATCTGTCTTTAATCCTATAAAGTACCTTGTAGTTATAATAATGTAGTTTTTTGTGTATCTTAGCAAACTCCTAAATGTTTTATATAGTCTGTAATTATTTTAAATGAATTTTCTCATTTTTTCTCTTTCTACTGGGTTTTGTTGGTAATATTCAGAAACGCTGATGATTTACATGTATATATTTTATAGCTTGCAACTTTGCTAAAGTTATTTCCATTAAGTTTTTAGTTGAATCTCTAGGGTTCTTTAAGTAGAAAATAATATCATCTGCAAAAAGGAGTGATTTGGATTCCCATTTGCCTATGCTTATTTCCTCAATTTTCTTGTCTTTAATGAGATAGCTAAGATTCTAGCATGATATCCAATAGTAGCAGTAATAATGCACATTCTACCTCTACTTATTGGAACCTTATTGGAAAGGAGTCTAGTCTATGCCCATTTCACATAATGGTAACTTTTGGTTTTAAATTGGTACTAATCATATTAAGGAAAAGTCAATTTATTCAAACATGTTAACAGTGTTTTTTTAAAAAGCAGAATGAGTGTTTATTTTGTCAAAAGCTTTCCCCACATTTTTAATAAAAAATCTGAGTTTTTTCTTTTTATTAATATGACCTATTATATTTATATTTTTTCCTATTATTGAATCAGCCCTGCATTTCTGGTATAAATCTAATCTGGTCAGTTTATAATCTTCATAATATGTTGCTGTAACTTGGCTAACATTTTATTTAATGTTTTTTTATCAATATACATTACAGATATTTTATAATTTATTTCCCTGCTTTGATTTTTCCTTGTTTAGATATCAAGACCATATTTGTATCATAGAGGGAACTTTGTAGAATCCTTTATTTTCCTTTTTTTCAAGTAGTTTAATATTAAAATAAATTATTCTTTAAATGTCTTCTAGAATTCTTTGTAAATGCATTTGGGCCTAATTTTTTTTTCTTTTTAGTAGCTCATATATGGCTTTTTTAGTTTCTTTTTTTTCCTGAGATTTGGTTAACTTTTCTTTCTCTTGTTCTGGGCATTTTATATTTTTGCAAATATTTATTCATTTAATTTAAACTGTTATGAAATATATAATTGAGCAAAATAATTTTAATAACTTACTTTAATTCTCATTTTTTTGTGAATCCTCATTTTTTATACTTGAAATAGGTTATTTGGTTTTCTTTTTTTCCTTAGCTAATGGTTTGTTTTATAAATTTTTTTAAACTTCTAATTTTATTGATTAATTCAATCCTTTTTTTCAATTTTGTTAATCTCTGATTTTCAAAATTTCTGTTCTGGTATTTAATCATGCTTCTGAGGTTTCTTCTAGCTATAAGTCAATGATCCTATTCACTATTAGTTATCTGCATTTTCCCATCATTTTAGAAAATAATTTATTATGTTAATTTATAATAGTTAATCAATAGTAAGTAATATTCATGCTAAACTAATAAATAATAAAAGAATGAATGAAAAGAAACTTCTATTAAGTGGTTACCATGGGCTAGGCACTGTACTAAGTTTTGGGCACTCATTTTTTTTAATGATAAAGGACCTGCCCTCAAAAAGCATCTATTCTAACATGTGAGAAATTGGTGATCAGAGAAAGGGATTTTTTTTTTCTGGTAACAAGGTGGAGGTAATATTGTCTGGCAGATGAGGCGTTGATGGGGAAGATGGTAAAAGGGTTTCAGTAGATGATTAGACAGGGTGTGAATCTAAACTGTCTAGGGCTAGTTAGTGTATAGAGAGGCTGAATGTACTGGTTTGTATAGACTCAGGCACCAGTTAATTGGGTGGGGCTATAGGGCAAAATATCCAAACGTGAATGAATGACCTTCCCCCAGAGACTAAGGAACTAAGTATCAGAAAGACCCAATATGGAGGTTCAGGTCACAGATCTAGTGTGAAGGGTACTGGTTCAGGTGGTAAGGAGGTCAAAGATGGCAGGCAGTTTGGTGAACTGGCCTGGTTTTATGGGATATGAAGCTGAAACAAGAACAAGAAGCATTTTACTCTCAGAAAGTCTGCCTAAATTTCAAAGAGTTTTTAGAAAAAGTATCCCACAATTAATGGTAACATGTAGATCATTGTATTTACTTAGGCTTTAGTTCTTCAAGGATTACAGCCAGGGTGGCTCCATTTTCCAGTAATGCAGATCTTAATCATAATTTGCTGCTGTGGCAAAATAAAATTAAATCATTAGCTAGTGGGGAATCTTGTAGCATTTGACTTCATTATAAAAATTAGGAAGAAAAGTTAATATAGATAGTATATGTGACTTCAAAAATGCACATGCTAATAATAACCAGAAGATTTATTGAAGTCATTGGTATTTAATTGAGTATGGAACTTCAGAAAAAAAGTGAATTCCTGATACTATAGAGATATATCACATACTCATTAGGGCAAATGACCAGTCACTCAAAACTTTTTTGAAAACCATGTCACTACTGACTTACAAATTGACCCGTTTCTTTATTAAACTTTTTGTGATTGATCTACTTGGTTTTACTTGAGATTTCTAGCATTTTCTCCTTTACCATAATATCTTCTCACTGAATAATTGGGAAGACATATCCAGACACTATTCAAAAGTTAATTCTCCAAAAGAAATTTGATAAGTTAGAAATGTAGAACTTTTCAGATTCTTGCAAAAATAAGAAAGAAAACAAAATTCTGCTAGCATCTTTCCTGGGATCTCTACTGATTCTTTTTTAGGATACTAGCATACTGAAATTTACTATATGTAGCTAATTTGCTATAAATTCAGTTGACTGGTCTTAGAGTTAATGTAGCTCCCAGTTGAAACCACTGTATGCACAGACAAACCAAGGAAGTTGGAAAACAAGCAACTAAGATGCCTTTTTATTCTACCTTTCATATCCTCCTTTTTCCATCTGTCACTCCTCTCCAGCCTCATATTTAATGTGGGTCCTGTAGGCCTGTGGCCTAAATTGTGGCATATACTAAGGAATGTCTTTCTAGGCATCACCTTATTCTCTTGACCTTTCCTTCTCCTTTTTTCCTTATCAATACTGACCCATCCTGGTGCTTTTTTTTTCAAGGTTTGTCTTGCTAATCTTCATGAATTTGAGCTCCCATGTTAATGGCTAATAATGGTTTAATAAATTATTATTCCAAAATAAAAAAAGTCATTAAAACCTAGAGAGGAGAGTACTCAGGAGAAGAGGATGAGTGATAGTGACTAAGGCTGCAAAAAATTCAAGAAGAATGAATATTTAGAAAATGTCATCAGATTTGGCAAAGAAGTCAGACATTTTTGGTGAACTGTATGTACGATTGTGTCTTTTCTTCTTTCTTATCCTTTATTATAAAAGATGGTTCTCAGGGAGAGTAGAAGGGAATATTAGGGAAAATGAAGATTATGTCAAAACAAAAGGCATAAGTAAGTATTTGTTTTAAAAAAGAGAAAGGGGTTACTGCTAGTTAACCTTTTCAAGGTTTTTTTTGGCAATTGGATTGCCTAATATGAGCTATTAGAGAAGATTTATAGATCTAACTACCTTTGAAACTAGGATAAGAGAGGGGGTAGTGAGTGACTAGTAAATATTTCTCAATTTGAGAAAGAAGTAGAAAAAAAATTAAGACAGAATTTAGGCTTTGCAACTAGTGACTATAACACATATACTTTGAATCACATTCTGATTACACGCTAACCCTTGGAGGTAATGGAATGCAGTGGAGTAAAGATAGGGTGGATTCATTCTGGCTAATGTTATGTGATATTAAGTATGTCCAAGTTTCCTCTTTTCTTGGTAATTATGCTCATCTATGTCATGGGGAGCTTCTTTATGTTGACAATATTACTGACTGCAAATTGGCACACAAGAATAAAACATCACTATGAGATATACACCTCATTGCCTTCAAGCAACCTTTTTTCATATCAATGGATTCACCTTGCATTCTCTGAAGTTCTAGCCAGATTCAAGTTTAGCTTCATGCCAAAATTGGTAAATCTTATTGAAAGGTTCATAAGCTTCGATGAAATGTCAATTGACCTCAGGCCAGCTCCTAGTTTGGTTGACAAACTTCAGATCATGCCAATTTTCCCCATTATGGAACCCCTATCTGGGATTAAATTCCAATTTGCATTTATGCAAATTTAGGCATATTTTATCTCCCCTGATTGAATAGAAGATCTTTGAAGGTGGGGACTGTTTCATTTGGCCTTTGTATCCTCAGTTCATAGCACAATGCTTACTTACCACAGTGTCTGGCACAGTGCTTCCCTTGAAAGCAAAGATCTGTGTTTTCAACAAATTTTTCCTGTCTTATTCCAGTATATGGAAGCTAGGCATGGAATACAGTAGCTTCTGAAGAACTAAAAAATTAAATCACACAGAGGACAGTGGAGAGGCGTATGGTGAGGACAAACAGGCTAAAACACATAACTAATAAGGAAAGAAGAAGAAGAGGAGGAAGGAGAAGAAGAATTAGAAGAATTAGAATTAGAAGAAAAGGAGGAGCAGCAGGAGAGTAGTAGTAGTAGTAGTAGTAGTAGTAGTCGTAGTCATAGTAAAGGATGTCAGTAAGGAATTATATGGCAGGAAGATGTTCTGGTCATTCTCTAAGATTGAAGGATTATAGATGGACAACCAACATGGCTGACTGGTACCCCTAGAATGTGTAGGAGAAAGGAAAACCTCCAGCATGTTGGATGGACCCTCTGTGCTAACTTTTGGAATGACATGGACAAAGATAACATACAATGGGCAGGTGTGGCTGGATTATGTTCTGCATCACTGATCCACTTGAGAGTGTATTTAAGTATTCATCATAAGTTAAAAAATGACCTCCCTTTTACTCCCCTGCATAATAAACTTGGTTTCTCCTTATCACCTCTAGGAGAGGGTTGAAACTGCTCTGTTTGGCTTTTAAATCCATTCACAATCTGATTCCAACCTATATTTCCAACTTTATTATGCAATATCCCCCTTCCTGCTATGGTTGAGCCAAAGTGGCTTTCTCTCTGTTCCTCTCTACCCTTTTGCCTGTCTCCTTGCCTTCATTCTGGCAGTCTCTCATTTCTGAAGTGCATTCTGTCCTAAGCTCTGTGTCATAGAATCCCAATCTTCATTTATAATATAGGTCTTGTACACAAAGACTTTGCTAATACTTCTACCTGCTGGTACTCTGCTTCCCTAAGGACCTTGGATTTATTTTGTTTGTATCATCTATGTATAGGTTATCTTTCCATTTCAGAGTACAACCCCCTTGAGAGTTAGGATTATTTAATTTTTTTTCTCTTTGCACCCTTGGTACATAGAACAATGCTTGGTACCTAGTGGTGATTAAATACTTGTCGATTGTAATAACTAAAAGATCTATATTCATTTCAACCTTTTTTGCCCTTGAGGTCATTGAGACTGTTATTCCATTTCACTGAGTAATGGAATTTGGAAAGGAAAAAATGGAAAGGGACCTTCAATCATTCATTTTATGGATCAAAAGGGGAAGCAAAAGACAAAAAACAAATGATTGACACCTGGAGAAGTTGTGTGTCACCCAAGGTCACACAACAAGTATTGATAGAGCTTCATCCAGAACCAAAGGTTTTTGATTTCTTAATCTATGCTCTTCCAATTACTCTACACTTAACTGATTGATTCCACATTTTCCTTTCTCCTTGTCATAGCCTTGCTTTCTATTATAACTGATTCTGTTTCTTTATAATTAAATTTTATTATGAACTTGACAAATATGACATTCAATTATACAAAGAACATAAAATAGCATTGAATGTGAAACTGAATTTTGTATTCAATATTTTTAAAAAGTATATATTAAATTTAACCTGGCAGTAACCAAACTATCCTGTTTGTATCTCCTTCTAAACTTCCTTCTGCTCTCATTTGTGCTATAATTACATAATCATAAAGGCATAATTAAATTGTCTTCTTGAATTTAATGTTGAACTGATTTAGTCTCTGCTAAAATTAACTAACTTGAGCTGGTTTGGCCCAACCAATTCCTGCTTGTCCTTTATCATAAATAATCAATCCTCACTGTAATTGATTGGTACTTCATATCATGTTGGGTTGTGTGTGTTTCTGAATTATGAGAACTGGGCATCATGCTAAGCCAAAGGAAGTAGTGTTCAGATATTAACAGTGATATTGACCTGGTCCTCTTAAATCCCTTGCTTATGATAGTCCATCATTTTTATGCCCTTCCTATATCCAGGATAAGGATAATTAGAGGCCAAGTAAAGTTCAGAAATTGATAGTATTAAATTAAAAGTAAGAGCTCACTAAAGTTCAGAGCAAGATGCGCTGTCCAAAATCTATGCAAGTAGTTAGCCCGACAAACAGCCTGCAAAAAGAATGACAATAGGAAATGGAAGAGCAGCAATGGGATAGACCGTACCCCAAGAACACAAATAGATCATTCATGTACTTATGTTGTGATAAAGGATAAAATGAGATCTATGTCACTAGTAGCTTTAGTTATCTTGACTTTATTTCATTGGGATCTTTACTTTGGACTATTTATGAGTTAATTAAAAAAAAAAACTTTGCATCTGACAATTAGTACTACATTGAGCCTCTCTGGAGCCTGGAAGTAATTGGTCCACCATTAAAAGTGACAAGGCCTTGTGAATTATGTAGTAGTGTTTCCTTATCATTGAATAGTTTTTCCTTGTAATTAACTGATTTTTGTTAGAATTGATCAATCTTGTCTTGGAACTGACAGGTCTTTTATTAAAATGTACTAGTTCTTAGCTAAAATTGACAAGTTCTTCAGTAAGAATGCCCTTTTGGTGGAAATGGTAGAACAAAGATCTGTGCAGATATATCAATCAAGTGGCTCAATATTATCCCATTTCTGAGACTGAGAGCTATTCAGACAGCAAGTCATAATATTTATATGTACAGTAGGTAGAAAGTGAGTTTAACAATGTAACCTAATTCTTTGCAAATAATTAAGGTTAGGTTCTCACACTTCTTTAGAGAATCTAGTGGAATGTCTTGATTTCTATTGTTGTCCTAATTTTTTTCTAGCCATCATTCTCTATATTTGATTGCATCCATCATATTCTTTGATGTTTGAGGACTGGATTTAACATTGCTTATTTAATGAATCTATGGTGCAATTATGAGACTCTCTGCCTCTGTACTTTGGTTCCACTATTCTGTAGCATTTCAGTTATGAAGATGTCAAATGTTGCAGAAATCATAACTAAGTATTAAATTCATGATTTACCATAGTAGCTATTTTTTTAAATTTGAATACCCCAGTTTTATTATTTTTCCAATTTATTTATTTTTAGTTTTCAACATTCACTTCAGCAAGATTTTGAGTTCCAAATTTTCTCCCCATCTCTCCCCTCCACACACCTCATGATGGTGTGCATTATGAATACCCCTACCAATCTGCTCTCCCTTCTATCACTGGGCCCCCTTCTCTTTTGAGAATTGGTCGCAGGTCATGGAAGAGCTCCAAAAGGATTTTGAAAATCAAGTAACAGAAGTAGAAGAAAAATTGGGAAGAGAAATGAGAGTGATGGAAAAAAATCATGAAAAATCAGTCAACAGCTTGCTAAAGGAGAACCAAAAAAAAAATACTGAAGAAAATAACACTTTAAAAAATAAACAAGCCCAAATGGCAAAAGAGGTCCAAAAAGCCAATGAGGAGAAGAATGCCTTAAAAAGTAGAATCAGTCAAATGGAAAAGGGGGTCCAAAAGCTCACTGAAGAAAATAATTCCTTAAAAATTAGAATCGATGCAGTAGATAGACCAGTGGCCCTGAAGTCAGGAGGACCTGAGTTCAAATCTGGCCTCAGACCAAACACTTTCCACTTACTAGCTGTGTGATCCTAGGCAAGTCCCCTTCTATTTTCCTTTTGGGCAGGATAGCTTTCTATACTCCTTTGTCTGTGTATCTTATTTCTCAGTTGCATGTAAAAACAACTTTTACCATTTGTTTTTAAAACTTTGAGTTCCAAGTTCTTTCCCTTCTTTCCTCCTCACCCACCATCATTGAGAAGACAAGCAATTAGACATAGGTTATACATGTGTAGCCAAGCAAAACACTTCCATAATAGACATGTTGTAAAAGAGTAACTATATTTCTCTCCATCCTATCCCACCTCCTTTTTATTCTATTCTCTCCTTTGACCCTGCCCCTCCCCAAAAGTGTTTGTTTCTGATTATCCCCTCCCCCAATCTGCCCTCCCTTCTCTCATCTTCCCCTCCATCTTATCCCCTTTCCCCCTACTTTCCTGTAGGGTAAGATAGATTTCCATACCCATTTGAGTTTATATATTATTCCCTCCTTAAGCCAAATCTGATAAGAGTAAAGTTCACTCATTCTGTCACCTCCCTAGTCTTCCCCTCCACTATAAAAGCTTTTTCTTACCTCTTTCATGTGAGATAATTTACCCCATTCTACCTCTCACTTTCTCCTTCTCCCAGCACATTCCTCTCTCACCCCTTAATTTTATTTTTTAGAGATCATCCCTTCATATTCAACTCATCCTGTGTCCTCTGCCTACATATATATTCTCTTCAACTACCCTAATAATGAGAAAGGTCTCATGAGGTACAAACATCATCTTTCCATGTAGGAATGTAAACCTACTTTAATAAATTCCTTATGATTTCTCTTTCTTGTTTACCTTTTCATGCTTCTCTTGAGTCTTGTGTTTGAAAGTCAATTTTTCTATTTAGCTCTGGCTTCTTAAGAATGCATTAAATTCCTCTACCTCATTGAATGACAATTTTTTCCCCTCATAGATTATACTCAGTTTTGCTGGGTAGGTGATTCTTCATTTTAATCCTAGCTCCTTTGACCTCTGGAATATCACATTCCAAGCCCTCTGATCTCTTAATATTGAAGCTGCTAAATCTTGTGTTACCCTGATTGTGTTTCTACAATACTTGAATTGTTTCTTTCTGGCTGCTTGCAATATTTTCTCCTTGACTTGGAAACTCTGGAATTTGACTATAATCTTCCTAGGTGTTTTCCTTTTGAGATTTCTTTCAGGAGGTGATTGATAGATTATTTGAATTTATATTTTGCCCTCTGGTTCTAGAATATCAGAGCAATTTTCCTTGATAATTTCTTGAAAGATGATGCCTAGCCTCTTTTTTTTTTTTGATCATGGCTTTCAGGTAGTTCAGTAATTTTTAAATTATCTCACCTGGATCTATTTTCCAGGTCAGTTGTTTTTCCAATGAGATATTTCACATTGTCTATTTTTTTTATTCTTTTTCCTTTTTTTTTCAAGAATTTCTTGATTTTTCATGAGTCATTAGCTTCCATTTACTCCATTTTAATTTTTTTTTTTTAGGCAATTGGGGTTAAGTGACTTCCCCAGGATCACACAGCTAGTAAGTGGAAAGTGTTTGGTCTGAGGTCAGATTTGAACTCAGGTCCTCCTGACTTTAGGGCCAGTGCTCTATCTACCGCATCCATTCTAATTTTTAGGGAATTATTTTCTTCAGTGAGCTTTTGGACCTCCTTTCTATTTGACTGATTCTACTTTTTAAGGCATTCTTCTCCTCATTGGCTTTTTGGACCTCTTTTGCCATTTGGGCTTGTTTATTTTTTAAAGTGTTATTTTCTTCAGTATTTTTTTTTTTTTGGCTCTCCTTTAGCAAGCTGTTGACTCATTTTTCATGATTTTTTCCCATCACTCTCATTTCTTTTCCCAATTTTTCTTCTACTTCTGTTACTTGATTTTCAAAATCCTTTTTGAGCTCTTCCATGACCTGAGACCAATTCATATTTTTCTTGGAGGCTTTGCATGTACGAGCTTTGACTTTGTTGTCTTCTTCTGATTGTATGTTTTGATCTTCCTTGTCACCAAAGTAAGATTCTATAGTCTGAGTTTTTTTCTGCTGTTTGCCCATTTCCTCAGCCAATTACTTGACTTTTTAACTCTTTGTTAAGATAGCAGTCTGCTTCTAGTGTAGAGGATGTACTGTCCCAAGCTTGAGGGGTTTTGTGCAGCAGCTGTTTTCAGATAAACTTCTAGGCACCTGTAAGTTTTCAGTTCTTCCAAGGTGGTATAATCTAAGCAGAGGTGTTTACTCCTGTCCTGGCCTGTGCTCTGGCCTGTGAGTGACCACAAGCACTCTTTCCTGCCCTGAAACTGCAAGGAGATTCCCTCTCCACTGCTGCCACAAGCTGTGCTATGTCAGTGTTCCTCCTCACCCCAGGACTGTGACCCAGATCCAACTATAGGCAAAGCAACAGAATCCTGCCTCAGTGCCAGTGAAGAGATTCCTATAACCTCCTTCTGATCAAGTTGTTCAATCTCCTTACCATCTGTGGGCTGAGAGCTCTGGAAGCAACCGCTGTTGCTGCCCCCACTGCAGCCACGGACTGGGGCTCCACTGTGCACTGCTCTCTAACCCAGATCAGACAGACTTTTCCCACTGACCTTCTAAGTTGTCTTTGGCATTTGTGGGTTGAGAAGTCTGGAAACTGTCACAGCTTCCTTTGTGTTCAGTGCTCTGAGGCCTGTTCTGGGTTTACTGGGGCCTGGTCTGTGCCAGCACAGCCACACTGAACTGTACTCTTTTCCCAGCCTGGCACAATAGACCTTTCCTGCCAACCTTCCAGGTTGTCTTGGGCTGGAAATTTGTTTCACTGTGTCTTTTTGTGGGTTCTTCTGCTCTAGAATTTTAGAGTCATTTTTACAAGTATTTGGAGGGTTTTGGGGGAGAGCTCAAGTGAGTCCTTGCTTTTACTCTGACATCTTGGCTCACCCCCATGATAACTTTTAAAAGCCATGATCTTTTTTCCCAATTAAAAAAATTCTGAATTTATTAAAAACTAACAAAATAAGCATTTCCATATACAAATTACAATAGAAAAAATAGGATTAAATAGGATACGAACCCCTGAATCAATGAGATCACAGATTTATTTGAGTATTGATGAATAGATCCCTGCATATCTTGGCTAACTATTTCTCAAATCCTCTACTCAATAATTCTTCCATGTCAACAAAAGAACTTCCCAAAACCACAAAACCATGTATATAAAAAAATAAAAACAGGTCTCTGATATAGTGTAGGTAAAATTATGCTAACTAAATAATAAAGATCCAGAGCATGGTAAGTTTAATATGAAGTTGGGAAGTTTAATATGAGTCATCCTCTCCTCAACCCAGCATTACTTCCATTGTCATAGTTTTGTTAAGTTACACCCTTGAAATTATCATGCTTTTCAAACTCAGTGGCATATGAAGATTCTGTTGTCAAAGTTGGAAAAATGCTGATTTTCCTCCTAAAGTTGGATTGTTTTACTTGTTTCCACCCAAGTCTAATGACTTTAACATTCTAAATAATTTGCTGTTTAATACTAAATATCCAGAAATGTTGACGTTCTAATACTACACTTAAACGACTTTGATTTGGTAAACAGAACTGCAATATTCTGGACCATGATTCCTTTAAAATAGGTCTATTTGACGTGAATCTAAAAGAACTAGGGGAGTATTGATGATATTAAGGGTATCTTTAACTTTAAAGTGTATCTATATCTTTATTAAAAGTCCAAAAATGGCTTTCAAATTTACAGTTGGAAAACTTTCAATAGCTTTAGCTTTTGCTGTATAATAAACAGCATATTCTCTTTCATCTGTTGCATTTAGTACTGTCAGCATATAGTTTCTAATGATGTATGTATGGGTATATTTACAGAAAATAAAATTACAACAGCAGCTTAGGATAGTGGATAGAGAATTGGCTTCAGTGTTAAGAAAATGGGTTGAGGTCACATTTCTGACACATCATGGCTAAATAACTGTGTAAGTCACTTAAACTCTCAATCTCCCCAGGCACTCTATATGATTCTAAGGTGAAGATAAAAGGGACTGATATGCATTGCTAGAGGGATTTCACTTACTGTGAGTTCCCCTATACCAGTGAAATCACAGATCCATTCCTTCTCCATTCTTATGCATAAGGATTCAAATTATTGTGTCATTGTTTTCCAACTTAAACGACCTAAAATATTATTGCCAATTGATACTCAATTGCCAATACTGTCTCTGAAACAAATTAACTTCTGACTTATGTACAAAAGTAGATTCTGTCCACAGGATTAGATGCATTTCCATATAAATGATTGGAAAACGACAGATTTAGACCTGGAAAGGGCCTTAGAAGCCTAATCCCTTCATTTTGCAGATGAAGAAATTGAGTCTGAGGGATCTTAAATGACTTGGCCAGGTTCTGAAAGCTAGTAAGTTTCTGAGGCAGGATTTGAACCCAGATTTTCTGATTCCTGTAGAGTCTCCTATCTATTACATCACTATTGAATGTGCTTCATAAAAGTGATTTTTAAAAATCACAGAGGTCCCCCTCAAGCTTTTTGTTCTCATTTCATTAATGTTTACTCACAATATTTCAGGACTGCTCAACTTGATTATTTAATAGATGCATTCCAAGTAATTCCCTGCAGAAAACTGAATTGAACAAGGAGGAGGTCAAGGTCCAAATAATAAGGTTGAAGGGTCCCTCTCTAACCTCCAATTAGAAAGTGGCCCAGGTGAACTCTGGGATGATAGGAACTTCTCTTATTGAGACCCATATCCAGTGGGAGGACACAACCTTGTCTTCATAAATGAGGTAGGAACATGTCAACCATATAGCTTTGGATTGCCTATAGTATTTGTAGTAGCAACAACTCACATAGACCTGTGATCTATGACTCCCTTGTGCTTCTTAAATGGAGCCTTGCTACAACTGTTGATTCTGTGGACCTCAGAATGCATGGTCTTGCCACTTTGTGAATGGCTATGTCCACTCCAGCCAATTCCTGGGATACTTTGTTCTCCATCTAGCACAAAACATGAGATTATTAAGCACTCACATAAACCCCACTAATGTCTAATGGTCCACTGAGAGGCTATTAAAATTGTTCTTTTAGCTGTGGTGTTCTTACATCAAATTTTCCTCTGCTAATTGAAATGTTGACTATAAATTGCCTTTAGAGGTGAATTTTAAAAATTAATTAAAACATGAACACCACCTTTTATTTTTCATTTTCACATTTTAATGTAATGTGTCATGGAGCTACAATAGTTAGTTGGTTTTCTTTATAAAAGAGAAGGCATTGTTATTCTGTTCCTTCTTCTTCTGTTACCCTTTGCCATTCACCCATAAAATAAGGGACATTAACGACATGATTAAAATAATTATCTCAGGTATTTTGGATTTCTTGATGAAAAGTTGTTTCAAGACTACCTTTCTAGGCTTACTGCAAAGTACTCTCCAAGAAATCTGCATTGTAGCCCAACTGGTCTGCTGCTATTCCCTATATACAACATCCCATCATGTATCATATCTCTGTGCCTTACGAGGCTGTCTCCCATGTGTAGAATGCCCTCCTTCCTTACTTCTTTATCTTAGAATCCTTATCTTCCTTCAATTCAATTACCTTCTCCTCCAGGAAACTTATCCTGATCTACACAGTTGCTAGTGCCCTCCCCCAGAAACTTTTCTGTTTATGTTTTCTATTTAGTTTCCTATATACCTAGTTTTTTTCCTCCAATAGAATATAAGGGCATTGAGGGCAGAGACAGTTCTATTTTTATCACTGTGTCCACAGTGCTAAGCATAGTTTTGGTACGTAAGTGCTTAACAAATGCTTGTTGAAGTAAATTCTATAAGCACTTTCAATGTTTTTTCCTCCACTTAATTTCAAAATTATTTAACTAATTTATTTTTTTTCATTTTTCTATTTCAGAAATTACTTCAGTGGCCCTTCAATTTCAACAGTCACATCTTTTAGTTTTTTTTCCCCCCTATCATTGCTACTCTCTATTAAATGAGTTAAGCAAGTTGTGAATTTACCCCCAGGAATCCAAAAGAGAAAGCTCTGATGGATAGTTAGCAATGACAAAGCTATTGTTAAAATAAAGTGTAAGAAGTATACACAACTTAGTCCAATCATTTTTACTTTTCAATAAGATTATATGATCACTGGAAATAAAAATGACTTGTTTTCCCAATGTTCAGAAGGATTACTCAATTGAATAATACATGGATCTTTTTGTGTCCAATCCATATTCACTTATAGTTCCTTCCATAACATTAACATATATAGATGATGTTCGTATAATAATAAAACCACTATTAGTTTCAGGTGCTTGGCATAAAATTCAAACAGAAATGGTTGACTCAGTGTTTTATTCTTAACCAGTCGCCATAGTCTTATGGGGGCACTGTCATAGTCTATCTTATGGTAACCCATATCTTCAGGGATAGCCATTTCTAAACTGCCCCCTCCCCACAACCCTTTACCTTTCTAGGATGTTTTAATGGAATACTGTGTTTGTTGTTTGAGCTCCAGTCTTTCTGCTGCTACTAATAACCATTTGTGACCCCTGTTGAAAATTTCCCATCTTCCATTATAACTTGACAGAGGACCTGAGGTACTTGGTTTTCCTCTTTTATTCGTGTGTATTTTCGTCCTTTAACTGGCTATGTTACTACTCTTGATATCTAATTATCCTTGCTTGCTGCTTGACCAGCTCAGGACTGCAGCTAAAATAATCATACACTCAGTGCTAGTAATTGTGGGGCAGACTATCCGTCCACTTGGTGTTAACTTTGAAGTGTGACTTCTTATAGTTACTTTTAACTCTCTTTTGGTGAAATGACACTTTACAGATTTCCCAGGGGTCTATATCCAGGGTACAATATCACGCTGCTTACTCTTTGAAATACTTAATGTTGTAGCTGAGTATGGAAATAAGTCCAACCAAACTGAAGCAGGTGATTGCTTCTGAGTTTAACTGACAATAACAGATAACTTCTGATCACATTTTTTTTAAAAAAAGGAACAAAAATGGTTCCTTTAAAACATGCATATTGTTCAGCTTTGAAATTTCAGTGTAAATCTTAATTATTAAATCATCTGGTACATCAAAATGAATATAATACCCTTTTCTGGAATAGTTACTAAAAGAAATAGAGATAGTTATGGTTTTGTGATTTTTAATAAGTCATGGCAATACTCTAAATCCATAAGAACTGATACCTGAGAACAGTAAAATGCTGGTTTTTATGAACATAGATACTTCCACAATCTGATCTATCTTCCATGATAGTCTCCTAGCTCTGAGTCCTCTTAAAGTATATATAACTTCTCCTTCAGTCTTCTCTGTTCCCTGTGAGACATAACCAGCACACCTTGATGGCACAGATGCAAAATCTTTCTAGGATTTAGCAGCTTCCCAGTCCATGAAGAGGCTGATATTGCTTTGAGGGTATCAGTACTAGGACCCAGGCCAAGGATATGCTCTCCATGCACCATTAAGAACTGACTTACAGCTAGGTCCTGATTAGTGCAAATGACAAATGATGAATCTGAGAAATGGTTTCACAATTTGAATTCACACTGAATATTTTATTAGACTGGAACCAAGTGCCATATTTTACATAAAAATTATAATTTTGAATAGTGCACATTTAAATACATATGACTTCTACAGGGATTCATTATTTATAGTCTGAATCTAGCTGTACCCAAAGGATGTGTACTTTCCTGAGCATACACATGAAGTCACCTTTGAGGGTCTTCACATGCAAGTTTATACTTGCTAGTGTTAAGAGTGGAGTAATTGATTCAGCCAAAGAATTGTCCCACCCTATTCAAGGCAAGTGATGCTATACCCGATACATAATCTAGATATGAAAATGTCTTTATAGATCAATCTATCATAGTGATGGGTTTTAGACCAAGAGTAAGCAATTTCTTGATAATTTAACTCTGTCACTCAGTAGGTATGTTTAGTTGGCTGAGGGACCTTGGTCACATCTTGTGGGTTGCCTATAAGATATGGGGCCAATATAAGCTGAAGAAATTCCTAGGGTCTGGCAGGGGTCATCAATAGATGACCTGGAAATCATCGGAAGCACAAAAGCAATCAGCAAAAGGAGAAAGAGAAAGTAGGACTGAACTGGGGCAGAGAAGAGAGAGATTGGGGATATCCATTTACCCCATTACGCATTATGGAGAAGGTTCATACTAATACCACCAATTGTATCCATTTTCCGGAGGACTGAGGGAAGTTTAAGAAATGGTCACTCTTTTCTGAAATTTCTTTTCTCTTATTAATAGACAGTACTATATTTGCTTCTTTACTTGCTTCTTTACCCCCAAATTTCAATTAACCTGAATTTTGCCTCAGTCATAAAAAGGTCAGAGATTAAATAGAGAAAAATCCAAATGTAAATTAAGACAGGGAGCTAAACCTCTACTGAAATACTAGGAATTTTCTTAACTGGGTGACTCAGTATTTATGACTGTACTCACTCTTAACTTTTCATTTAATATAAATTCCCATTAATAGCAGAGGAGGGAAACATATGAATCTACAGGGCCATTATTTTATTCCTATGCTTAAAATGAGCCAGTTATAACAGAGGATTACGCTACACATAATTGCCAATCAAAGAAGTAATTCTGGGAGTGTGCCCCCAGGTCCCCTTCCTTTCCCAACATATGTAGGACACAAACACACAACAATAGTCCACATTGTCGAAGTACTACAGTACTACCTACTACTTGGAGAGACCTGTTTCATTACCTTGCAGCAACTGGGGTAAAGATTGCTAATAAAAGAGGTGAATATAAGCATGCATTACATTTGATATCAACTTGACTCTCACTTGGTGTTTTGAAAAGTTCCAAAGAAGGACTCAGATTTATGTTCTTTTACTAAATTAAAATATAGTTTATTTTAGCAAAAAAAAAAAACCCTTGAATTGAGTGGTTGATCACTAATGGGCACCCCATCATTATCACAGGAGACCATGTTATAGTGATAAAGAATAGATTGAATAGACTAATTCACCCATTCCTTCATGCTTAATTGGACATGCTTTATAATAGTTATTTTGTCAGTCCACTTGGTTCAGAAGTACTGTAACCATGGAGTACGATAATTATTAAAAATCCAAACACAGTGGATTCAAGAAGCTTCAAATAATTAACAGTTGGTAAATATATCATTGGTTTCTAAGGAAAATTCAGGATGGGTCAGTGCATTGCTCAGCTTTTTAGCTCCACCTCAGAGATGATGGTTACCACTGTCTTCTTGGTTCTTCTATCAGGAATAGACTAGACAGATGATGATTCTGGCCTAGTATGGCATTTTCTAACATTTGCATAACATTTCACTAAAATGCTCTTCCCTTTAAGAGAATAAAACACTAAGAAAGATGGTACAAGGTACCCTGTGATTTGTTTCCATGCTGAGGGATATATTAGGGGAGAGACAGCTGTTTCAGGAGGAATAAGTGGACAGAAAAAAATGTATACAGGTAGAGAGGAGGGGGAAAATCTTGAAATGGTGAACAGATAGACCAGCTATTTGAAGTACAAATATATCTGAGCATACAAAGAGAATTGACTGGTGTATAATTCATATGTCTCTATGCAAATTATTATGCAAATTGTATAAAAAAGGGAGGGAGGGGACACTTTCAAATGATAGTGTTCCCAAGCTGTCACTCATATGACTACTGCTTGTCGATGGGTAAAAAAAACCAAACAAAAAAAAAAACACAAAAACAGAGCCCAGAATTTCTTATATTTTAAAGGTTCAGCATTCCTGGTGAAAATGAGGGACCTGCTTTGTGACCTTAGACATATTATTGCATCTTTTGGTCTGACATTTTCTAGAGAGGTCAAATGGAGCCATATGATCATTACAATAGGGTAGCAATAGAGTAAATAATAAAGTTGAATAAAATTATTTCTAGCAAAATACTTCCAAGACCCTAGGAAAAAGGTCCCAGAACACATACTTTACAGTGTTTAAGTAGAGCCATTTAAACTGTTAACAGCTTCTAACAATCTCAATTTCTATAGGCACTCTTAAGTAAACAAATGCCTGGATTTCTACATCATTTATTTGGCCATAAAGTTCTAATGGTGATTTTTATTAGCACAATAAAAAGAAAATGGTGAATCTGAAGATAGTGGAAAACTCCACACTTAGGTATAGTAACCATCTGTAAACACATTTAGAAATTAATCTTTGCAGCTAATGGATTTCAGAGGGATAATGCAATACCAATTAGGTCGGCTGTTTGTGACTCTAAGGCCAGCTTCAGTGAGTCCACAGGAAATCATCCCTTTACAAAGCCTGTTCATAGTGAAATTGCCCTTGTTTCACATGATTTATTTTTACTTTTGTGCCAGCAAAGGGGTTAGATATATTCTAAAAGATAAAATAGGTCTTTTTTTCCCATTCAAAACATATTTCCATGTTAGCCACATCACACAAAAAGCATAAAAAATAAAGTGAGAAAATCATATGCCAATTTGTACTCAGAATTCATCAGTTTTCTTTTTGGATGTGGATAGCATTTTTTTTTTATTTCATCACAAACTCTTTGGAATTGTCTTGGATTATTGTATTGATCAGTATTATTTCTATTGTGTTATATTGTCTTTCACAATTGATCGTCATTACAACCTTGCTGTCACTGTGCCAGTGATCTCCCTTTTCTTCTCACTTCACTTTACATCAGTTCATATAGGTCTTGCCATTTTTTTTTTTCTGAAAGCACAGCCCCCACCCCAGTCACTTCTTATAGCACAATAGTATGCTATTGCAATCTTATCCCATAACTTGTCCGGCCATTCCCCAATTGATGAGCATCCCCTCAATTTCCAATTCTTTGTGGTTACAAAAAAGAACTGCTATAAACAGTTTTATACATATAGGTCAGTTTTTTTCTTTGATCTCTTTAGGGTATGGACCTAGGAGTGGTAGTAGAGGTGATTTGGGAGAGGTGAGCAAGAATATTAGTTTTGAAACTAGTCTTAAACTTCTAGTAATTGGTCAATCAAAATGTAACAGTTATTGGGAACAGGATGAAGAGGAAACATCCAGTTTCCAATGAGAACTGGAAATGAAAACTCAAAAATCCCATTATTATAATTATATATAGCATATATTTAATATATAATAAAATATCATATATATACATGTGTATATAATTATATATATATGTGCATATATAAATCATCTGCATGGATGTGATAACTAAACTTGGAGTAGACAGAATTTCTGAGGGAAAAACTGTGAAGAAGGAAAAGATCAAAGAGGGAATACCCACATAAAGTCATGGGGAATATTCACATTTAGTGAGGGTCAGGAAGAATAGGAATTAGAGAAGAAGAAAGAAAGAAAGAGGAGAATCAGAATAATGTAATGCTGCAGAAGATTTTCAAGAATGAGGAATATTTAACATTACAAAGTAGTCCAAAGAGATCAAGGAGAATGGGGACTGAGAAAAGTCCATCGTGTTTAGTTATTAGGAGCCTATTGATGACCTCTAAGAGTTAAATTTTAGCAAAATGTAGAGACCAAAAATGGAGAGGGCCTCATGGAAGAGTGGATAAACACACCCTGGATTCAGAGATCTTGGGTTCAAATTCCACCTCTTCTGCCTACCAGTTGTGGGAACATGGACAAGTCACATAACTTCTCTTGGCCTTAGATTCTGCTTCTGTAAAATGAGTTGGTTGGATTAGCTAACCTCTTAGGTATCTTAGTCTTAGAGCCAACATTCTATAATTTTTGAGAGTTAAATAAAGAGTAGTTGAGGAAATAGAGGCATCTGATATAACCTACTTTTTTGTATAAATTTGACAGTGAAAGGAAGTAAAAGGTAAAAAGGTGTAACAATGGAAAATAAAAGTGTTTTATTCTAGGTTGGTTATACATTGTCCCTTTACAGAAAAAATACACATTCCTATATCCCATTCATAGAGTTATATATAGGGTACACACTGCTGATACTACAAAACTGTTCCCAAACCTTTTATGACATCTTCTCTAGCCCTTCTGTTATCTTTTCTTCAAACACAAAGTCTTCAACTATTTGTAACCTCATGGCCCATCCCTTTCTCTGCCTCCATCTTCAAAACTCTGGTTATCATGTAGACCAGGTAGAAGATCAGGGACAGACTCAAAGCAATCATGGTGTGTCTTCACTATTTATGCCCTCACCCAGAGGTTACTCTGGGAAAATCTCCAATTCTAGCTCTTGCATTTTAGTCCACAATAAAATATAGATAACATGGAACAGATTCAGGTAACACATGCATAAAGGTAGAGGGCAAACATCATTTCACTTCAGAGGAAGCTGTTGACATGGTGGATAGTGCTATGAGCATGGGATCAGGAAGACCTTAGTTCATATTTCACCTCAGACACTTATTAGTTGTGTGACCCTGGGCAAGTCATTTAAACTCTGTTAGCCTCAGTTGCCTCAAGTGTAATGTGGGTTTAACAATAATACCTCATTTATAAGGCTATTGTGAGGAACAAAATGAACTAGAAATTATTTAGCATTAGAAATTCTTAGCACAATGCCTAACACATAGTAAATACTATATAAATGCTTATTCCTTTTCCCTTGTCACTTCATGGAAAATAAAGGAAATATAAAATCTCACAGGAATCCATCAACAGATGCAATACACACACACACACACACACACACACACACACACACACAGTAGTTTCATTCAGAAGAAAATGAATTTTGGGTTAACCTCAGAGCAATCCTTTAACATTTTGGTGGCCATAATGTCTAATACAGTCTCCCTAATTCTTGTAGTATTAATTATCCTATGATTTGGGATCCTCCTCCTGCGCCAGGAGATCTCTCTTGTTTGGCTCAAAGGTTAGATTCTAAGATTCTCAAACTTGGGGTTACTTGCCAGGTAACTCTTGAGTCTAATACTGGCAAAGAAAACTGCCTTCTGCCTAGAAGGCTATATTTTGGCATGATGCTGCCTAGGGAGTCAAAATCCTATCTCTATATGGTAGGTTTGGGTTCAGTAACACTGCCCAACAACTTCCCTTTCAGGATATATCAGCAAGCATATGATTGCTTCTACTTTGGGTAAGAACTGTCTAGGTCATCTGGCTGTCATCTCTTTTTTTTTTTTTGACTAGGCAATGGGGTTAAGTGAATTGCCCAGGGTCACACAGCACACAGCTAGCAAGTGTTATGTGTCTGAAGCCAGATTTGAACTCAGGTACTCCAGGACTGGTGCCCTATCCACTGCGCTACCTAGCTGCCCCAAAAGATTCTTAGGTGTTTCTTTCTTTCTTTCTTTCTTTCTTTCTTTCTTTCTTTCTTTCTTTCTTTCTTTCTTTCTTTCTTTCTTTCTTTCTTTCTTTCTTTCTTTCTTTCTTTCTTTCTTTCTTTCTTTCTTTCTTTCTTTCTTTCTTTCTTTCTTTCTTTCTTTCTTTCTTTCTTTCTTTTTTTTTTTTTGGCACTTGGGGTTAAGTGACTTGCCCAGGGTCACATAGCTAGTATCAAGTGTTTGTTCTGAGGCCAGATTTGAACTCAGGTCTTCCTGACTGCAGGGCCGGAGCTCTATCCACTGTGCCACCTAGCTGCCACCTAGCTGCCCCTTGGCTGCCATCAATCTCTTGACTGGGCAAGTTCTCATTGTACCCCAACCCTCCCCACCCTACTCCCCAAGCCAGGTCTGCTCTCCTGTGCTCTGGTCTGTTCCCTTAACAGGGACATAAATAAAGCAAAATTTTAAAAAAAGAGCTGAATGTGGCCTGTTACTTTTTTTAAAAAAAATAGGCCAGTACAGAGGGATAGTTTCCCTGATCAGAATCCATCCTCATCTTGAGTCCCAGCAAACAAATCATTTAAGGGTAGTTTGAGCTACTGAAGTTATCTGTATCTCTCAAAATGAATCAATTAGCATGTCCACACTTGAGATGGGAAGAGAGTTATGTCCGTTAAATTAATTGGGGATGGTGGGGGAAATTCCTCATTAGCCTGGCTTTACATTTTTTAAGGCAGATCATCAGGCTATTATCCTCACGTACATAGCCCCAGCACCACCCCATACCCAATACTCTTTCCCCTCTGCATCCTCTAAAGGCAACACCTTCTGGAGGGGAGTAGAAGTTACTCTCTTGCCCAGCAGATACATTAGCAAATATCTCTTTCAGGAGAGAAATGCTCACCTCTTTGTTTGGACCTCAGAGTCTGAGTGTGGCTGCCTAGAGGCAATCAGTGTGGAAGGATCCTTCAGCCTAGGAGGAAGAAAGAGTATTGCCTTCATAGGAGGGTGTTATACAGATGCTCATTTCCTCTCCATATCCAAGAGTTTAGTCGTGCTTCCCTGAGACTGAAAGGGAGAATTGGACTGATTCCTGATAAAAATTCATCTGGGAACCAGAGAATGGACAGGTGTTATTATCTCTACTTTTCATATGGGAAAATTCAAGCACAGAAGGCTCAGAGGACTAAAGCAAGAAACATTTATAGTGTCTTTTGTTTGCTGGTGGGCGGGAGGAGATAGAGTGTCAATTCTAGGTGGAAGATTATGCCCTCTAGATTTTTCTTTAAGTCGGAATTTCTCTGAGTATTTATGTCTCTCCCTAGGGATATGGGGATAAGTAAGAAAAACAAAAATAAATGACTTTTTTTGCCTCTCAGTTGAAAGCTTCTTACTAGGAACTAAGACCTCTAACGATGCCATTTACTGGATTAATTTTCATCTTCCAAAAACAGGTGCAGGTATCTGAATCAGACTGAGAGAAAGCAGTTGTTGGGGGTAAGTAATTGTCAGGAGCCTCTACCAGCTTAATCTCATCTCAGACAGATATCTGCAGAAGAAATTCCTCAAAATTGTTTCTGAGAACCCAGATGAAGAGTTTAGCAGAGGTGAAAGCCAGTGATATGATTTCTTAGGGCTTATCTCTCTTGATCTCTTTTCTTGGCAACAACAGGACTTGAGTTATCAAACTTCTTTCCATTTTGCAAAGACAAAAAATCCCTGGCAATGAAAAGCATTGGCTGCTGGAAATGAACATTTAAAATGCTAAGCACCACCTTGGCAGTTGCCAGGAAGAATAAATATTGTCATTGCTTCCTTCACACCCTTCACTTGTTAGAATGCCAAGACAACCTGAGGTGGAGGACATTAAAGATTGTAGATTTAGTTAATTTAGTTTAGACCTTTTATTTATTCTCATTGGAAGAAAAAGTGAAGGAGGGTATAGTAAATCAGAGAGGAACATAAAATTTGAAAATCAATAATAAAATTTAAAAATTGTTTCCCAATAAAGAGCACAAAACTATAAGCAGGAGGTTAAGCAGAAATTTTACTATGATAGAGAGTTACCCAATTATGATTATAGATTTGTCATAATTGTACCCATTTTTCCCTTAAAAACTTTATTTTTTCTCCTATTCCTGTTATGAATTCTAAATCAACCAAAATATGCTTGATCTGCTTAGTTTTGGGGTCTACTTTTGTGTTTTGTTTTGAGAGACTAAGAAAATTAGAAGATATTGGCTAGCTCAATCTGTTGTCCAATCTTTTCAATGCATCATTCTTGTATTAGAATTTTCCCATTTCAAAGATTCCTTATTAAATCACTGCTAAATATAAAGTGGCGGGAAGCTAGGTGGCACAGCGGATAGAGTGCTGGGCCTGGAGTCAGGAAGACATATCTTTCCGAGTTCAAATCTGGCCTCAGACACGTATTAACTGTGTGACCCTTGGTAAGTCACTTAACCCCGCTTGCCTCAGTTCCTCATCTGTAAAATGAGCTGGAGAAGGAAATAGCAACTCACTCCAGTATCTTTGCCAAGAAAACTCCAAATGGGGTCACAACGAGTTGGACAGGACTGAATAACAACAAGAAATACACTTCATTATGCAAATTCCTGGGGTTTGGGGGAGGGAGAAAGTGATATAAAAGTGAATAAGAATGGTCCCTGCATGCAAGTAGTAACAATCAAGCAAGGGAGGAAAGAAAGGACAGCCACCTTGATAACTATAGTACAAAATAATACATGTTAAGTGCTTAAGGAAACTACAAAGAACATGCTACTTAAAACATGAGAAAAGGTGAATCATATAAAATTAGAAAGATAATAGAATTACCTAGAGCAGACCTGCCCAACTCGTAAACTTCTTTGGCCCCAGTTGGTTAGAATAGAGACAGACTGAAGATGGTTAGTTGTGGCAGGTCATGTGACAAACAGGAGAGTATGCAGGAGCAACCCTACATTTTTCCACAGGCCTCCGGGCATCCTTTAGTGGGCTACTTGTATGTTGTGCAGACCTGACCTAGAGTCAGTTGGAAAGGAGCTCTGAGGCCCTCTGGTATCCAAATCAGACTTTCCTCTGCAACAAGGGTTCTTAACCTAGCTTACAGGGGGTCTATGAATTAATTTTTTTTTAAAAGTGCATCTAAACTGTTATTTTAACTCTATTTAAACATGATTAGTTTCCTCTATAATCCTATGTATTTTATTTATTTAAAAACAATATTTTGAGGAGGGGTCCATAGACTTCCCTAGATTACCAAAGGGGTCCATGGCATATATATCAAAGGTTAAGAACCCCTTGTTTACAACATGCTTGATGAGTGTTTTTTCCATCCTCTGTTTCAAGACCTCCAATGGCAGCCTATTCCACTTTGGGTTAGTTCTAATTGTGAGGAAGATTTTCTTGACATCAGGCCTTATCTTTGCAACTTCTACCTTTTCAGCACGGGTTACCCCAAGTAGCTTGCTTGGACTGCATCTTATAGTAAGTTGTAAGAAAAAAGTATAAAATAAGACTAGAAAGGTAGGGAGGTACAAACTATAAAGAGTATATTCATGGATTATTAAAAAACTACCTTTTATTACCATGAACTTGATAGGCATCAACAAACATGAACATATCCCAACCATTTCTGATGGGGTTGGGATCTGGATCCCAGAAAGGAGAAACCCTGGACTTTCCCACATGGCCAAATCTCTGGCCCAATTCTCTGTTACCCTTAATCTAGCCTAGTCCTCCATTGTCTTACCTCCCTATGGCCCCTGGCCATTTCTCCATTCTCCCTTGGCCATGTGGTCCAGGTCCCTGGCATTCTATTACCTCATAGACTACTTGGCCACTCCTAGATTGCTCCCATATTCTTTCCATCTTGTCTCCATTAAGATGCTCAGATTCTTAGAATCTAGCCACTGCTCAGATTTTTACAATCTAGCCAATAGTTCGTAGATGCTCAGATTCCTTAAGAGTCTGGCTAATATGGCAGATCTTTAATAAACCTTGTCTTTGGCTGAAACAAGGCTTGGGTTGAATTCTTTTGGGCATGACCTGCGAGTTGTGATTTTGGGGTCCCAGCACCCCTAAACTTCTAGACCTTATCATTTCCACTTCATACTGCCTACACTTCAGCCATCCTATTTATCTTCCTCTTTCTTTTCCTATCAGAACCTCAGATTCTATCCCTGAGATCCTGGATTCTCCTAAGTGAACTTTGGCCACCAACATCCTTGGTGCTGCCAAAGGGCTCAGCATCAGAAAGTGACATGATTTTTATCAGTGGAAATGATATTAAAGAAGAGACATTATCACCACTTTGCTGCTGTCCCCTAAGGACCACGGGACCTTCCCAATTACCTTGCAGCTCAAACATTCCATCTATATTGTCTCATTCATTAGAATTAAGAGGAGGAACCATCTAACTCTTCTTTTTGTATTGCCAGCATTTGGCACTTTACACATATGAAGTACTTAATAGATGCTTCATTCATTCATTCATTACTTCATTCATTCTTCCAGGGACTTAGACCTCCACACCACTTGTGGGCCATTTATATACCATTCCACCACAATGGTATCTTCCTTTCATGTTTTAGTTCCCCTTTCTATATTGTCTTCCTCCATTAGAATGCAATCTCCTTAAGAGCTGGGAATGCCTTTGGTTGCTTTTATTTGTATCCCCAGTGCTTAGCACAATGCCTGGTGCATAGCAACTTCTTAATTAAGAATTCCTTTGTCTCTATTTCCCTACATAAATAAGAATAGAAAAAACACTGCATATGAAATGGTGAATCTCCATTACATATAGTTATCTTGAAAAGTACTTTTCAAATTTTGCCCCACATTTCTGTGTCCTTTTCTGAACTTCTTTTTGTTCTTCTGTATCTTTGAAAAGTATTTACTGATGATCTTTTTTTCCTTTTTTGTAGTATTACTGTCACAATTCATAACTTTCTCCTCAATAAAATAAGCCCTCCCTTGTAACAAAGAGTACAGTCATGCAAACCGTTGTCCATGTCTTATTCAGCACATCTTATCCATCACTTCTCTGTCAAGAGGTGGGGAAATGCATGATTTTCTGATCATTTTGAAATTGAAGTCCATATAAACCAAGAATACCATTGTGATTTATCCTTGGGTTCTGTGTAGGTCATCTGAAAGTTAGGACTTCTTGCTTGAAGTCAGAAAATCAATTTGTCTGTAACACTTCATCTTGGACTTGGAGTCTGGAAAACTGGCTCTCTGTCATCCTATATTTCTGAAGATTTAAAAAATTCTATTTATTCAATTACCAATTTTTAAAAAAAATATAGTATAGGAGTATGAAATGCAGAAGTATGTATCTATAGCCTATTGATCACCTGCTTCAGTCCTTGGCCTGTCTATAATTCTAGCAATGCTTTTATTCTTATTTTTCTTCTGGGGGAATGTTTCTTTACTTGAAGGAATTTTGCATCCATCCAAATTAGCACTCTTGCTTGCCTTCCTGGTTCACGGCTCTGGTTAGGTTCTACTAGGATAAGAGACAATTATGGTGAACTCTGGTTTGCTTTTCTATTGTACCTTTATCTTCACCTTTTGAGGAAGAACTTAAAATCTAATTTTGAGGATGGTGATCCTAATATCTGTGCCTGTTTATATAGTAACTTCTCCTCTCTGTCTCCTTTTTCTCCTTTTTTTCTATCCTCCCCTTTGCTTTTCCTCTTGTTCTCCCTCTTCTCTCCTCCTTCCCTTTTTCCTCTTTCTCTTCATTATTATCATTGTTGTTGCCATCCCAAATGAGAGTTTTCAGCATTACCTTCCTCCTTCCCCACATCTCTTTTAGTTAGAAGGACCTCCTTCCTGGCACTTCCAAGTCTGACTTGGTTGTTTATGAGAAAGATGATGACAGGTATGCAGTGGAGGTGGAGTACTCCACATCCAGGAAAACATCATTCCTAGTCTGTACCTGAAATGTGCTATCCTTAAGAAAAAGGGGAGAGAGACATTTTGCAATTTGATTCCCTCTCTCAAAAACCCATCCACTTTGAATTCCACAGATAGCAACGAAGTGTGAAGCAGCAGACAGCCAAATAGCAGGTGGCATCTCTTTCTTCTAGGGACAGATTCTCATTTGTCTAAGATGAGTTAATGAGGTCAGGTCTCACTAAGTGTCATAGTGGATAGCTACACTTAGAGTCAGGAAAAGCTGAGTTCAAATTCCACTTTGGATACTTACTAGCTCTATGACCCTGGATGAATCAATAACTCTTGCCTGTCTTAGTTTCCTTCTCAATAAAATGGGGATAATAATAGTATCTACTTCCCAAGGTGGTTGTGAGGATAAAATGAGATAATATTTATAAATAATTTTGAAAATCTTAAAGTGCTATATAAATGCTATTTTATTATTATATTGGTCAACTCAATAGAAGTGGAAACTTGTATCCTCTGAAATGAAATAATTTGGTAGGTAATTGGAAGTATTATCTACTTTTTGCCAATTCAACAACGAACTTAGTTCAATAAACTTTCATTTAGTACTAACCACTGGGAATTCAAAGGTCCATAGGTTTCCTGGGTTTC
The DNA here is from genome assembly GCF_900497805.2 of Vombatus ursinus. Taxonomy (NCBI): domain Eukaryota; kingdom Metazoa; phylum Chordata; class Mammalia; order Diprotodontia; family Vombatidae; genus Vombatus; species Vombatus ursinus. Next base: position 13,175,960 of record NW_020954576.1, read on the forward strand.
CATGGTGGGTTTCCAGGTCCATGCCCTCAGTGAGCTTACATTCCACTATAAATGGACCAAAGTGAGGTCAAAGGGGTAGTGTGTATGTGTGTATGTGTTTGTGTGTTAACCTGTACATAAAATCTAAACATCAACAGTTCAACAGTTAAAGCAACAAAGAACTTTATTATATTGTTTCTAAATTTATTCTGTTATTATTAAACCCCAGAATGAAATTTGTCATCTTGCATTTGTATTCAAGAATAACCAAATGGATAATGTTGAATAATTACTTTAAAGAAAGTTCTAAGCAAGATAAATGGAAGACTCCAACTCCAAATACCATATATAATCCATTTTTATAATTCTGAGTACATAAAAAGGAGAGGGAAGTAGAAGGACACATTGTATCATTTTGGGAGGTGGTTTTGATTCATAAAAACTCACAGAATAATAGTATGAGTAAAATGCCTATTTATAGTTCAATCTTACCTTTCATGTGAGGTTTATGAATCATTTTCTTTGCGATGCCACATTAGGATATAATTAGGGATGAAGCAAGAGAGTCTTTAACTAATCAATGTGAGTAATCTCCAGTGTTCTTGGAACCTAGATTACTCAGAACATATTGTTGTCTTGGCAGGGGAATGTGATTTATAAGTATTAAAAATCAAGTAAATGAGCCCAATAGAGCACTATCAGAACTCTGCAGTAAATGATTGGGAGTTAGAAGTCTGAGGTGGCTTTGTTGTTGTTTTTTGGTTTTATTGCTTAGTCCTGTCTCTGCATTTTTTCATTTGTCTCTAAAATTGCTTATACTTCCAGTTACTTTAAACGAACTCTCATTACATACCTTTAGATGTGGCCCTATGAAGAAAAAGGGTCATTTATTTTGAGACATAGGAATGAAAAATGCTGTGGAATGCAATGCCAGATAAGACTTATTCAACAAATAAAGTAAAAAGTAAAATAAAGTAATAAAGTAAAAGTAAAAAAAAGAGTGAGTCTCAAAGTGTGGCCAAAGACCCCTGGGATTTCCTGAGATCTTTTTAGAAAGTCTGGGAGTTCAAAACTCTTTTCAAAATAACACTAAGATGTTTTAATTTCTAATATGGTAAATATTGATAGATATAATCTATATAGACAAAATCTCTTTGGGGTCTTAATTAATTTTTCCTTGTAAAGAGGTCCTGAGACCAAAAATTTTAAGAACCTCAGGCCTGAAGAAAGACACCAACCTTAGAACTGTGGTTAGTTTATAGTAAAGCAACTACAGCAAAGCAGCTGAGGAAGAAGAGGCAATAATAACTAAGGAAGAAGAATATACATTCAGACAATAGTGATTAAAGTATCATAATGTACAAGTCTGCTATCCATTCTCTGAGTTATTAAAGATCTATATTTCTCCTTTTCTTGCTATTTGTCTTCTGATTATTTTATTGTGAAGAGTATAGGTGCTGTCCTGAGAAAAAATGAACTGTGATAATAAAATGAGGCTGGGCAGAGGTAATCCCAAATAGTCAAAATAGCTTATGGAAATGTGAAATAGTTGGTCAGTTAATAGTTAAGTTATCTGTAAAATATTAAGCAATCCTTTTTTGTTTATTTTGAAATTCTTTCTATGTTGTTTCACATATGTCAGTGTGTGTGCTAGTTTGGATAGATGCATTCTGTGATTTCTAAGTGGTTATCTACACATTGAGTGAGGCTGCCCATATGAGAAGTTAACCGTGTCAACATTTTACACTTCAGTGACAGCAGTATCTCTTTATGTATATGTCTGTTTTTTTTTTAATTTCAATGTCAACCATGCTTAGGGATATTAAATAGTAGAGAGCAGAAAAATTTATCTAGGACCGATTATATCTTAGGTTATAGGTTGCATTTTCTCAACTTATGTTTATATTTTATTGTCTCTTGTTCATGGTCCTGGGCCCATTGCTGACTCTATACTATCTGGTTCTACATCCACATTCCAGGTTCACCTTTTAAATGGGTCAATCTAACTGTCTAAATTTTTCTTTCTTTTTTTAAAAAAAGTTTTATTTATGTCTTTTGTTCCACATAATAGTCATTCCATTGGTATAATCCCTTTGTTCCTTGCCTACCCAATGTGCCTTTCTTCATAAAAATATTTAAAAGATAGGCAAAACCAAGCAACACATCAGTTTTGTCTGATAGCACATACAATATTCTACACCTATAGTACTCTCCCTAGACTGAGAAAAGGCAAGTGCATTTCCTTGTTTCTTCACAGGGACCAAGATTGGTCTTTATGATTAAACAGTGTTCACCTGTGTCTTATTGTTTACATTAGTAAAGTCATGGTGTATAGTATTTTCCTGCTCCTACTTATTTCATAGTATAAGTTCATATGTCTTCATACATTTCTTAGAATTCTTTCTATTCATTATTCCTTACATTATAGTAATATATATTGTATTAATACATATGTATATAGTAATATACATTACATTAATTTAACACATTTTTTAGACTTTCTCCAATCAATGAGGATCCACTTTTTTCTAGTTCTTATTATCAAAAAAAATTAATGCTATGAATATTTTTATATATGTGGGACCTTTCTTTCTCTGTCAGAACTCCTTGAGGTACATGCCTAATAGTAAGATCAAGGGATGTTAATATTTTAATCACTTTTTTTTTTTTACAAAATTTTAAATTGTTTTCTAGAATGGTTGGATTAATTTATGGCTCCATAGTCTACTGGCATGCCTTTCTTCCTACAACCTGTTCAGAATTTATTATTTGTGTTACTACCTTTGCTAATTGATTGGTTATGAGAAGAAAACTCATAGAGGTTTTAATTTGCATTTCTCTTATTAATGAGTTAGAACAATCATTCATGTGATTGTTAGTAATTTGAAATTCATCTTTTGACAACTATTTATTCACATCTTTTAACTGCTTAACTATTAGGCAATGGCTTTTTATCTTATATTTTGGGGTAATTATCTGTATATCTTAGATATCAGACCTTAGTCAGTGAAATTTAATGCAAATATTTTTTCCTCAATGAAGTTTCCCTTCTTAACTTAGCTACATTTATGCTGTTCCTTTAAAACTTTTTCAACATCACAATCAAAATTGTTCAATTTATCTTTAATAAATCTTCTCTACCTGGTTTGGTTTTGAATCTTCCTGATGGTCATAGTTATAAAAGATGACCCCCTTTTTGTATTTAGGTTACATATTCACTGTGAAGTTATTATAGTATACGATGTAAGATTCTAGTTGAGATGTTTTTGTTTATTTTGCCCAAACGTTCCAGTTTTCTTAGGAATTCTTTCAAACAGACAGTTCTTACTCATGTTGTTCATGTTTGGGGTCTTATCGAACATTGGGCAGTTGGACTCAATTATTTCTGATTCATGCTCTTCGAGTCAGTCCCACAGATTTCCTTTTATGCTTTTTAACCAGTATGTTTTGATGATTATTCATTTGTAATATATTTTGATATCTCAAAGTTCATTCTTCCTTCATTCATATTTTTTCATTAATTCCTTTAGGATTCTAGACCTTCCCCATCCCAAATAAAATTTGTCAGTATTTTATTTAGCTCTGTCAAGCAACTACTTGGTAGTTTTATTTACATGCCTTACATCTATAAGTTAATTTATTAGTGTCATTTAATTTTTGGCACAACCCAAACATGATAAAAATTCATTCCATTTTAATTTTATCACTTAGTAAGTGACCTTTCTTCCTTTGGGGAAGGAATTTATCACCCAAACTAGTAGCTTTTATCTACTCCCCTCACTTCATCTCTTTCCTTTCTTCCTCACTAAGTTCAGTGACTTGCTTACAGTCTTTCTCTTCTCCCCAACTGCTGCTTTCGTATTAGTGGACTTAAATATACATATTAAGATTCCCATAAGTACCTTAACTTCCCAATTCCTCAACTTACTTATTATCTGTGATCTACTCTACCTCACTGCAGCTACACACAGAGATGGTAATATTCTTGATCTTGCTATCACCCACAAATGTTCCACTTCCTTGATTATGAACCCTGAAATTCCTTTATTTTTTCTTTTTGATAAATTTATTTATTTATTTTTAGTTTTCAACATTCACTTTCATAAGATTTTGAGTTCCAAATTTTCTCTTGATTTCTCCCCTCTCCCCATCCCAAGATAGCATGTAAATTGATATAGGCTCAACATATACATTCATATTAAACCTATTTTTACATTAGTCATGTCATAAAGAAGAATTAGAACCAATGGGAGGAACCACAAGAAAGAAGAAACAAAAAAAAAGAGAGAGAGAGCAAATAATATGCTTCAATCTGCATTCAGACTCCATAGTTCTTTTTCTAGATGTGGACAGTATTTTCCATTATGATCCTTTTGGAGTTGTCTTAGATCCTTGCATTGCTAAGAAGAAATAAGTCTATCAGTTAGTCATTGCACAATGTGGCTGTTACTGTATACAATGTTCTCCTGGTTCTGCTCACTTCACTCAGTATCAGTTCCTATAAGTCTTTCCAGGTTGTTCTGAAGTCCATCTGCTCATCATTTTTTATAGCACAACAGTATTTCATTACATTCATATATCACAATTTCTTTAGCCATTCCCCAAGTGATGGGCATCCCCTCAATTTCCAATTCTTTGCCACCACAAAAAGAGCTTCTATAAATATTTTTGTACATATGGGTCATTTTCCCATTTGTATAATCTCTTTGGGATACAGACTTAGAAGTGATATTGCTGGGTCAAAGCATATGCACAATTTTATAGCCCTTTGGGTATAGTTCCAAATTGCTCTCCAGAATGGCTGGATCAGTTCACAACTCCACCAACAATGCGTTAGTATTCCAATTTTTCTACATCTTCTCCAACATTTACCATTTTCCTGTTTTGTCATATTAGCCAATCTGATAGGTGTGATGTGGTACCACAGAGTTGTTTTGATTTGCATTTCTCTAATCAATAGTGATTTAGAGCATTTTTTCATGTGACTATAGATAGCTTTAATTTCTTCATCTGAAAACTATCTGTTCATATCCTTTGACCATTTACCAATTGGGAAATAGCTTGCATTCTTATAGATTTGACTCAGTTCTCTATATATTTATCAGAAACACTAGTTGTAAAAATTGTTTTCCAGTTTTCTGCTTCCCTTGTAATCTTGGTTGCATTGGCTTTGTGCAAAAACTTTTCAATTTAATATAGCCAAAATTATCCATTTTGCATTTCATATCGTTCTCTATCTTTTGTTTGATCATAAATTCTTCCCTTCTCCATAAATCTGACAGGTAAGCTATTTCTTGATCTCCCAGTTTGCTTATAGTATCAGCCTTTAATATCTAAATCGTGTCCCCATATTTACTTCATTTTGGTATATTGTGTAAGATGTTGGTCTATGCTTAGTTTCTGCCATATTATTTTCCAGTTTTCCCAGCAGTTTTTGTCAAATAGTGAGTTCTTATCTCAGAAGCTGGAGTCTTTGGTTTATCAAACAACAGATTACTATAGTCTTTCACTGCTTTGTCTTGTGTACCTTATCTATTCCACTGGTCCACCACTGGATTTCTTAGCCAGTAACAAGCAGTTTTGATGATTTTGGCTTTATAATACAATTTAAGATCTGGTATGGCTAGGTCACCTTTCCTTGTATTTCTTTTCATTAGTTTCCTTGATATTCTAGACCTTTTGTTCTTCCAGATGAATTTTATTACTGTTTTTCTAGCTGTATAAAATAATTTTATGGTAGTTTGATTGGCATGGCACTGAATAAATTAATTAATTTAGGTAGAATTGTCATTTTTATTATATTAGCTCGGCCTACACATGAGCAATTGATGTTCTTCCAATTATTTAGATATGACTTTATTTGTATGAAAAGTGTTTTGTAAATGTGTTCATATGGTTTCTGGGTTTGTTTTGGCAGGTAGACTCCCAAATATTTTATAATGTCTGTAGTAACTTTAAATGGAATTTCTCTTTCTATCTCTTGCTGTTGGGCTTTGTTAGTAATGTATAGAAATGCTGACAATTTATGTGGGTTTATTTTGTATCCTGCAACTTTGCTAAAGCTGTTCATTATTTCAAGCAGTTTTTTACTTGTTTCTCTAGGATTCTCTAAGTATATCATCATATCATCTACAAAGAGTGAAAGCTTTGTTCTTCTTTGCCTATTCTAATTCCTCTAATTTCTTTTTCTTCTCTTATTGCTAAAGCCAATCTTTCTAGTACCATATTGAATAATGGTGGTAATAATGGACATCCTTGTTTCACCCTGATCTTATTGGAAATCCTTCTAACTTATCCCTATTACATATAATGCTTGATGATGGCTTAGATAGATGCTACTTAGTATTTTAAGGAAGACTTCATTTATTCCTATGCTTTCTAATGTTTTTTAATAGGAATGAGTGTTGTATTCTGTCAAAAACTTTTTTCTGCATCTATTGAGATAATCATATGGTTTCCGTTAGTTTTGTTGTTGATATGGTCAATTATGCTGATAGTTTTTACAATATTGAACCAGCCCTGCATTCCTGGTATAAATCCCACCTGGTCATAGTATATTATTCTTGTGATACAGAGTTGTTTCTCTTTACAGTGTTGTTATTACTAATAGATTGTTCTCCTAGATCTTTTCCCTTCAACTCTGCATTAGTTCATATAAATCCTAGGACTCTTTGTATCCATTCCTTTCATGATTTCTTTAATCATATCTCAATCATTCCATTGTTTGTTTTGTTTGGCCTGACCTGTGATTTCATCAATGTGGATTACTCTTGTGGTGGAAACTCCCTCCACCTAATCAGATTGGCAACTATCCTGTCAACTTAATCTTAATTCCTGTCACTGGGAAAATAAGTAATTTGCTCTGGGTCACATGATTAGTATATGGGAAAGGCAGAATTTGAATCGAGGCCTTCTTCACTCCCTGGCCAATCCTTGTCCACTACACCATGTGACCAGTCAAGATAGCTGTCTGTTTCTTTGCACTAAGATTTCTACTTCTAATTATTATTCATATCCTATACATTTGTGTATAGATAACTGAGATTATGAGTTTCATTGTTCTCTCACTCTTTAGATGTTGACTCATATTACTGGGCCTCTCTTTTTTTTAATTCTTAAAAAATTTGTGAAATAAAATAATCATTTCCATAATGAAGTATAATAATAAAAAGATAATTATACACGAAACTGCAAATCTACTCTGTACAACTTGTTATTCCTTTTAAATATACAATAAATTTATCATGTAAATTTCTTTTTTTTTCTTTTTTCCCTGAACTGGGCCTCTCTTCTTATGGTTAATCTGCTATTTAACTTGCTAGATATATGCAGTCAAAATATCACCACCTGAGTAGGCCTTTCCACTGTTGGATAAATCAAATTGTTTGCAAAGTTTTTTTTTTTTAACATTAAATTTTATTTTCTTTCTCTGAAACTTCCTACTCATTTTTCCTAGTTGTGTCCAGGAGGAACAAGTCTAATCTACCTTCTGTGTGATAGTCCTGAAAATAGCTATCATCTGTACCCTAAGTCTTCTAATCTCTAGGCAATGTGATATAATGGACGGGGCAGTAGCTTTGTGGTTAGGAGACCTGGATTATATTACTACTTCAAGAATTTATTAGTTTTGTGGCTATGGACAATTCACTTAGGCTCTCATCATTTTACTTTCCTCATCTATAAAAATCCTGGAGGTCTTGTGAGGAAAGTACTTTCAAAAATTGAAATCACTATACCCCAGTGAGCCATTATTACCAATAAGCATCTCTAGTTGCTTTGGTCATTCATCATGCAGTCTAATCTTAGGTCTCTTCACCATCATGTTGGACCTCCCCTGGGGGTTCTGTATACAATATTCCTGTTCTGGTGTGGTCTGAGCAAAGTGGAGTGGTATTATCATTTTACTCCTTCAGGATACTATGTCATTCTTCTTGGAGTCTAAGTTTGTATTAGCTTTTTGGGTTGCCACATCACAAAATTATACATGGCAGTCACCCTTGTACAATATCTTTGTCTCCCTATTGATCTACTTACAGTGAATGTGTCATCAAGAGTTGTGTTTCAGCTGGTGTATAAAATGGAAAACAGAATGTAGGTAACTTGTTAATGTCAGCTTGTTAATGTCAGCTAATGTCTTCCTTCCCTTTTCAGTTGACATGGTATCTACTAATTAAACAGACTGTTTTGGCTAAATGAAAGCAACCACATGTGGAATACTAATTTTCCAAGGATTGGGTTTGGATCACATACACTTAATACAAATTGTATACTGATCACAACTCTATTTCTTCTTTGATGGTGAAAGGAGTACTTCAGGATCTTGTAGCGTTTCATAGTCATAATTATGAGCATAAATTCTCTTTCTATGGGGACGTCAATATTCTTAAATGAATAAAAATCAGCTACATGAATGGACTTCAGAAGTCATGTAGTCTTAACACCTTATTTTACAGATAAGGAAATAGAGATAGAGAGATGAAATGTTTTATATGAAGTTACACAGATAGATTTGAATATATTGACTCCAAATTTCACACTGATTGTTGAATCCTTATTGACTATAGCTTATAAATTGCTTAAAAATAAATCTTTGATATCTTATTTAATTGTCGTTTGTTTCTTGATTTTAAAAGTAGAGTGCAGATTTTGTTGGATTTGAAGAAAAAAAGGGTCCTAGTAGCTGAGATGTCCAGTATTTGGATTTCTGATAAATGAGAATTTACAGTATTTGCAGAATTCAGGAAAGCCTGCAGTTTCCATCAAAACCACCACTACAGAGGATAATTAAGAGTTGGTATTGTAAGACAAAGTATGTGGGATGTTAAAAAAAATATCCTTCTCCAAATATGTTGGAGCCCAATTCTATTCCCAACTGTTGTGGTCCATATGTCAAAAGAAATTTAACAGTGTAGTAGGAAACAGAACTCTGGACAAGACCACCGTAATTAATGATGTGCCCTTTTAGTCAGAAAACACGTCATGTGGACATTAAAGTGTTACAGCCAAGCTCAGGGGTTGACTAATGTTCAAGGTCTTCTTTCTGACTTTATAGCCTGTCTTCTTGAACTAACAATATAGCCCATTCGTCAATGTCAGTGCCCAAAGCTGCGTACAGAAGTCGTAACCACAGCAACGTTCTCTGGGTGAAAATATGAAGCTTTCTAGAAAGAATTCCGATTTCTTTACATTCTCAGTCATCTTAGTATTCAGCACTACTCTCTGATCAGTAGAAACATTTTTCAGCTGCAGAAAAGTAAGAGATTATATTTGCTAAACCATGTGTGGAAAGAGAAAGGCCAAATTCAGATGAATTTCAATTTTACTAAGGCAGAACAAATTTTCCTCTTCCTTTTTGGTGGAGTGTGAGATAGGATAAGGGATAATTAATTGGGAAAATTCATTGCTTGGAAGTTCTACCTAGAAAGAAAAGGGTGATGAATCTAAGACTATTCCACCCAGAGAAATAAAACTGAAGAGTGATTTGAACTGCAGATGTATGATGAGGTTTGTTAGTGACAGAGGATATTAGCCAGCTGTTTTATTTCTCCACTAAGAAAAGAGAAAAATTATTGAAATTATGACATGAGGAATTCAGGTAAGATAGAAGAATGAGTTCTCTGATGGTGAAGGTTAACACTTGAATGGATTACCAAATAAAGGCTGAAATTGCCTTCTTTAAGGTTCTCTAGAAAAAGGAAATTCAACTTTTGAGGGGTAGTTTATGAGAGTGATTACCTGATCTCAGAATGAGGTAGGTTGCTTACCTGACCTATGATACTGGTGTTTGAAGGCCCCTAGGAAAGCAACAATTTCTGAATAGTAAAAATGTGGAACTTGATTGAGTTAGGAAAATGAGTCATTCTTATCACACATCCTCATAGCTAGACATTTATATACCCCTTTAAAGTTTTATAAATTTTATCTCACTTAATCCTCACAACACCTCTGGGACGTAGGTGCTACTATTATTTGCCCTATTTTGCAGATGAGAAAACTGAGGCAGACATAGGTTGGGTGAACTATCCAGGGTCAGACTTGTTAAATGTATAAGGCTAGATTTGAATTTGATGTCCTCTTGACTCCAGGCCTAGCAATCTCTCCATGGTACCCCGTCCTTGTAGCTACTCAGACCTCTCACTCCCCAATCTCCCTTATCAGTATCTATATGGGACCCTTTAATTTGGCTGGATGCTTATATACAACTATTCATACTTTAAGTAGTTAAACTCTTATTTGCAACTTATGACTTCATTGATCTAGGGAACTTCCATGGAGGAAATGCTACCAATACAGATTAGCAACCCCTCTGCTGCTTGTGATCTAAGAGAGTTGCCTGGGGACACTGCAAGGTTAAATGATTTGCTTGGGATCATAAAGCTAGTGGGAGGCTCAAGAGGCAGGATTCAAACTCAGGTCTTTCTGACTCTAAGATGGCTCCCTATATACTACACACCAATTTTGTTGTTGTTGTTGTTCAGTCATTTCAGTTGTATCTGACTCTCCCTGACCCTGTTTGGGGTTTTCTTGGCAAAGATATTGGAGTGGTTTGCCATTTCCTCCTCTAGCTTATTTTACAGATGAGGAAACTGAGTCAAACATGGTTAAGTGAGACTTATCCAGGGTCACACAGCTGGTAAGCTTCTGAGGCCAAATTTGAACTCAAGTCTTCCTGATTCTAGGCCTGTTGCTCTATCCATATAGCTTCACACCATGCAAACTCTCAATTGTGTAGCAACACCTAATATAAATGTTTCAGCTCTAGACTGCTGGGACCTTTAAGCTTTTGTTTGTAGTTTCATGCTGGAGAAGATGCCAATTCTATTGTCGGTTGCACTGAGCTCTGACAAGAATGGGAAGGAAAGGGAAGGGAAAGAGGGATGACCTTAGCATGATTTTTAAATGACCTAAATTAAAAAAAAACAACCCAATTCATTTACAAGTGAATAAACTGAGGTTAAGCTATAACTTGCCCAAGGTCACACAGATAATGCGCATTAGAGGAGATATTTGAATCTAAGTCCACTGACTCCAGAGCCATTGTTCTTTTCATTTTGCCATTTGGAGACAAGTGAGATTTGGTTTCAAATGCTAGCTGTGGTAGAGGTAATTAAGTTAATCTCTCTGAACCTATTTTCTTTACCTGCAAAATGGTGTTAATGATAACACCTGACTTACAGTGTTGTGAGAATCAAATGAGATTGCTTAGTGAAGCTCTTAGCAAACCTTAAATCACTATGTAAATATTTGCTATTATTCTTACTGCATACACGGTATACTTATCCTTTCTTCAGGTCTATATATCACATATAAGTGATCCTGGACACACACACACACACACACACACACACACATATTTTTCTCTTTTGCTGAGTTCTCTATATTCTGAGCTTTTTTTTTTTTCAGGGTTAGAGGCAAAATTGCAGTTGTGTTGAATTCTGTACTAGATCTTACTAGTCACTGATTCCATTTCAAGGGTGATGATCCATTTTAAAAGAGAGGTTAGTTTTAAATTGCGAAGGTTAGGCCCAGGTTGCAATAGAAGGCTATCCTCACTGTATATAGTCATACGGTCCTTTTTCTTAGAGACAATATCATGTGAAGCAGAATAAACAAAACACTGGGCATATAGTCAGTGGATTTTGGTTTGAATCCTGTCTCTGCTACTAATTCTGTCATTTTGGTCAAATCATTTCACTTCTCTTGGCATCTGCTTCTTCATCTGTAAAATGAAGGAATTGGATTAGGGAAATTTTAAGATTTCTTTGGTATATAAGTCTATGAATTTTTCAGCATCGTGCTTGGAGTCAGAAGAACTTGGTTTGAACCCTGGCTCCAAAGTTTACTAGCCCTATAACCTCCAGGCCAGTCATTTAACACCTCCAAGTCTCAGATTCTTCCTCTAGTTGTGGCATCAGTGGTTGTAGGGGTACCCACTGTTCTGGGTACAGTTGACTAGCTGGTACTTTTCACTCCCTTCTCTCCCTAGCCCATGTATCTCTGGAGATTTAATAAGATGTCTTCTAACAGTTAGGTCACATTTTGTAGCCTATGGAAATACAATGGGAAGCTAGGTGGTACGGTGGATAGAGCCCCTCTGGGCCTGGAGTTGGGAAGACCTGAGTTTAAATCTGGCCTCAGGTACTTACTAGCTGTGAGACCCTGGGCAAGTGACTTAACCGTGTTTGCCTCAGTTTCCTCATCTATAAAATGAGCTGAAGAAAAAAATGGCAAACCTCTCCAGTACCTTTGCCAGGAAAATCCCACATTTGGCTACAGAGTTGGACAAAACCGTAAAACTACTGAAATCTCTGACCTCTTCATATATGAGACAAATATGAGGTTATAGGAAGCATTTAGGTAAAAGAATCAGGCAGTATATTATAGCATCTGGTACTGGATAGGTACAAGGAGGAAAAATTGGGAAAATCATATTTTTTTTTTGTGAGGACTTCTATCAGTACTTCAAGAAGTAGATATAAATGGTAGCTTCAGCCCAAGAAAATCCAGGATGCCTGTGGGGGTTGTGGGGAGGGGTTCCATAAGCCTCTGAAGCTTTGCCTTCTCTGCCACAGATCAGTCATCCTTTGATCTATTCCTTGAAGCCTCTCCTTTCTCGTCTCTTTTCACCTGTTGCCATCAATTCTTTCCAGCTTAACTTATTAAGAGCTGGGCAAGGCTGGGGGAGGCTGTCCTCCACTGTTGCTGCTTAGCTCTTGAGGTACTGACTCTTTCCTCTCTATTTCTTAAAGATTATGTATGTGTGTCCCTTTAAGAACTCCCTGGTGTGATTTAGTTCTGCCTTCTGGTTCAAGGTTTCCTATCATCCTAAATTGTATGCAGTGATGAGAAGGGAAAGCTTGCCTCTCTGGACCTACAAATCCTAGGATGCAGTTCAGTACTCACACAACTATTACATATAAAATAGTGATGATAATTTATACTACCTGCCTAATAGAATTGTTTTGAAGGCAGTACTTTACAAGCTTTAAACAGTATGTGAAGGTGAGTAATTTAGGATGATGAGGATAATGATGATGATTAAGAGGTAACATGGCACAGTAGATGAAAGGTGGCCTTGTTGTCAGGCAAACCCGGATTTTAAAACTATTTGGACACATACTAGGTGGGTCAACATGGGAAGGTAAGCCACTGAACCTCTCAGTGCCCCAGGGAATTTTTTAAGACTGTAGCTTATATACATGTCCCCAAACTGCATCAGTAGAAGGGGTTTCCATACTTGTAGTTCCCCATATTGATGAAATTATAGACCTCTCAAAATAGTATCTCTTCCTCTTTCTCTCCTCCCTCCCCCTTCTCTTCCTCTCTTCTTCCTCCTCCTCCTGTTCTGGAGTCAGAAAGACCTGAGTTCAAATATGACCTCAGACACTAGCAGCATAACCCTGGTCAAGTCATTTACTCTTTGCCTCCTTTGTAAAATGGAATTAATAATAGTTTCTAATCTACCGCCTTAGGTTGACATGAGATTCAAATGAAATAATATTAATAATGCACTTAGCATAGTATCAGGTACATAGGTTCTATAAATGTTAGATATTATTATAATTATGATTATGATCATTCATTTATTAATTCTAACTATTTGGAGGAACACAATTTTATCACATCCTGCCACCCCCGCCCCCCGTTCCATGTAACTAGAAAGTTACAAATCAATGATAATATTAACTAGGTAAGTCTAGCTAAGTAGGCAGGCTGTTACTATTTCCATCCCTATAGTTCACAATCCTCTGTAAGAAAATATCTCCAAATGTTGCTCACACTATAAAAATGAGTTAGCATCCCTTCTTAATGAATGTCTTCCAAAGGATTTGCTCTTAACTTTCCATATGATTAAAAATAGCTCACCACAAAGAATGTGGGTGCTTGTGTAGAGCAATGAGGACAGGCTTGGGTTTTACTCATTTTATCTGGCCCACATCACCTTTTCTCAAGCCTGTAGCTGAATACACTCTTCATTTCTGATTTGTTTTCTAATGGTAGCAAACCTCGCCCCCCTTTCTATTTACCTCCCTGATTGCTACAAACAAGATAAACTGGATTTTGCTGAATGCCAGCATTGTGTGACTCAATTTAAATTGCTATAATCTTCCCCTATTTTTTTACTTTCTCTGATAATCATTCCTCTTAACTAAACATTATAATTAGCATTTTGTGTTTCTTAACAGCTGTTTTCCCTCTAGTCATCTTAAAAAACCATAAGAAAAAACTCTTGCTTTTCTTCGTTATTTTGTTTTCTAATTTCCAGTTTCAGTTTTTTTTTCATTGGCTCTTTGCCTTAAAAGTAAGACCATTTTCCTATGCATAGGTCATAGATCATAGAAATTAGATCTGGAAGGGGCATTAGCAATCACCAGGTTGAAATCCTTTGTCTTACAGATAAGAAATGAGTTTAGAGTGGTTAGCTAATTTGCCCAAAGTCACACATAGTTAGTGGTAGAACTCAGGTGTCCTGATTTCCAACCCAGTTCTTTTTTCTGATAATATAAAGTATCCTGCATTGCCTGTAAATAGCATTTTCCCTTTAGGTTTTTCTACATAAAGTCACTATAGTTTGTTGTCTTGTTTGGGTGAAAGAACAGCACTTTAAAGGTGTTCACATAGCAAACTCATTCCAAAATTAATCCTCTAAATCCTGTACTTAAAATATTAAAGCATCATGTCAATGACCAAAATCCAAAGAACAATTTATATCTGTGTGTGTATGTGTAAGGAGTTATCAAGAGAAGGGAATAAGCATTTATTAAGTACCTATTATGTGCCAGGTGCTGTGTTAAGCGCTGTATAAATATTATCTCATTTGAGCTACACGACAACATGGTGAGGTAGAGTAGGATCCCATTTTACATATGAGGAAATTGAGGCAGAAGTTAAATGACTTGTCTGGGGTCATATAGCTAAGAATTATTTGAGGCTAGATTTGAACTCAGGTCTTTCTTATTCCAGGCCCAACGTTGTGCCAAAGTCCAAAGACCAATGATATATGTAGGAAAGGAGGGGTCTCCCCTCAGTATCCCTTCACAGGATCATCTTTTTACATTGGCACCAGAGAGAAAAGGCTGATAGGTAAAGGGATGGCAATAACCATGCTCCTTCCAGGGGTTTGGCATACAATCTCTGAGTAAACCACCAGGTGGCACCACAAGTCCTAAACTACAACCCCTCCAAGTCCCTTGGCCCAGGGATACGGCTTCCCTTTTTAGTGCCTTGCCCAGGTTCTCTGTCTAGGCCAGGATGTGAAAAAGCAATGCCATCATTGCTCAAAGGAGTTTGCATGTGCTTCCATTCCACTGGGATTCTAATCTTTCCTACTTCAGGTGACCCAATAGGACCACAAAGTCGCATTATAGAAGAGTACATTTATTGAATACATTCACAAGGCACAATATTAAAACTTCAGAGCAGCTGAGTCAGCTGCTCCCAAAAAGGACTGAAGTCTTCTTTTCTCCATGGATGTAGCTACTTCTGTTAACATCTGTATTTTCTAGTTCACATTCACTGAGGGTATAGATCTTTCCAGGGCTCATTTGTTGTCATCAAGCATCCCTCCCAATTTTAAAGTTACTAAAGGGAGAAAACTGGAACTCTCATGAATTGGGTGGCAGGCCTTCTTCCTGACTCCTGTAGGGATGGCATTTGCTTTCTGCCAATTTCCTGATAAAAGTTCAGTATTCCTGATGACTCACCTCTATGATGAGGGGTCTTTCCAGTGTCTCTGACATCCCCCACTGCTGTACCTGGCCCTGAGTGGGAGGGGTCATTTATCTCACAGGAAAGGTGATTCCCACCACGTATAATGCTGCAATCACATCCATGTTAAGTCTCACATGTCTGTCATTTGACCCTGTGCTCTCTTCTGGCAACTTCTGAAACATTTCCCATAAAATTAGCCATTCTCTTTGCTTTTTAAATGTGCCTATACATCATGTCATTAAGCTACCTTAAACAACTCCCCATATGTTACAAGTCTTGGACATTTCAACTTCTTGCCCTCTTTTTTCTGTTACTCAGAGATGTCAGAAAACGAAAGGAAAAATATCAACCACCCATGGATTTCAATGGGCTATCACGATGGGGTGTTAGATGTACATATGGTAGGTACTCTATAAATGTCTGTTGAATTTAATCAAAACCAAAAAAATCAATTAAATGAATAGATGTGCTTCATTCTAGAACAAAACAAAACAAAGAAAAACAGATAAATTAGCTCATAGAAGTTGGAACTATAAGAAACTTTAAATCCTTCTGTTATGGGCAAGAAAATTACAAAAGTCTCTGCCCCAGCCAAATATCATCTGCAAGACTCTGGGCATTTTTTGACATTGAATTTTAGGAGGGACACCGTTCAACTAAAGATTATGTAGAGGACAGTGAAGGCCCTTGAGTCTAGACATATAAGAATCATTGGAAAGAACTGGGGATGTTTAGCCTAGAGAGAAAAAGGCTTGGAGAACATGAAATATTTGATAGGAAGTCACATGGAACCTCCATTATACTTGTTCTGCTTGGCTACAGGGGATAGAACCAGGAACAATGGATGTAAGCCTCAAAAAGTCAAATTTAGGCTTATTGTAAGGAAAACATCTTCAACAATGCTAACTCTCCAAAACAATTGTATCTCTTCCCAAAGAATGGGCCACCTCAGAAGGTAGTGGGTTCACTCTCACTAGAGGTCTTAAATAGAAGGCCAATGTCCACTTCTCCTAGGTTTGAGGGAATAAGTCTAAAGGTTGGAGAGTTGATCAGCCTCTCTTATAAATGGTAGAAAATGCTTTCTACCTTAAGAATTATGTCATCAAAGTTACTTCTGGGTCATGGAATCAGAGATTTAGAGCTAGAAAGGATCTTAGACTTTAGCCAATTCAACCCCATCATTTACAGATGAGGAAACTAAAGCTCATAGAGGTGAATTGTATTGCACAAGGCTACTGATAAATGAAAGCAAAACTCAATATAGGACAAACGTATATCTTCTCAGGATTTATTGAAGGATATTCTAGATCCACCTGGATCTCAGATGGATAGATAGGACAAGGAAGTGAAAAAGTCCAAGAACTCCTGGTGTACTTCCAGGTGAGGAGCACTCTTCTCCTAGGTTGAGACTTTGCAGACCCTACATCAGCCATTGACCCACTATTGAATGCAAAAGCATCTGTGCGGGGAGCACAGGACGAATGTTCCACAAAAATAAGTAATTTGTGACTGGATTCTTCATGCTCATGTTGAAAAACAAGAAGAACAAAGCTCTGCTTTTGATACATCAGCAAAGTCTTGCCCTCCAATCTGATCTAAAAGGTTTGGGAATACAATGGTACACGTGGATGAGATTGTGGATGAACCTTTTCTGAACTCATGATGAGTCTTTTGGGAAACTCAGTCTTGGCAACACATTCAGTGTCTTCAATAGGCTCAAACACAGGTTATTGTTACCTAGAAATTAGGCCTGCAGTGAGCAGTTTCTCATAATTAACCTAAGACACACTTCCCAAGCAACCTTGGGAAGAAGTCATTATTTCAGGGGACATAACCTGCCAAATGTAGGTGCTAATAATTATCCTGATAATGATTGGAAGAAGTTAAAGTTGTCTAGGAGTGGGAGCAAAGTCAGGGGGTAAGTATTCCAATAAGGTTTCTTATAGTAATAACTTGTAAAGAGGGGAAAAACCCAACTTTTTATATTTTAGCATGAAGTTAGAGGTTACAAAAGTGGCTATACTTCAAATACAATGAAAAATATTAAAACAAGTCATCCTTGAGGGAGAAGGATGTCCCTCAAATGGGATTTTCATTTGTAGTTTCAGTATAAAGTAAGTGATAAATGGATCCCATCCCACTTGGGTGCTTGGTCTATCATCAGACCTTATTTCTAAAGGCAGAAATTCATACATTAATAGTATCTTGGATTGGGAGGTAGAGAGCATCACAGTTACCTAATAAGTACCTGACTAATAAAAACATCTCATAGGATACTTCATAGGACAACTAGGTGGTGCAATGGATAGAGTAAGGGGCCTGGAGTCAGGAAGACCAGAGTTCAAATTTGACCTCAGATGCTTGCTAGCTGTGTGACCTTGGGCAAGTAACTTAACCTCATCTGTAAAATGAGCTGGAGAAGGAAATGGCAAACCATTCCAGTATCTTTGCCAAGAAAACCCCAAATGGGGTCAAGAAGAGTCAGACACGACTGAAATGAAACAACAAGGATACCTCATGTGAGTTGTATGTGGGGTTTCTTTTTCAGGTATCAGTTGGAATAGATAGGCCTCTTTGGGCCCTTCTAACTCTGACCTTCTGCAATTCTATTTTGTGCAAGTCATTTGTATATGTGTTATCTCCCTCTTGCATATTCTAAGCTCCTTAAACAGAGATTGTGTCTTAGTCCCCATACAAATGACACCATGGATTCCTGACACATAGAAGTATGTGTGAGGGGTCCTAGAGAATATACAAATGACTATCTATAGCAAAGCAGGCTAGAACTCTTCGCAAATGGCTTTTTTAGGGGCAGTTAAGCGGCGCAGTAGATAGAGCACTGGCCCTGAAGTTAGGAGGACCTGAGTTCAAATCCAGCCTCAGACCAAACACTTGACACGTACTAGCTGTGTGACCCTGGGCAAGTCACTTAACCCCAATTGCCTAAAAAAAAAAAATGGCTTTTTTGAGTTGGATTGGCCCCTACCAATCATTACCTAATAACCAATATTAACTTGTTCTCACTTAGCTAGCTTGGTAACTGAATAAAGGATAAGTGATAGCTTGTCATGCAGACTCTCAGTTTTTCTGTCTGGTAAAGTCTGAGAAAGCATGCCACAGACATGAAAAGACTCTAGAATAAGAACTTAATGGAGAGTTTTGTATATAACAGAGACTCAGTAAAAGTTTGCTAAGTTAAGTGGATGTTTTCCTTAATTTTCAAGTATCATGGCAAGATGGTTAATCACTTTGTTCCTTAGCATCTCCATCTCTAGAATGTTTACAAACAATGATGAAAATTAGGTTAGACAGATCACATTATATATCATAATGAGCTTCAAAAGGATATGTGACCTAATATAAAAGGTCATATCATAAGCAAATTAGATGAGAAGGGGAAGAGATAGCTTTCCTAACTATGGCTAAGGGGAAGATTCTCAACTAAACAAGGAATAGAAGAGATAGTAGAAGATAATGATAATAGCAGCTAGCATTTTATAGCGCTTTAAAATTCGTAATATACACACACAGGCCAGTGTCTGGCACAGAATAGAGACTTAATAAATGTTTATTAATTTATTCTGTAACCTCATGCAAATAGATAAATATATATATACCCACATATATGTAAATACATACACACATATATACTTATATTTACACACATGTATATATACACATGTACCTCTTCATTGTTCTTTGTGTGATGTTCATTTTCAATTATTCAGAAACTTTCATGCTCCATGGGCATGTAGTACTAGTAGATTATTGATATTAAAAAGATGGACCTTGATTCTGGAAGGAGTTTAGAATTGTAGTCCTTCACACAGTTGTTCCTCTCTCTCCCTCCCTCCCTCTCTCCCTCCGTATATATATATATATATACACACACACACACACACATATATATACATACACACCCACACACATATCTGTATCTATCTGCCTATCTAGACATACATATACACATATGTATGTATATGGATATATTTAGTCTTGATATATAGCTATATATGTTATGTTGTTTTACGTATATTATGTAGTCTTGCTCTATATCCATATCTATATATCCATTTTTATATCTATCTGTCTATTACCAACTGGGAACTCTGAAGAAGAATGAAAATAAAAGATGGAATCATGGAAATGTATTATAAGAAGAGGAGATAGACTGGTCACATGGTAAGGGGGAGAGAAAGCAGGTGAACTGTCTGAGTGATCCACTGGTATCTTCTGGATGTCAGGAGCAAATGAAGAAAGCTTCTGGCACATTTGGCGGTCCCTCTGTGGTGTATTTATGGAAGAATATGGACCATGAAATGGATAGGATGGGCAGGAATGGATGGATTTGTGGCCTTTATTCTTGGAGGAAACATTCACAATGATGAGATCAAAGGTCAAGGTTTCAGTGCAGTGCTATTCCCATCTTTTACCTCTCTCTTTTGCATCCTACTCACCCCATCTACTTTTCCAACCATGCATATTATTGGTATCCTTTATGGCCATGCCTTTCATCTTACGTAAATCATTTCTGGTAAATGCAAAAGTTGTGAAATGACAATTCATCTATTGAAGAGGAAAGCTTTTCTATAGAATACACGTTTTAAGTTTGTTAATTTATTACCCACTTTAAATAAAGAGGTAGAAATGCATACCATTTTTTTTTTTTAGATAAAGAGCCTTCCAGTGAATCCCTCTTTCCTTTTTGTCCTTAGGTTTTAGCTATCTGAAGATTTTGTTCACTGGTTTGAGCAGGTTTAGGGTAATTACTGTTGCTTTCAGTCTTCATTACACAAGAAACATTACATGGCTGAAATTAATTGATAATGGAAACTAGAATAAAATAACCTTCAACTTGTAAAAACATTTCTACAAAATCTATAGAAAAAGGTGCTTAAAGGGTGAGTACTAAGGAAGAAAAGGAAGGTAAGCATTTCTTAAGTACCTACTATGTACCAGGCACTGTGCTAAACACTTGACAAACATCTCATATGATCTTTACAACAACTCTGTGATGCTATTATGCTGTGGTGCTATTATAATTCCTATTTTATCATTGAGGGAACTGAGGTAGACAGAGGTTAAGTGACTTGTTTAGGGGCATACAGCTAGTAAATGTGTCTGAGACCATAGTTGAGGGCAAGTCCTGAGGCTACATCTTCCTGACATCAAGTCTAATGCTTCATCCACTGTGATGTCTAGTTGTACTAAGGAGCATAAATATTGAATACATTTATCTGACCCTTAAATCTATTCATTTCTAAATTTGAGGTTAGAACATTGAAACTCCCACTTTTCTTTTTTTTCTTCATCACAATTCCACCATTATCATTCTAAAATAAATATCTTGGTGAAACAAATTAGTTTTAGTAGGAGTAATTTTGTAGGTTGGATTAGGTTAAAAATGCATTTCTGACCTCAGAATGCCTGAAATATTTATGAGGAAGAGAGAAATAAGAGGGTGATTTTTGATATCTTGATTGGTATAACTAGCCTGCTCTGTTTATAGGCTCTAAATCATTTCTCTGTTTTAGATGAAAACCAATGTCAACTTGAGCCCTATAATGACCAGTGATCATAATCTGGAAGGCAGTTGAGCTGTGAGAATAGGAAGGCAGCAACTGAAGCCTATATTACTAATAAAGGCCTAAGGCTCTCTCCTACCATGAGGTTGATTGTGAGATCCCAGATCTCTGGACCTCTAAATAGACTTTAATGCTGACACTGAAGAGTTAAGTCTCTTGACAGGAAACAGTGTAAGAGATCCAGGTGAAACCCTGTTGTGGCACAGCTATGCATCACTGGGTGACTGCCAGCTGGGTGCCTTCCTATATGTTTGTGTCTACTTGGGTTGCAAGTGCCCCTAGAAAGTTTTGTCCATTCAGTGGTGTGTCAGCCTGCCTTAGGGGGCCATCTCCAGTCATACTGATCTGTATCTTGCTACTGGACCTATATGGCTTAGGAGGATAAAGTGAGGCTGGTGACCTTGCACAGCCTTCCCTCCCTTAAATCCAATTCACTTGCAAGTCATGGAATCATTTTCCTCATGTCATGGTCCTCTTCAAGAACCAAGGACAAACAACAATGACATCAGGCTGCCTTAAATCTCAGTGGCCCATCCCATTTGTCTACTCTACATATATCACAGCTGTGTCACAAAGGCAGAAGGCTCATAGGACGATAGAGTTAGAGATGCACTTTGCTATTGTTGAGAGTGCTGTATCTGGAGTCAACAATCCTGGGCTCAGATCTCCCCTCCAATATTTACTGCTGCTGTTTGACACTTGAAGCCTGTCATAATCTACAGTGTACCCCTCCCCCGACCTTTGCAGTCTTTTTACACCTTACAATGCTCCTTCCAAGTATTCTGAGTTCCAATGACACTGGTCTCTTTGCTGTTCTTCTAACAAGATATTTCATCTCCTGACTGGGCATTTTCACTGACTGTCCTATGCATGGAATGCTCTCCATTCTTATCTCTACCTCCTGGCTTCCTTCAAATCCCACTGAAAATCCTATCTGCTATAGGAAGCCTTTACCTCTCCCTTTTAATTTGAGGGCCTTCCCTCTGTTGATTATTTGCAGTTTATCCTGTATAAGCTGGTTTGTACATGAATGTTTACATCTTGTATCCCCCCTCTGTGAGAACAGAGACTATCTTTTTCCTTTCTTTGTATCCCCAGCACTTAGCACAGTCTGGGGTACAGGTAGAGACTTAATATACGTTTATTCTATTTTTAAGTGACTTGTCCAAGTTT
Organism: Vombatus ursinus; assembly: GCF_900497805.2. Taxonomy (NCBI): domain Eukaryota; kingdom Metazoa; phylum Chordata; class Mammalia; order Diprotodontia; family Vombatidae; genus Vombatus; species Vombatus ursinus. The sequence goes on from NW_020954576.1 coordinate 13,198,408, forward strand.
CCATAGGCAATATGTACTTTATTTTTTCCACTTAATAGTATTTTATTTTTCCAATTATATGTAAAGATAGTTTTCAACATTCACTTTTATAAGATTTTGAGTTTCAAATTTTTTCTACACCCCCTCCTTAAGATGGCAAGCAATCTGATATAGGCTATACATGTATAATCATATTAAACATATTTCCACATTAGTCATATTGTGGAAGAAGAATCAGAACAAAAGGGAAAGACCACAGGAAAAAAAGGAAAAATAGTATGCTTCCATCTACATTCAGACTCTGTAGTTCTTTCTCTGGATGTGAATAACATTTTCCATCATGAGTGTTTGGGAATTGTCTGTAATAAGTGATTGACTGACTTTGTGACTATGCACAAATCACTTAACCTCTCTCGACTTCTATTTCTTCAATCACACAACGAACGGGTTGGACTACTAGATATTCTTAAAAGTTCATTTAATTTTTCAATTGATTATTTAAATACACCCATTTTATGGAGGTTTGAGGGGTTAAATGACTTACCCAAGATCACACAGGTGAGTGTGGCAGAGCTTGACCTCAAACCCAGGTCACTCAAATACAATCACTCCTTCTACTGCTTCATGGTGCATCCCTTTCTTACAAATAAAGTTTAAATATTTTTTTTCTTCCAGCACTACTTTTGACAATTATCTTTTGAGATGTCCATTTTCCAGGGCAAGGGTCATGATATAGGATCCATGAACTTAAAAAAAAGGATATCTGCTGTGATTCAATATAATTTATTTCTTTTACAATCTTATGTATTTTGTTTCATGTATTTAAAAACATTATTCTGAGAAAGGTCATGATACTGGCCAAGGGGTCCATGATAGAAAAAAAGGTTAGAAACACCTGCTGTAGTGTGTCTTTCATTCATTTAGTCCTTTCTCTCATGCCCAACTTTTTCTGACTCTATTTGGGGTTTTCTTGACAAAGATATTGGAGTGGTTTGCCATTTCCTTCTCTAGCTCATTTGACAGAGCAGGAAACTTAGGTAACATGGTTAAGTGACTTGCCCAGAGTCACACAGCTAGAAAGTATCTGAGGTCAGATTTGAACTCAGGAAGATGAGTCTCCCTGGCTCCAGAACCAGTACACTATCCACTGCGCAACTTAGCTCTAGTGTGTAGTTATGCCAGTTTTTGTAGAATTTTTAAAAATAGAGGTTGGGGTACTCTGATTGCAACATCAGTACCACTGTTGCCACAATTCTGAGGAGACAGGACTTTCATTACACTAAGCAATTCACACGAGGGACTGTGATGAACTAAAACCAGCCAATGCATCAGTAACTCCCATAGGAGCTAAATGTACACAGCCTTGTTGGGATGGGCCAAATGCCCATTAGGTGTATGTAGAAAGACAGCTCATACTCCTCCTGGCCCAGAGAGAAAGAGACAGGGAGAAGAATTGTGAGAACTTGATTAATATCAAACACGCTCAGAGGCGGAGGATAGTTAAGCTGTAGCCTCTAGAATTTACAGCTGATGCCAATATTGCTACAAAGACCAAAATCTCTTCCTCCAGTAGAATGAATGCATGAAAAAAATCATTTATTAAGCACTTACTTTGCATCATGCCTTACATACTGGCAACATAAATACGAAAGTGAGACAATTCTTTTCATAAAGGGTCTTAATCCTGGTGGGGACCAGGGAAGGGGGCTTTGTTTTGAAGACTGACAGCCATAGGGCAGTCAATATAAATGCCCTTTCCAGAATCAGTGGTAGTATTGATTTGTTTACTATTCCCAGAACAAGAGAAGGAGGAAGGGAATACATGAAGCAGCAGGATGAGATGTAGAAGAGAGAACATGGTTTAGTATGGCTAAATATAGTGGGCTAGGAGTGTTTGTAATTACTCATTTACCAATCAAGACAGCTGGTGGTAAGGTGGGGGTGTCATTCTGAGGTTGAGTGGGATTAACTTCCCCAGGGCCTGGGCTTTTGTTCCTGGAAACCCAGTTCAGATGTTGATGATTTAGATGAGGAAAAGGAAGGCAACTGCTCAGAGGGCGAAAGCCAACATGTGGTGACACGAGACAGCTGTCAGGCAAGTGTTCCCTAAACTGGTATCAGATAAGATGCTTTTACCAAGTATAAGTTCTGTCCATCACCAGAAGGGATAGTGGAGAGCCAGGTGAGACTGCTTTGTGGCAGATCCATGAAACTCTGGGGAATCTGGTTAACGGGGGCAGTGTTCCCTGGATATTTGTTTATATTCCAGCATACTGTATCCTCCTGGGAAGACTTGGGCTTTGTGGTGAGGTGTTTAGGTACATTGTACACCAGATATTCAGTTAAGTGATAGATCTGTGTTGTGTGATCAAGATGAATACTTGACAATACCTTCTGACTCTTTCCTGGTTCTTTCATTAGATTTTGAATTCCTTGAGAGCAGGGGCTGGTCTTTTTTTGTTTTTTTCCTTTTTTTAATCCCCAGGATTTAGCATGGTGCCTGGCACTTTTATTATCATTATTATTCATAGTATTATTTACTAACCACATGTACTTATTAAATTCTAGGTGACTGATCAATTCAGGTATGACTGTATTAGAGGTGGTAGCATCCTTCCATGATGTGTTGAAAGCAGAGAAAGGTCAACACATCAACACACACGCAAATTTGTGAGACCAACAGTTGAATCCAGGCACATTTACTGCCAGACTTTTTAATCTTCAGATCCCCATTTTTTTACAGTCGAACTCTCACGTAATTTTTTTTAAAAAATGTGGTTTGCTCCTTAGTTCTCTAAGGCTAGAAAAAAAGATCTTTTCTAAGTTCTTTGGCAGCAAATAATTCTTTTCAAATATATCATGAAATCATAAGGCTTTTTCTTTGGCTTCACTGCCTCAAGGATTATTGATTTCATCAGGGATAAACTTTTTCCACCTGTGCTTGTAGCTACCCCTGTATACCTTTATAAGTAGATACATACATCACCGTAGCCCCCATAGTTGGTCATTCATTGGCTAGTTCTCTGGTGGGAGTCCTCTTCAAATTTAGCTAACTTGATCCTGCACAATAGATACACACTTTATTTTGGGGCCCTTTCTTAAAATCTCTTTAGCTTAGTAGGGTTTGCCAGAACTTGTTTACTGACATCACAATCTTCAGCAACCGAGAAGGAAGCATTGGAAGAGATCTTTTTGGAAGACTGACTACTAGCAATAATTAGATTTAAATTGTTCAGTAGTCAATTAAGATTTATTAAGCACCTACTATGTTTTGGGCACTGTGCTAAGTGCTAAGGGTACAAAGGAAGAGAAAAGACAGTCCCCTGCTCTCACAGTCCAACATGGGGAAATAGCATACAAACAGCTGCACCAGAAAGCTGATTATAGGATAAATTAAAGATAATCTCAAAGAGAAGTCACTGACATCTAGGAGGTTTAAGAAAAGCTCCTTGTAGAAGGTGAGATTTAGCTAAGACCAGAAGAATTCCAGGAAAGTTAGGAGGTAGATATGGAGGAATCATGGAATTTCTGAAATGGGGAGTAGCCAGTGAAAATTCCTGGAGTCAGATAGGAAATTTCTTGTGTCAAAAAAAGCAAGAAGGCAGTGTTAGTGGATTTCAGGTTAGGTGGGGTTTCGGGGAATGCTGAAGGAAAGGAGGTATAAGGTGTAAGAAGTCTGGAAGATGGAAATATTGGAGAGAGCAGGTTATGAGGGTTTTTGAATGCCAGAGAATTTTATTATTTGATCCCAGAGGGGATAGGGAGACACCGAAATGTATTGAGTGTGTATGTATCTGGGTGACATGGTCAGACCTGTGTTTCAGGAAATCACTTTGGCATCTAATTGGAGGATAGACTGGAGAGGGGAGATTCTCATGGCAGTGAGCCCAACCAAAAGGTTATTGGAATAGTCCAGGCATGAGGTGGTGACGACCTGTACCAGGATGGTAGCAGTGTCAGAGTAGAGAAGGAGGCACAGAGGAGAGATGTTACAAAGGTTTTTTGTGGTCATCTTGAAATAGCTACCTGTTTAACTGCTATGGAATAAGTTCTATTTTTTTTCATTTTCCACTGCTTTGTTGTCTAACCTTTAACACATACACTCAAAACACACGGGGGAAAAGAAAAGGAAATCAACTCAACAGAATTACTTTTTTTTTTTAAATGATAAACCACTTTAGACTTTGCAAATTTTTCGTTATTTAAAGTCATGAAACACCATCATTAGCTGCTCAAAACCATCCCTTTAGAAATCACATCTTTAAATATAAATGATGCATATGGGAAGGCAGCAGCAAGCGATTGTTAGCTTGGCACTGTCACCATGATGGCTTGGCTATGCAAATGGCTCTGCCTGCTTTATACTCTTTTCCTAGCTATCCTTATATATATATGTATATACAGAACCATAACTAGCATTTTTAATCTCTTGGAATAAACTTCAGAAGTCACATCCTGGGGAAGAAGCATGAATGGTGCCCTCAGATCAACTTTTAAAGATGAATTCAGCGGGGGCAGTGATGCAGAGACCAGTATGTCAGAAAAGAGGTGCTACTGCCCTGGAGTTCAGCAGCCATCCGGACTTTTTGTAACTGATTAACCGGTGATTCTCACTGATTATTCTTGCTAAGTGCGGTATGCAGTTTTTTTTTCCCTAGCATGCTCAAGGAGGGTCAGTGCTATCAGTACCTGCTCAATTTTGGTCCCCTGGGGAAAATCTTCAGTCATCCCTCCCTAGTTATGGAGCTCTGTGTGTATTTGCAAACACGTATGATATGTGGACACATTAGCTAAGCTTAAAACCTTTCTATCAATGCCAAAAATCAAATTCCTTTTTCTCATGCCTTATAAAGCACACATTTTTGAAGGAAAAAATATCAAGCATAAGAAAAGAGAATTATGATATTCTCCCTTATTCTAAATATGACATGCTGTATGTTTGAAGAAAGAAGTGAAGAGAATGTGCCCACTTACTGTGAAAAGAAGGAAAGAATTTGTAGCCCTGTGTTTTCTTATTTTTCTTCCAAGAGTCAGATTTTCAACAAAATAACCATTGCTCCTGTAGTTCTTAATATGCAAATAAGATTGCATTTTGGCAATCTAGATATAAGACATTGTTTGATACTAGTTTAACCTAAGTCAGTAAACATTTATTAAACCCCAGCTATGTGCCAGGCCCTGTGCTAAGTAGGTTCTGGGGATGCAAAAAGAAGCAAAAGACAGTCACTGACCTCAAAGAACTCACAATCTAATGGAGGAGACAAAAGGCAGACAAAATGTGTACAAACAAGCTATTTACAGGGAAAATTGGAAATGACTAAAAGAAGGAAGGCACTTGAATTAAGAGGGGCTGGGAAATGCTTCCTGTAGAAGATGGAATTTTAATTAAGATGTAAGGCAAGTTAGGGTAGAAGAAGGTGGAGATGAGGTGGAAGAATGGCCTAGGCATGGAAGACAGCCAGAGAAAACGACTGGAGCTAAAGATTGGAATGTCTAGAGTTACTCTGTCAAAGGGACTAGTGTTACTGTATCAAAGAATATGGAGCGGAGAGTAAGGTATAAGAAGATAGGAAAGGTAAGGGGGTGCTAGGTTATGAAGGGCTTTGAATGGCAAACTGCGTCTTGCATTTGGTCCTGGAGGTAATTGGGAGCCATTGAAGTTTAAGTTGAGGGGTGGGGGTGAGGTGAAATGATTAGATCACTTAGTGGCTGAAAGGAGATTGAGGCAGGTAGACGCAACAGCAAGCTATTCCAATAGTTTAAGTATTAGTTGATAAAAGACTGCAGTACGATGGTTAGAGGAGAGAAGGCAGCATATTTGAGAGATGTTGCAAAGGTGAAATTGACAGGCCTTGCCAACAGATTAGATATAGGTGGTAAGATGTATAATGTGTAAGTCACAGTCATACCCTATTATGCCACTTTGTCTATATTCAGTCATTTGTTTTTTAAGTACTGTAACAGCTTCATCTTTCGAAGCTGCTTTTGAATGGCTTTTACATTAAGTAATAGCAACAAAAATCTTAACCCTGTGTGCCTCAGTTTCCTCATCTGTAAAATGAGCTGGGGAAGGAAATGGCGAACCATTCCAATATCTTTGCCAAGAAAACCCCAAATAAGATCACGGAGAGTTGCACATGACTGACAATAACTGAACAATAAACAAAAATCTGAAATACGTGCATTAAAATATGAAGCCTATTAATGAGTTGCATCAGGTCTCTCTTGTCTAACAGGTGATTATTACTCACTGACAATAGTGCTTTCTTAGAAACCCAAGCATGCAGCTAGATTTGATATAAGGGAATTCAATAGTATTTAAATAGTTATGAAATCAGCCTCAAACTTCTACAGAGCCAGGTTATGAGATGGTGATGTCCAATCCTCAGAATCCTGGGAGAATGGCAGACCATTTTAGAAAACGTAGATGCCATTATTATCTTCATTTAACAGATAAGAAAACTGAAGTTCAGAAAGGCTAAGTTAATAATAATAATGTTTATGTTAATAATAATAATGATGATGATTATGATAATAAGCATTCATATAGCATCTATTATGTGCCAGGCACCCTGCTAAGCATTTTGTAAATATTGTCTTACTTGATCCTCATAACAACACTGGGAGATATTTGCTACTATAATCCCCATTTCAAAGCTGAAGAAACTGAGACAAACAAAAATTAAAAATAACTTGCTTATGGTTACACAGCTGGTTAGTGTCTGAGGCTAGATTTGAAATTAGGTCTTCTGGGACTCCAGGTTCTGTGATCTATCCATTGCGACACCTAGCTCCTTCTATGACTTCCCACATGTTCACACAAATAGTCTAGTGGTAGAGGAAGGATTTGAATTTAGGTCTCTCCTGCCTCTGAGTCCAGAAATATTCCCACTTCCCACTACCACCTTCCATAATGGGAATGTTTGATTCAATAATTATAACTCCTTTCCCTGTGCTGGTTTATTTTCTGGACTCTTTCTTGGTGACTTTTCCTTCATTTCCACCCTCATTACATCTGTACAAATACAAGTCTGGCACCTTCAGAGAATAAATTGCTTTTGAAGGCAAGAGGTGACATGTCAGTAGCAGCTGGATCTTGAGATCCACCAGATGTCTTGCTTGTTACCTTTTTAGCAGTGCCAGGAGAGACTATCTAGAGATGGCAGTTCTAGTCCTGCCAGCTGCTCTCCTCACTCCAGATGGTTAAGCTGGATGGTTAGGCTGGAGGAGAATCATGCCCAGTATCATTATCCAAAAGTAATTTCTTTGTCATAATATAATAAAACCTCACTAATTGGACTAACTCAGGGAAAGGCCATTTGGGATCAGTAAAGAGTCTGAAGTATAGAAGATTTTTAATGAAATATCATTTCACAGTTTTAAAGTACACACATGTACTCGAGCTGCTAACAGAGCCTTTCCATGTAGAGGTCTTGCTTCTTCTACATTAAGGAACTGAATTGACTTAATTGTAATGAATAGCATCAAAAATTATGAACAGAGTTTTGCTTTAAGTAGGATAAAGAACAGTCTCTGACATGTAAAAAGACACATTATAGGGTAATGGCAGACAAAACCACTGCTAGATAAAGGAAGGGGAAAGAAATGTCAACTAACAAGAGAAAAAGTGGACTCATGTCTACTTTCTGATCATCAAAATTTTATTTTGGAGATTTGCTTTGCAAAGGAGTTTGTTTGGGCCTTTAGTGTAGTATCAACACAAAATATATATTTTTTAATTAAGAAAAAACACTGCAACTAAAAAGGAGGGAGAGCCTGTTTAAAAAGCCATACACACACCTTGCTCAGGCAGGACTGGATAGTGTCAGAAGATAATCATAGGATCATAGTTTTGAATCTGAAAGGCTCTTCATAAATCATTTAGTTCACTTCCCCCATTTCATAGATAAATCAATGGAGGTCCACAAAGGTTAAGTGACCCAAAGCGTTAAAGCCAGGATTTTTGAATCAAGGTTCTCAGATTTCAAATTCAGGGGGTTTACCTCCAGATTGTCTCGGTAAAGAAAGAAGGTACAAGTTAGCATCTGATGATGTCTTATCAGTTATGATAGAAAGGAAAAGAAAGAGGCAAGAAACCACTAGCTGCTGAATTTCTTAAGGGAAGCTTTATAGTGGAGGACATTTACAGATTAAAATTAGGGTACTGAGAAAAATATGTTAATTTCAGATCAGATGGTAGCTGTGCAGGTATTGCTGGATAATTTGGTTACCAGGAAAAGGGAAAAAGCCCAGGAAGAAGCTTGAAAAACTAGAGAGAATTTACATATACATGTATGTGTATTTATGTGTGTGTATGTATATATGTGTATGTATGTATATGTGTGTGTGTGTTTGCTTTGGAGTGTCCTATACAGCACATAGGCAGCAAACAGCAGTTTTTGTGCTAGTTTGCAACAAGAGTGATAAAGAACTGAGAATTTCTTTTTTATAAGCATGGAAGGCAAGTGACCCTGCAGAGATTTTATTATGTTTGTATTTCTTCCAGTGGCAAGTTGCAACTATCTGTGCAAAAAGCTGTATGTTGTTCTGCCTCCTAGAGGCGATGTGTCTCTCTAATCTGGCTGAAAATAGGGTTTAAGAAGAAACAAATCAGAATATAAGAGGATAAGATGGGATCAGGATCTGTGTCATGATGTTGAAGAAGACAAAGTTATGGTACAGAAGAAATGGGAAAACCACTTAACTGCCAAAGCTTTGCTTTGGGTTTGAGGCTCTTTGTAAACAGAATTATTGTTTGTTCGTCTTTCGCTCTTGAAGAGGACCAATGACACCAGGAAAGTGATGTCTTGACTTGAAATCGGATTGGATTTAAGTGAGGCAGAGCTGTACAAAGCCATGGGAGTCCAATGGCAAAACATAGGTCAGGATGACTGGTGATGGCCCCCGGATGCAGTGGGACACCGTGGCCTTTTTAAACTAAGGTCTTTCCCGGGTCTCAGTTTGTCTGAAGCAATGGGCATTCAGTGATTAAAGCCTAGTGGTGCTGGACTCTGAGGAGAAAGGTTAGCATTGTGTTTCGACAAGCCGCCATGAAGCAACGAGGACATTCTAAGCACTATTCAAGCATTGTTAAGAATTGTGTGGAAATAAGGTGACTGGGGTATTTAATGAGTGAGTGAAAGGGTGACTAGGGATTACTGGTGAACATTAAGGCTGACTCTTGCCTTTGATTCCTTTTTTTTCATTGCAAATTAGGTTGTCTGAAAAGTAGGGATGGCAGGTAGGAAGGTACATTCTCAGATAAACCTCTGTCTCTGGAGGGGAATGGCTCAGTTCGTCCACCTGCTGTCTAGACTAAAGTAAGCAGGGTGGGCAGTGTTATTAACCTATGATGTGGGTCCAAATCCCTCCTGATACTTTCTGTGTGAGCCTGGGCTAATCACTTAACTGCCCCAGGTCCAAATTTTCTCGCTTTCTTATAAAATGAAGGTGGTGTATTTGATGGTCTTTTAAGTCCCTTCTACCTTTAAATCTGTGATTTCTCTCCCAGCCGCTAGTGAGCTGTGGCCAAGCAGGAGCTCAGTCATTCAAACAATAAACATTTGTTAAGCACTTATTATGCCAGGTACTGTGCTAAGTGCTGGAGGTTACAAAGAAAGGCAAAAAACAGTCCCAGGTCTCAAGGAGCTCACATTGCCCTGTGGTAGGGGAGGTGGTAATGCTAAGACCATTTGTACACAATTCATGTATCCAATTCTAAATTCTAAAATGATTGTTGTTAGTTCACAGATTGAGAGCATAAGTGGACCTTAGAGGTGATCTAGGACCACCTCATCATTTTACTGGTGAAATAACTAAGACCCAGAGAGATTAAATGATTTATTTAAGTAGTAACTAGCAAAGCTAAGTATCAAAACTAGGTTGTCTGCCCACAACTCCAGCACTCTTACTAGTATAAGCAGAATGTGATGAGACTGACTCATCACCATAGGGTAAGTTTTGGGAGCCCCAGAAATAATAATCAAGCAGTCACCTGTTCTCCATGGAATGATGATGAGGATCTATCTGGATTCTGCCAGGAGGGAAGAGGCATTGATTTTTTTACCCCAAAAAGGGATTTTTTTTTGGAAAATTTTTTTTTGTCTTTTTATATATATCCTTTCTTACAAAACAGTAATATTCCATTAAAAATTCTAATTCGGGGAAACAACACTCACTGGTGAGTGGTCCCTGGAAAGGGATGTTTTCATTTAGAAAGTCTCTGGTTTGGTTTGTTGAGTCCAAGGGGAGTAGATGGATGTACTTTTCAAAGTAGCTAAGAGAGTAAGTACTGTTTTGTTTATGGTTCCAGGGCTGGGAAAGGAAGGTGGGAGAAGGCTAATCTCTTGCTAGCCAGGAGATGGTGAAACAACTTCATTCACAGCAAATCAATACAGTCAAAACTACATATGTTTGTTATAGGCAACTATAGTGTTGCCTATAATTTTAGTACATAGAAATATTTGATTATGGAGATAAGCACTTTATTTGCAGCTGCCTAGGAAGACCTCATTTATTCACGAGTGTGGCCCTTAAAAAGGAACAGTGCAAGTTAAACCTGGCAGACAAGCAGGACAGGTGAATAATATCAGATATTACTGGAATGTTTGTCAGGGACAAGGTACCTGGGCTCGTTAATTAGAGGAAGAGAAGAAGGAACACTTTTAGTTAAGTTGGCAGGATTTTAGGAGGAGGGATAAGACCAAGGACAGGTGTTGGGTGGTTCTGTCATGGCTGGATGGCCACTGGCAGAAATATAGTGGAAGGTTCTTTGGTCATAGGGTGGAGCCAGGGTGGGGCACAGATTGGCACAAATGTGTTATTACCAGGGTGTGGTCTCAACCAGAGGGGCCAAGAAAATGAAATGTCAAGGAAGGAGATTAATTCAAGATAAAGATCGTGATTTGTTCAAGAGAGGTAGATTGCATGATATACACAGTTCTTGCTGTTGAGGGCTGTTATTTAATTAAAAAAAAAAGTGGTCAATCCTGAGTGGGAGAAAGCTTCTTAGTTTTAATACAACTTTGCTAATGAGGGGAGAATGTGATGGTGGACAGTCTTGATATTCTGAGGCACAGTATTTTGGGGTTTTTTGGATCAGGGACTCCTTCAGATCGGTCACAGAAAGAGTTCTATGTTCTCGGAGTGAATGGAAGCTGGATTTGGAAGGGACATACAATCTTCTGAGTCCCCAGGGCTGTCACGTCTCATTCAACTTCCCAACTCCTGGAGCGAAGGCTCAAGTTGTGAGGCAGTGATATTTAGCTTTATAGAGAGGAAGATATCACCGGCACCATTTACTTTTTGTCCTGGGGGAGGGATTTGTACAATCATTAAACTCTGAAATTTGCATTGCTAAGTATTCAAATAAATCTTCTTCTTCTGGGGTTTTCCCCTATTTTTAAATCATTTGTTATAGATGTTACCTCATTTAACTTTTGCATTGTCCTTTGAATGCTAAAATGATGTAACTGACCTCCTACCACAAGAATGTGTGGTCTGAATTGATTTTCCAGTAACAGAGGCAGACTTTCCTGAGACATAGAAATGTTTTTTTTTCTGGATCTCCTTGTGACAAATGACAGACTTTTGGGAAATAATTAAGTGGACTTAAGCCGACACTCTGAAACTTAGGGGAAAAAGAAATATTTCTTTAGTAAGAAATGAATTGTGTTGGTAATTGTCATAGGGATCACAGCAGGAGATTTAGGGCTAGTGTACAGGCTGGCTCCTGAATGTGGGGATACTTGGTCACGTAGAATATGAATGGATATTGGGAGATATTAGGGAAATATTGGAATTCCAGCAGAAGTGGAAGATGACTACTCAATTCACTAGAGCTCCTGATGTGATCCTTCTGAACCAATGTTGGGCATGAAAAAAAATCAAACAGTTGCGTGGCCAATAATTAAATCAGTGACTGGGTTGAATAACATCTGGGATCTCTACCAAGAGGCTTTGTGTTGTTAACAAAGCTTCCCAAATGAATTGTGCCTTTAAATATGAAGTTTAGAACTTTAAGGGGTAGCCCCTTTTGGGAGAGAGAGCCTCTGGTCTAGATTTAAAGGGCCCTGATCACTTAAAGAGGGCCTGCTTTTGTTGCAGTCATATATATCTTACATTTCTTAGCCCAATAGTATTCTGAGGAGGCCCTGCTACACATTCAGGTTGCCTTAGTCAAAATTTCCCCAGAATTCCTGGTATTATCACTATTTTATCTCCTGGGGTCAGGGCCAAGAGAATAGTAATGGATATTATTGGGGTCTTTCCATATGAAGACCTTGATTTCGTTTTTAATCCACTAACATCATGTTGAAATGCCTCATTAGCTGTTCCAAATGTCCTGATTGCTCTCCCACCTCACCTTTGCTACTTAGTTTCCTTCAAGATTCATCTCTAATTTCACTTTATTAAAATATCCTTTTCTAGCTGCTCCCCAGCCCCCATCCTGGCCCTGATAATGTCTTTACTCTGAAATTACCTTCTATTTTACTCTGAACATACATCTTGTTTGCATGTACTATAGTTATTTGCTTGTTGTCCCTCCCATTAGGATGTGAGCTCCTTGAGGGCAGGAACCATGTTTTACCTCTGTGTCCCATGTGCTTAAGCACAATGCCTGGCATGTAATAAGAACTTAATGATTGTTGGCGGATTAAAAGGAATTGAGTTCAATTTTATACTACCACTCATATAAAGGACAGGATACATTTAAAGTATAGGATGACATTTAGTAATTTTCTCAAGATATGCATAGAATTATATTCTCCTTCATGAGAATATAAAGTCCTTGTGAGTAGGGGTTGTTTTATGCTTTGTACTGGTATATGCCTGGCATATAGGTGCTTAATAAATATTCATTGACTATTTGATATTCCAAAGTCAATTACGGATTATGTACGTTGATACCTAAAACATTAACTTCCTATTTTTTTCTTTTTCAGTTCATAGAGAAGTACCTGTTTTCTATATCATGTTTCTGTGCCATTCTGAATCTGTTGCCTAGTCCCTGACCAAAAGTAATTTTGTTTTGTATAATGCCTGTTGAATTGACTGCAGAAAATAAATGCTAAATAATATATTCAATGTCAATTTGCTTTAACAAAATTTCTAGGACTCAGTAATCATGTTGTGTTTGTCAAATAAAATATCTCATAGGAACCTTCCTTATTATTCATTTAAATCACAAAGCTTTAGACCTGAAAAAGGTCTATAGGTATTACATTGCTTATCTTCTTCCCTACACGCATCTAAGTGTCTAGAGGTAGACTACCTAGGAAGAAAGAATCTCTCCATATTTTAAAGCAAAGAGCAGCCTAAGTCACTTTTCTAGGGCCATGGTTCAAGGACATGGCAAAAGATAAGAACATTGTCTTGCCCAGATATGCTGATTCTTAATAATTTTCACCCTCATTCGTACTTGCCAAGAATTGATAAATTAATCATGCTGAGTGTTGAAAACTTTGTCATTATTTTCAAAACCTGAATGCTTCCTCAGATAAGAAAGGAGGCATCTTCTACTGTAACAACCAGTCACCCAATTTATTGTTATGAATATGGTTGTTATTTTTGTGATAGAAAGGAATAAGTAAAAGTTAAGATTGAGTTAGTATTTCATTGTTTGTGAAGCTGTTTGTAATTGCTTATTAGTCCTTATAAGGACATAGTGCCTCCTGTCAGGTGGGTCTTTTCATTATTTGGGAGACTTGTGAAGAAGATTAATAAAGTTACTTCCTTTAGGATACAACTCTAGAATATGGAAGAAGCTTTACAAAATTCTCTAAATCCTATTGTCAAGTTTGGATTTCATTCTCTTAGTCTCCTGGTCAATTCTTATTTCTGAAGATCTGTTACATATAGGGAAAACATTGAGGTTCAAATGAGATAACATATGTAAAGCACTTTGTAATCCTTAAAAAATTATATAAATGGTAGCCATTATTGAGCATCATACTTCTGGTAAATTTTCTGGAGGTAGAGAATGAAATGTTTGGGAGTGGGTAGTGGTGGCTGTTTAAGGCTATCCAGACTTTCCTTGTGTAGAGGATGGAGGTTAGAAGAAAGATAGTAGAGGAGACCTAAGGCTGGGTACCACCATTCTCACACTGTGAGTATGGGCAGTGCTGTTCCTTGGCATTAAGTGTCATATACATCCTCACCAAGCAGTTTAGAAAAGCTAATGCTGTATTTGAGAGTTTGGATAGGAGTTACTCATACTGTAGTTACAAACCCCCAACTTATCCAGAACTTATTTATGCTGCTGGACTTCTCCTCTCCTTTTAGTGTTCAGTCACTAAGTAAATTTCTCCTGTTGGGATAAATTGTGCTTAGACAAAGGGCACTACTGCTGTTGATTGACTCAAAAGTCTAAAGGAGAAGAGGTAATCACTAGGGGATTTGGCTTTATCCTCTGATTCATATGTATAGGAAAAAGAAAATTAAGCCTGCTGTGCCTTAGTAAGACGTTCTTGACAGCATTCCCTTGGGTATCCCTAATGTACTACCACGGAACTCTATTCAAGAATAAAAAACTAGGAATCCATCCAGCTCACTTTAGATGGCCTCTCAAGCTAAAACCTGTACCTTTTCCTAACCTCTCTCTTTCTGTTGAGAGCAATACCATCCTTTCAGTTACCCAAGCTTACAACTTGGGAGTCATCCTTAATTTTCCCTTCTCTTTCATCTTCGATGTCGGGTCAGTCACCAATACTTCTTGGTTTTTATCTTCATGGCATCTCTCAATATCCATTTCTTGCTGCTGTTGACACAGCTGCTATTCCAATCTAGGTCCATATCACCTCTCACCTGAACTATTGTGGTAGCCTCCTGATTGGTCCTCCTGCTTCCAATTTCTGCCCTTTCCAATCCATTTTCCACATAGCTACCAAACGGATATTCTCAAATCACAGAGTTGACCATGCTACTTCCCTGATCAAAAGACATCAGTTACTCCCTTTTGCCTTTAAGATAAAATACAAGCTTCTGTTCAGTATTTAAAATCCTTCTGACTCTATCACTAATCTGTATTTCCAGACTAGCTACTCATTTGTCCCCTTCAATCATTTTACTTTCCAGCTACCTTGTCCACCTGGTATTTCCTACACATGACACTCAATCTTCTGCATTTTTGCCTTTGCACAGACTCCTGGCTGTTCCACAAACAAGATGTCCCATCACTCAGCTCCATGAATTTTCTCTGGCTATCCCTCATGCCTGGAATGTTCTCCCTCCTTTACTCCAAGTCCTGACCTCTCTGGCCTCCTTTAAGTTCCAACTAAAATCCTACCTTATATAGGTAACTTTCTCTAACCTCTCTTAATTTCAGTGCTTTCTCTCTTTTAATTATTTCCTATTTATCCTGACTATAGCTCTCTTGCTCGCTCTCTCGCGCTCTCTATGTACGTGTGTGTATATATGTACATATATGTGTGTATGTACACACATATGCTGTCTTCCCCATTAGATTGTAAGTTCCTGAAGGGCAGGGACTGTCTTTTGCCTCTTTTAGTACACCCAGTACTTAGCAGTGTCTGGAACATAGTAGGCACTACTAAATAAACAGTATGTTTATTGATTGCACAAATGACTGTAATGCTTTCCCTCCTCACTTCTACCTATTGGGAACTCTAGTTTTATTTACCTCTATAAGGGCCTTTTCTGATTTCCCCTGACTTTAATGAGCCCCCTCAAAATTACTTTGTATGCATTTTGTTTGTAAAGAATGTCCCAAAAGTCTCAGTGTAGTTTTAAGGTTATGAAACTTAAAATTTATTTGTCTCTGAATGTATTTCCTCTCATTGGGATATAAGCTCCTTTAGGGAAAGAATTGTATCACTTATTTTATCTCTCTATCCTTAATTCCTATCTTGCTAAGTGACACATAGTGGGTACATAAAAATTCCAGCAAAATTGAATTAAATAAGGGAATTTTAAAGCAGGAATGTAATCTTGTATATGTGTATATGTATATATGTATATGTATACACACACATATATGTACATACACACACAAAATACGTCTAGGTGCTTAGCTCATCACCAGGGGATATACAGACAGACTCATTTTTATAAATATTCCCTTCCAAATCAGACTAAAGGTAGCTATTTTGGGAATTCTTGAAGAGAGTTACCCAAGCTGAAAATCTGGCACATCATTCACTTATTCCCCAACAGCATACTTCATCATTTCAGCTGTTTTTAATTGCCGAGTTGAACTGATTAGTGTTTCTAAAGCTTGAACAGGTTATTGACATGCAAACATCAGGTAGGAGGATAAGGAATAGGTCATGGTTTGTTATGTTTTTTATACTTGACATCTCCTTAATTCAGCTATATAATTGCCATAGAATGCCTTAGGGGCACTACCTCTGCAAATTGCTATGTATATCAATTACTATCAATTTATCAAGCATATTTTTAATGCCTCCATGAGCACAAGAAAATAAATTTTCAAGGAGTTTAAAATGATCTACACTAGCACTGAGCTGGTTCACATTAAAAAAAACCAACCCAATTTTATTTCTTTTTCCTTTTACGCATTTTTAAATATTTTAAAATATTTTTCCTTTTGTATTTTGATACACCAGTGATCTCTTTTTATGCAACTCTTGTCCATTTCTTTCCATAAATCCTCCACAAAAGATTCACTTCACATACTGGGAACCTTTCTCTAGATCCCTTATTGTCGTTGTTCATTTTCAAAGAGGACCAATGACCTTATGGGATACGTCTTATCTTGTGTGTGAATTGGACTTAAATGAGACAGATTTGCACAATATCATCCCTTGTCTGTAGTCAACATCAGTATTTGGGCTATCCATTGTTTATCCATTACTCTGTCTACCTCTCCTTTTTCAGTCATGGGTTTTTAATGGTATTTTTTATAGTATTCATCCCTTGCGGTTCTTCATTGGTAATACATTGTATGCTATTCATGCCTACCATATGCCTCTCCATTGCCTTTTGGGTAACTCATGTACTTAATTCTTTGTAGACTGTGGTATTCCATAACTCAGCCATAAAACATCATTGGAAAAATGTGTTTTAAATAAAGATAAGTTATAGTTTCAGAGAAAATCTTGGTTTCACTAAAAACAGGACAAAATTATCCAAAGACAACTTATATATGTCCTCTGCTCCTTTTTAAACTAGGTATCAATTCATTGTCCATTCCCATTTCCCCCCAAAAGAATAATCTTTTTAGTGATTTTCTTGGTTCTTCCAATTCAAACTTTTATTTATAAGGTAGCAAGAGACTAATGCTACGTTTTCCAATTGTCTTAGCAAAGAATTTTGACAGTAGTTTTACTCACCCAACCACTTCTCTGTGTCCCTCTTTTCTGTTGACCTTGCTCTTTGTTTCTGAGATTCCATGTTAATGTCATCATTCATGTGTCCAAGTATAACTGAAGAGATTTACATGTCAGATAGCCCTTTCTATGGATGTTCAGCTCAATTTCTGTGTTAGGACATAATGTGTTAGAGAATGAAAAAAATAACATGGTATCAAGAATGAGCATTTTTTCTAAAAAATTAAACATTTACAAAATTAAATTCCAAAATTAAATGTTTTATTAGAAGATAAGCATTAAGAGTCAGCATGATAGAGGGTATATGTGAGCTGTCTTCAGAGTCAGGAGGCCTAAGGTTCAAGTCCTACCTGTAGCATATACTGACTAGGTGAGGTGGACAAGTTACTTAACCTCTGAGTGTCCTTTTCAACTCCCTAAGTCAATAAGTTGCTGAGCAGGTGCTAAAATAAGAATTTTCACACTGGAAGTCCGTTATATGGATGTAGTCATAGATCCAATCATTTTCCCTACAAGAAACAATCTTAGGAACCAATTCAAACAATTATATTTGCTTAATAACTATTTACATTTCAATTAATTAGTTCCAATGCATATAAAATAACACTTTTCCAGCTTTCCTCTTAAGAACATTTCTTTAAGGTTCTAATGTGCATTTTGCTTGGTGTACTAACAACCCTAGGACTCTTTCCTGTACTTAAAGTTTTACTGGTTAGATGTTTCTTTTTTAATAGAATATTTTATCAGTATTCTTCTACATGGAATTAAATGATTGGAATTACAGTAATTTTCTAGCAGTCTAAAAAATTGGATTATTCAAGAGTAGATGTCGCAATAGGAAAGGGAGAGATAAGCTAACTTTATTCTTTTGTGACCTTATACAAATGATTAATATTAACCTTCTCCAAGTCTGTTTGGTTCTCTGTAATAAAATGAGGTGGGTGAGTTACTAACTGATATTTAAGGTCTCTTCTGATGCTAACCTTTTGCGACATAATTCTATTTTGGAAAAAACCAAAGGAGGAGAAAATGGGTGCAATGAAAAGATTTCGGTCATGGAGTCCAAAGACCTGAGACTCAGTCCTTGTTCTGCTACTTTTTTAGCTATGATTTAGACAAGTCATTTCACTTCTTTTCAATGTCGTCTGTAAAATGAAGGACTTGACCTAGGCAACCTCTATGCTATAATATCCTGTAATTATTCTGAATACAAAGGGTACATTGAATTGACAAGGTAGGACTCTCCTGATGATATCTGCTCTCAAATGGCCCCAGAATTCCTCTTTGGTGCCTTTTCAAGTAAAGATAAGCAGGATTCTTAAATAATAGCTTGGTTCTGCATGAAATCCTTATCTTCATCTATTCTTCAGTTTTATATGGCACCCGGGGAAGAAAAAGCCTGAAGACAGATTACTTGCCCCAGAGGTAAGAGATAATACAGAAATGGAGACTGCATTATCATGGCCATGATTTAGTTTCTCAATATCCAGGACCCTAGTAGTTCCTGTCAAATTCAGGGTGCCAGTGGAAATATAACCTTTGGAAATTTTCTTCAAGGAAAAGTCAATAGACCATAGTTTTATTCATCATGTTGGCATACTCCATGCAATCTTTTCTGGGTCATTATTTTATAATTGCTAATTACTCAATGTATATATGTGATGAAATCTATGGCCCAGTAAAGACAGTAGGCAGGAATGGGACAGAGGGGTTGTTAATTCACCTAGGGTACGCACAATATTACCTAGATTTGGTGAGTGTGAGGATGCCCATTGGCAATGCTAATTGTAGGATGGCCACAGACATACCTATAAGCACCGAGTTTCTTCTAATGTCCCTAGACCCCCTGCTTGTACTCACAAATTAACATGTAGGAGACACAGAGTTAGGGGACTAGGGAGAGTAGGTGGTGGGTGGAATTGGCATGGTTTGGAAATGATTCCTTGACCTAGTTTGGATTCTGAGTTCTGGTGGGAAGAAGAAGAGGACCAGAGTACAGGCAACATGATTTGAAGTTGACTGTGAAGTGCCAGGTGAATTTACAGTCAGTCAAGGAAGGAGAGGCTGCAGAGGACTGAAACAGTCGATGATTTATCAGCAATTGTGGTGTAGAATACAGAGAGTTTGACTGAATTTTGCACTTTTTAAACAGGTATGTCATGAGTTAGTAGTAAAGAAACCAGCATATGCAGTACAAGACAGTATAAGAATCATTGTACCAGAAGTTCACGACTGAGTTAGCCCTGCTTATTTGCACATAATTAACATGAACATGATCCAGCTTTCATTAAAATCTTTTAATTCATTTCTTCATTAAATTTGTGTATATAAGTTATAGCTATAGCTTTGTGGTGAATTTTCAAAAATACATTCCTTTTTAAATTGTGACTTTAAGTCATTTTCTTTTTTTCCTTTTTTTGGGGGGGGGGGGTTAGGCAATGGGGTTAAGTGACTTGCCCAGGGACACACTGCTAGTAAGTGTTAAGCGTCTGCGGTCAGATTTGAACTCAGGTCCTCCTGAATCCAAGGCTGGTGCTCTATCCACTATATCACCTACCTGCCCCTACTTTAAGCCATTTTCAAATGCTATCAATAGGGGCAGCTAGGTGGCACAGTGGATAGAGCACCGACCCTGGAGTCAGGAGGACCTGAGTTCAAATGTGGCCTCAGACACTTGAAACTTACTAGCTGTGTGACCCTGGGCAAGTCACTTAACCCCAATTGCCTAAAAAACAAAAACAAAACAAAACAAAAAAAAGCTATCAATGATATTTGAACATGTTTTGCATCAGCAATTATTCTATCCTATGCTCTAGGTTTGGGAGGAGTGGAATAACTTAGTAATCATGTCTATGCCCCTTCCCTCCCCCCCATGAAAAATAAATCATATTGTTGGAAATCATGATGTACCATTGAAATAACTGAAGTTGAAGTAAAATGTATAGCCTATTACAGCAGTAACAGTCCAGAGGGATAATTCAGTCCTGATGTAATAAACAATAGGGGATTGTTTCTGTTCTTTCTTACAGTGAATGCTGAAGACTCCTCTCTGGAGCTGTGCTCATAACCTTGTTTATCTTCCTCTCCACCTTGCCATTCAATTCACTATGTAGTGGTTGTATAATACAATGAGAAGCTAAAAATCTTCCACTGAACAATACTGTGCTATTACCTAGCTCTTAGAAAAGAGAAAATTGAATGGGAAGAGGTTATTAAAAATGAAGTAAGACTTTGATATGAGACAATGACGAGAATCTCTTTATTTTTCAGCACTGTTTTATGAATATTCTCAAAATCCTTATGGGCTGTACTCTCAGCAGAGTGATTTACATGGATGACTCACTTTCCTCTGTTGTTATTTCTCCCAACTCCTCTTACCTCCTTCAAAGAAGCTTTCCTTTCCTTTTTTTTAAGGACAGAAATAGCAGGTCTCTATGCTAATCAGATATATCCAGAAAGTCAGAGATGGGAAGCAAATCAAGATTATTCTTACTGTGAATTGTATATCCTAGAGAAGCAAACTTAGGCATTTTGTATGTGTATATGTACACACATATGTTTATGCATATAATGTGCATACACTTCAGCATTTTAAGTGCCATTTGGTATGTATGTATATGTGTGTTTATATGTATGTCTGCCGGAAAAGGGGCTGAATGGAAGTTTCTCTTAGACCCAACCTTCTACATCCTAGGGAAATGAGTAGGTAATGTAGTCCCATAAACCCTTCACGTCTTCTGTCTGTACAGTTCAAAGACAGAGCAGCAATCCCCCATGAATCCATTCACTAAGGTGAGAAGATGAACCCATTAACCAGTAAACAGAAAGAAGAACACCAAAGTAAAATTTTGGAGACTTCAAAGTCTGAAAGATATGGAAGTGGAATCGTGAGATAAAAGTAGAAGTAGGGTGTAGTTGCACTGACAGCTGTGTTGTTATAGGATGCTAAATTACCCTTGACCAGGGCATTTTAGGTCAGGAAGAAGTACTAGTAAAGATTTCTCTTGTTAGGGGATGATGTACCATCTTATGACTACAGGTATACACTGGTCCTCATTTTGTTGTCTCTTTTTACTTCTACCCTCCTAAAAGACAAGTATATTCTTCCTGTCTTTTTCAGAGGTTCAGTATTATTGACACAAGTCAAAAATATCCAATCTATCTGGTACTTCCTAGTGGCCAAATCTGATCGTATTTCCCCCCCATTTATAAACCTATTTTGTCTATGACATAAAATGATAATTCTTTATCCTTATATCTCAGGCCCACCAACACCTGACTTTTCAGCCTTAATTCATTCTAGCTTCCCTAGCAGGTCTCTTTGTTGCTGCAGGACTTGACTAGTAACTGCTCTTCAGTCGCATTCTGTTCTCTCCCACCTCTATGCATTGACTTGAGTTATTCTACTATAACTGGAACATGCTTCATTCTTTTCTTCACATGATAAAATTCTTTTGTTCCTTAAAGTCCAATCCACATGCCACCTCCTCCAAGAAGATTTCCTGATCCCCTAGCTGAAAGTGACCTTCTTTCTTCAGATATTCATAAAACATTTTTTCCTCCTCAGCCTCATTGCATTTTGTCTTTCTTAATTATATCATACTTAATTGTGTCCCTACTTTGTCTTCTCTGTTTACATTGAAAGTTCCTTTAGGTATCCATCACTTTTTATTTTTCTCTGTCAAATATCCAGCACAGGGCCTTTGCATATAACAGATGCTTAACAAATATTTGTTGAATCTAATTCATTCAAAAGAAGAAATGAATGCATTGGTTGGTTTTTGTAATGATAGTTTCTTGTTTGATTCCAAATAATTTCCTTTCTTACACTTCATAAAAATTGAGTAGACTGTTTGTGTTTAGTTATCATCTATAAGCATTGAAGAATGGATTTAGATACCATCTCATCCAGCCTGAATGCTGTTAAGTTCACTTATCTTGGCAGTATACTTTCTAGGGATGAATACATAGACGATGAGGTTGACCCACACCTTGCCAGAACTAGCTCAGTGTTTGGGAGGCTCTGAAGCAAAGTGTGCAAGAGAAGCAGCATTAGATTGCCTACCAAACTGAAGGTTACAGAGTATTTATGTTGATTGCATTTGTTGTTTGCTTGTGAAACTTGGAAAGTCTACCAGCACCATGCCAGGAAACTGAATTGCTTCCTTTTGAATTGTCTTAGGAAAATTCTGAAGATCACCTGGCAAGGTAAGGTACCAAACCTTGAGATCTTTTCTTGAGCTGAACTGCTAAGCATTCAAACCAATCTGCAGAGAGCACAACTCTGATGGACTGCCCTCCTTGTTTGAATGGCAACTGTACATTTGCCTACAAGACTAATTTACGGAGAACTTGCACAAAGCAAGTGTTCATATAGAGGTTAGAAGAAGCAATACAAGGACACTTTCAGAGTCTCTCTGAAGATATTTGGAATTGATAGTGAGACGTGAGAGACACTGGCACAGGATCATCCAGCATGGCATACCTGCATCAAAGAAGGTGCTGTGCTCTGTTAGTAATTGCAGAATTGCAGTAACTTCAAAGAAACATGAGATTAGCAAATTTAGAGAAAAATCCAATTCAAGTGTTCATGTCCTCTTTCTGTTCCCAAGCTGTTGTAGGGCCTTTTAAGCTCATATTGATCTGATTAGCCACAGTTGGACACACTGTACCTTGTCTCTGAATATGATGATGCCTTTCGGTACCCTTTGAGCACAAAGGACAGAAACCAAGTCCAACCTACTGAATAATCACGTTTATGGTAGTTAGGTCCCTTTCATGTAGTTATTATCCATCTTCTGCCTTCTTACTTCCAGTGATGAGAGGCTCACTCTCATTTGAAGTTTTGAAATATTTGAGGCAAAAGGCAAAAAATATGCAGTCTTGAAGGATCTCAAAGTATATACTGTACATGCATTAATATATACTGTTTTCTAGACATCACTATGGAGATCATTACCTAACAGATTGCTGAATATTGCCATTCATGAGATGTTAAATAAGGAGGTAAATGTTGACCTAAGATGTTTGCCAGTGTCATGGAACAGATCTTACACAAAACCCCGCCCTCGCCAGAAACTAATATTCCCTATCAATAATGAGGCTTGCCAAGTGCTCCTATTTGTAGATGCCATTCTTCTAATTTTATTGAATCCTGGATCAACCCAAAATCTCTTAAAATCTGAAGCATCATTAAATAGATTAGACTTGGGTATTATTTTAATGGCCTCGGTACCATAGATCACCTCCCTTTGTTCTTTGGTATTGAATTCTCTGGATAGCATTTGATACCAAGAGTTTGGGGCTATACTGTTTATAATAATATACCTCTCCATAAGTGCTCATCCAGAAGCATTGATAATACACAGCTTTTTTAACATATATCTCTGGTCCTAGGAAACATTTGACATTAAGTATGGCTTGTCTTTGGCACCCACTCTTGTCCCCTTTCTCAATCCCATTTTTTTTTCTTTTGGCCTGCATTGCTGGAGTATTCAGTTCTGCTCACTGTAGTGTCACACTTGGTTCTTCCATCTTAGAGCAACATTCCACATTTTTGACCACTTTCTTCCTCCTCAGTTCCATTAAAACTTGAATAAGTTGTCTACAGGAAAATTGAATGAGTTCATATGAAGTGATCAGTAGCTGATAATAAGAATATTACATATCCTAAACTGTGTTTCAAGGAACTCTGTGTTCTGGAAAATATGAGTAGGAGTTCCAAGAGGGAATTTCTGTCTTCCAATTTTTTTGCCTAAAATATGAAAGATATAATTATATGTGTATCAAAAAATTCTCCTGTGTACAATTTGGTATAAAAATCAGCTTAATTTCTCCCCTGATTTCTCTCTCATTTATCCTGTTTTTGTTTTGTTTGTTCAGTCATTTCAGTCATGTCTGACTCTTCATGACCCCATATGGGGTTTTCTTGGCAAATATGCTGGAGTGGTTTGCCATTTATTTCTCCAGCTCGTTTTACAAATGAGGAACTGAGGCAAACAAGTTTAAGTGATTTGCCCAGAGTCACACAGCTAGTTAAGTGTCTGAGACTGGATTTGAACTCACAAAGTTGAGTCTTCCTGAATCCAGGCCTGGCATTCTATCAATTGAGCCACCTACCTGTCCCATTTATCCTAAGATTATTTTATAAACCAGATTCTGCAGATTAATATCCTTGGTTTCAAGCCCCGATATGTTCAATTGCAAGTTAGATTTGGGAAACATTGAATTAATAGGAGGTATCTTGATATGTGAAAAATAGTGACAAACTTGAAGTCACTTAAAGTTTGAATCCTGGCCCTTCCAGTTGCTAACTATGACCTTGAACTAATTGCTTAACCTCTCTGGGCTTCAGTTACCTTACCTGTAAAATAAGAAAATGGTGATTCCTTCTAGCTCTATGGTATTCTTAGTATTTTAAGAGACTCAGAGTCATAGTATGTCAGGGTTATAAGGAACCTCATTGGTCACTTATCCAACCCATAATTGAAAAATAAGCTCCTTTAACAATGCACCCTAGAAATAGTCATCCAACCTTTCCTCCACTGAGAGGTGACCCTGCCTCCAAGGCATCCCATTCCATTTTTGGACAGCTGTCTTCCTGCATCATTTCTGAATTCTTTATTCCCTGGCACATGATCAATTTTTGTAAACGTTCTATATAATACTGAAAACCACAGTGCCCTGACCCTATAAGACAAATCTTAAATGACAAAATTTCAGACACAGAGCAAAGGAGAGAGATTTTTGTTTCCTCTGTCTCAATTGCAAAACATGACTATTTGTTCCATACTTTAGACGGACTATGTTAATATGTCTGACATTCACAAGATAGGTAGAATTTGTGGATTATGTATACATGACAGATATTTAATACCAGAATGGCTTTCTCATATCCCTTAGCATGCCTTCAAACTGCTTCTTCTGTCATCAGTTGTCAGTGTTACAAGCATAGTGATAAGTTGGAGCATGTCCCAGAGGAGGGGATTTCAAACCATTAATGAATAAAAGAATAAATGAAAAAGTACTTGATAAGCACCTACCTGTATGCCAAGCCCTGTGCTAAGTGCTAGAAATACAAAGGCAAAAGTGAAGATAGGTCTTGCCTTCAAGGGGTTTACATTCTAATAAAAGGTGGGGTGTTTTGGTTTGAAAAGTTATTCATTTGATGAATGACTGCCATCTAGAGCTGCACTGTTTCAAGAAGCAATGGAAACCTTTGCCTCAGAGATCCTTTTAACAAGAGATGAGAAAATATTTATTAATTATAGACCAAATTGACACCTTCCATGCTGCTCCCACCTTCTTCAGATGTTCAGGCTGGACAGTTTTCAAAGGACAGCAGATGTCCCAGCTAGCAAAAATTAATCAACTGGAAAGTGTGCCATTACTTAGCTGTCATTTTGGAGACCTGAATGCCAGTTATGATACTCTTTTTGGTCACTGCCCCTGAAACCTCAGTTGAACATTATCTTTGTTAAATAAGGAATGCTATTTATTTAGTTCCCCCAAAGTATTCCTCTCCTCTTTTCAAAGGATTTTTATTTGATTGTGCTATGCTATTCTATAAACAACAAACAAAAAACTCATAAAGAGATGGATTTTCAGCCCTGTAATCATCATCTTTTATAGTGTCTCAAAATTCTCAGTGCATTTTAAAGCCTAATGTCATAAGCATAAATGTTACAAGCTTACAGAAATCACTTGAAAAGTTAATTATTCAAAATATTAAAATGCTGATGTATTTCTTATTGAAATTAAACATAACCACCATCTTGTGCTATGCATCTCTCTAGATGATTTTTGAACTTAGTAAAAACCTTCATTGACTGCTTTTCAGTGATTAAAAGGACTATATTTGTAGTCCTAGTCTTAAGCTCATCCAAAGAAACAGGTTTCAATGTATATATAACACTTTTGATGTGACCTTACAAGAAGATCAAGTCACTGAGGTAGGCAACCAAGAAGACTTTCTCAACTGATCTACAAGTCTGAGACAGTCTCATCCAGAAACCATTGCAATGCAATGTGTAATGGAAAGGTGCCTTCTTTGGTTAAAATAAACATAAAAATTATTATTCATAATTCCCCAAACTAAATAGGTATAAGATAAATTAATATACAATTGAACTTTTAAGCCATATTTTTATGTTTGAAATATGCATCTGAAAAGTTAATGCAAGCTTATAACTGTGCTAATATTGTTCGGACTCCCTGTATTAAGGTGGGATAATGCCAGCTAGCATGGACCTGTATAGGTCAGTCAGTGAATAAGCTTTTATTAAACGGCTATGATGTGTGCCAGGCATTGTGTTAGTGCTATAGAAAGGACAAACAGTTGTTATAAGGAGTTTACATTCTCATTACACTATCACACCAAGGACATATATAAGTACATACAGAATAATATAAAGTAGTTAAAGACAAGGTGGTTAGGGAGAAAAGGCACTAGTAGTTGGTGGGGATCAGGAACAACTTTATCTAGGAGGTGATAAGTAAATGACATATTGAAGTAAGAGAGGAATTTTTTGAAATGGAGGTGAAGAGGTAGTACATGCCAGGCATTTTGATGGTAGGTGTACAGGCACTGAGATAGCAATGACCTATGAGTTAGTGCTCTTAGATACTGGCATTGATAGGGAGATGGTTGCCAAATAATAAATTGGTGGTGTATAGAAGAACAAAAGGATGATATTAGGAGTTGAAAAATGAATTCTCTTTAGCAATGACTCTCTTAATATGCTTAGATATTATTCCAAAGTAGAAGCAAGTCAAGTGCTATTCATTTACCTCCACACTGTTCAAAATTTGTCAATGTAAACCGCATTTTCTTTGCCCTTGAGAAGTCATCTCAAGGATAAGTCAAGAGAAAGACAACTCTCTTTCTCTCCTCCTCTCCCCCTCTCCCTTTCTCTCTTTCTCCCTTTCCTTCTCCATCTCTCCCCTCCCTCTTCATCTTCCTGAGTTTAAATCTGGCCACAGATAGTTGCTATTTGTGTGACCTTGGGCAAATCACTTAACCCTGTTTGCCTCAGTTTCCTCATGTATAGAAGGAAATGTCAAACCACTCTAGTATCTTTGTCAAGAAAACCCCGGAAGGGGTCATGAAGAGTCAGACATGACTCAACAACAATCCCACAATCCCATTTAGAAGAGAAAATTCCGGGGGCACGTGATAGCTGTCTTCTAGTATTTGAAGGGCTATCATGTGGAAGGATTTAACTTGTTCTATTTGGCTCTAAGAGATGTGTGAAAAAAAGTCCAATTTAGGCTTGATGTAAAGAAAACTTCCCAACAATTAGAGCTTCCCAGAGTAGAAGGGGCTCCTTCGAGGTGATGGATCCCTGCTCATTGCAGTTTTCAAGCAAATGCCAAATGACCACTTGTCTGTTAATGTTATAGTAGGGATTCCTTTCATGCGTAGTCTGGACCAGATGGCAATAATATCCTTTCCAAATCTCAAATTCTGTGATTCGAAGGACTGATAGAACCAATACAGGGGAAATCTTTAAATGGACCCTGCCAATCTTAGGAGTCACTTAAGAGGTATCTTAATCTAGGCACAGAGCTAGATTGGATTACTAGAAATGATAACAATATGGAATTCATGATTAGCATAATTTCAACTTCACGTCCAAATGAATAGAAAATTAATATTAGCAGGCATTGAAAAGGCTTAGGGATCCATTGGAAAGAACTTTGGCTTTGGAGTCTGAGGATCTGGGTTCGATTCCTGGCTATACTTTTTTGTGACTTTGGACAGGACTTTCTGGGCCTCTGTTTCCTCATTCACAAAGTAAGTAGGGTAGAGTAGACAATTTCCGGGTTCCCATCTCTGATCTTACAAGCAGATATGAAATAAATCATGCTATGATTTCAGGAAGAACTTGGTAAACTCACTTTTTACTACATTCACTTGTAGACTAACTTCTCAGCACAATTTCTGTTCGTTCAGAGAATCCTATACTCTTCATGTGGACATATTCACCTGTTTTTAGGCCTACCATTGTGATTATTCCTATGTATACAAATACTGAAAAGCATTTATTACATCTTAGGTTAGTCTTGGGTAGAACTATGCCAGCAAAATGTGTTCACAAAAATATTGACTGATCTATATTGGCATTTTCATGCTTAAAGGATTTAAAGAGACTATTATGTAAAATAATAGAATCCTATTCTCAGTTCTCTGATTGGCTTTAATAAGAAATGTATACTCTCAAAAGGACATATGCGCTGGAGAAAGTATACATGAGGTCCATTCTTTATGCCAGGACCAGATTGTTTCTAATGTTGTTTTCAAGCATTTTGACCAATTTTAGACGTGATTGCATGAAAGCAACTTTAAACAAAAGTACGGTCACATGAGAGCGTCTTTCAGATGCAGCAGGCACTATTCCAAAAAAAAAAAAAAAAGAAGAAGAAATAATAATAATAATAATGATGATGATGATGATGATGACCACCAAATTCGGTATCAGCAGTTTGTTCCTAACAATAGCAAATATTTATTGATGACTTCCGAGTATATGGCATAACCATATGGATGTAGGGTAAGTGCTGTTCTCATGCTGTGGGTGAGTAGATATTCTGAAGGAGCTGTCAGTGAAGTTCTTTATAAGAATATTTCAATCTTTCAGGAGATCTTGGATTTCATTCTTGTGGGCAGTCCCTCCACTGGAGTAGACTGCAAATCTCCACATGTTGGTACATAGTTCTGCATGAATTACTACAGCCAAAACAAATTGTCACATCTGTAAGAATGGGTCAGTCTTTTGGTGATGAAAGTGTAGAGAAGCAAAAAAGAACAGTACCTTGGAAAGAAGGTGCAGATAATGTAGCAATCAAAGGAGCATTCTCTAAATTTTAGAGGATAAGGGCAGAAAAAAAGAAGTAGATATCAAATGGGACCCTGATGTGACTATTTCCCCATATGAGCAATGTAGATAGAAATAATAGATTTGTATAAAGTTGTAGATGAATAGCTTTGGGTATCTAAATAGCAAATCCCAGACATGAATTCAGATTGTCTCATTATGCCTCTCTTCTGGTTTCCTTATGCTTTATTACCCATCACACATTCTGTGTTTCAGGAAGGAAGGCCTACTTGTAGAACACAATACTTCATCTTCCATCTCAGTGAATTTGCAATGACTGTTCTCCACAACTGAGATGCTCTGTCTCATTACCTTTGCCTCAGTTTCCCTGGCTTCCTTGAAGATCAAGCTCAAATCTCACCTTCTATAGGAGGCCTTTCCTGATCCCCTTGGCTGCTAATGCCTTCCCCTCTCAGGTTGCCTTCATGCTACTCAGTACATAAATTGTATATACAAGTATGTATCTTAGCTTCTGTCAGGTGTCAGTTCAAATTCCACCTTCTCTATAGAAATCCTTTCCTGATCCCCCTACCTACTAATGCCTTCTCCTCTCAGATTGCCTTTCTTCTACTCAACATATATCTTGTATACACCTAGTTAGTGATATCTTGTCTTCCCCAATAGAACATAAATGCCTTGAGAGCAGGGACTTTTGTTGTTCTTTTCTGACCTCTTAGCTTGGGGCTTGACACATAGTAAACACTGAATGCTTGACTTTTTTGTCGTGTTCTCATAATGTCAGATGTTTTCAATATTTGGTTAGTTTTGCTGAACTTCAACCCCCCTTCTTTATTCTTTATTATAATAGTTGGATTTCTGGGATAAGACGCATTGGGAAATATTGGTGTTATAAAAAAAAAAAAGTACTGAGATTTCTTTTTTAAAACCGTTCAGACCCACAAATACCAGCTCCAAAATCACACCCATCAAATTCTCCACCCTGTCTCTCCTACAATGCTATCACCCACCCCACTCCCCATAACACTCTAGTAAGGAAGCAAGAATATCTGCCCATGGCAACTGGAAAGTTCCTTATGGGCATGAATGGCCATGAGAATACATGATAATATCTGTTCCCGAGGATGTGATGACAGCACTTGGAAACTCTTAAGGCACTCTGTACATATGAGTTATTCTATCTACAGCAAAATGCAACAAATATTTGTGAAGTGCTTCTATAAGCACTTCATTTCAGAAGAAAAAGCTTCTATACTCACCCTCCCCCCCTCCAAATATGACAATGTACTGGAGAGTTACAAAAGTCTTTCTAAGTTATGACCATGAAGGTTGTTACTGATGGAAGCAGGGTGAAATCAGAGAAAGTTTCCATGAGGAGATAGCATTTAAATTAAATTTTAAAGGATAGAGAGTATTTTGTTTATTTTGCTTTTTGGTGAGGCGATCAGGGTTAAGTGACTTGCCCAGGGTCACATAGCTAGTGAATGTCAAGTGTCTAGTCTGAGGTCAGATTTGAACTCAGGTCTTCCTGACTCCAGGGCCAGTGTTCTATCCACTGCACCATCTAGCTGCCCCTAATAGGTAGTATTTTAAAAGGACAGCTAGGTGGGGCAGTAGATAGATCATCAGGGCCTGGAATCAGGAAGACCTGAATTCAAATGTGACCTCAGACACTTACTAGCTGTGGGACCTTGGGCAAATCACCTAACCTCTGTTTTTCCTCAGTTTCTTAATCTGTAAAACAAGCTAGAGAAGAAAATAGGCAAACACTCCAATAACTTTTGCCAAGAAGACCCCAAATGGGGTCGTGAGATGTTGGATGTGACTGAAAGGACTGAACCCATATTTCAACAGTTGCCATATCTTACCATTTCTACCTCTACAATCTCCCATTCAACCTTTGTCTCTAGTCACTCATCTATCACTTTATTTCAAGCCTTATCACTGTTTGCCTAGATTATTGCAGTAATCTCCATCTTGGTCTCCCTGTCTCAAGTTTCTCATCACTCTAGTATATCATTCACACAACTGTCAAAGTGATTTTCTTACAATCCACATCTGACCTTGTCACTCCCTTATTCAATCAACTTCCCTATTGTTTGAATGATAAAATATCACTGCTCTGATTAGCTTTAGAATTCACCACCCTTACCACCTGGCCCCCACCCTTCTTTCTAGTCTTGTTGGACATTATTCCTTTTGAATTCCATAACCCAGACCAACCAGTCTTCTCTCTGTTCCTCACACTATCCATCAGCCATTTCAATGCCTTTGCACTTATTCCCCCACATGGAATTTACTTTGTGTGCTCCTTACCTCTGACTCAAAATCCCTCTCATCCTTATCCTTCAAGATTTAGCTCATGTGCCACCTTTTTTTGTGAATAAAGCCTTTCCTGATTTCCCCACAACTGGCAATGTCTTACCTCCCAAATTACCATACGTTGAATTACTTTGTATTTAGTTAATTTAATTATTTTGTATAAACTTTATTTTGTATAAACTTACATATGTAACTTGTATTTTCCATTACAATGTAAGATCCTCATGATAAGTAGGGATTTTTTTTTTTATTCATTGAGTTTGTATCTCCAGCACCTACCACAATGCCTGACGCATAGTAGTAACTTAATAAATCTTTATTGATTGATTCATTCAGTATATTCCAGACATGGAGACTAAGTGGTCACAGTGCACGTTTGGGTAGCAAAGAAGTCTTACTTGGCTATTGGATAGTGTGTGAAGCGGGGCAATATGAGACACTATTAGGATCATTGAATCATTGATCTACAACTGGAGGGAAATTTTGAGGTCTCTCTAGTCCAACCCTTTTATTTGAAGATTAAGAAACTGAGGCACAGAGAGTTTAAGTGACTTAGCGTCCTACAAGTTGTGTGATGATTAGTATATATTATCATATACTAAGATTTGAAAAGACAATTTGATTATGTTAACTTTATTATGTTCTTTTAGTTTGTTAATTTAGTGCCTGAGAGCCTTTTGGCCCTTGCCATGTGAGTTTTTATTTAATAATTTGATTATGATTTGTTACTAAGTCTCAACAGATTACAGTATGTTGCTGGTAGCTACAGGCTCATTCACCTTGCTGGACAATGGACAGATAGATTAACATAACTTTTATCCCTTCCACATAGAAGGGATTAAGGGCATGGTACCCCTCTGACCTGGACAATCTGCATAAAATTGGCTCTTCCTTCATACCAGAGAAGTCTGAATTATTATGGTAGGAAAAGATAAAATATGTTGATACTATACTATTCTCTCCTTCCACATGTGTGTGTGTGTGTGTGTGTATATATATATATATATAAGTTTAGGGACTCAGAAATGCGTACTATTATAGTACGCATTTCTGAGTCCCTAAACCTTTTCTGTATCATCTATTGGCCTTTGCTTGTCATCTGTGGCTTCAACAAAACTCCCCCAAAATTGCCATTTAATTTCTTATGCCAACCCATGATTATCGGAAACCTCAGTGGGGAGAGTTGTGATGTGGAAGAGATAATTGGGCTATGTTGGTTGCAAGATGAGCTGACCAAAGGAATGTGAATTGCTTCTTACAAATCCTCTGTATTGCTGGGGGTGGGAAAAGCAATTTAAGGAACATGAGAAGAATTTTATGAAAGATTAGGCCTGAAAAGAAGAAACTCAAGTAATGTAAATGGGAGAAAAAGATTCAAAATAAAAAAAAATTATATGGTAGAGTAGAAAGAACATGAGATTAGGATTCATAATGCCTCAATAAGAATCTCAGCTCTTGTTACTTTCTATGTGACCTTGAATATTGATTTCCCTTCTCTAGGGTTTAATGTCCTTGTTTTTGTTGGGGAAAAAAAAAGGAAGGGATTGGATTAGATAATCTTTGAGGTCCCATTCAGCTTTAACCTTCTGATTTTATAAATATGTGTATAAATTTACAGGGTCTCAATTAAGCACTTCTCCCTCATCCAGTCAATCCACAGGTCTTCACATCATCCTTGTCCTCGTATCTGATTTGGAGGACACTTTTTTTATTTGCTTTGGCAGGCAAAAGATAGGGGAGCTGGAACGTGTTCAGCTCGACTAACACGACATTGTAAAAACTCTGTGAGAGGGAGACAAAAAAAAAAGAAAAGAAAAAGCAATGAAAGCTGATAATGTGAAGAAGAGTGGGAGAGTGAATATATTTTGGATTACTTCCTTGTGTGGAAGTTTAATTTTAAAATAGCAGCATGAAGTTTTGTAGCAAAGAAAATACAATTTTCTTTTTAAAAAAATTATTGATTTTTTTTGTTTTTACCTAAACTTCCCTCTCTCTCCCCCTCTCTGAGATCTGTCTCATGCAATAGAATTTTTTTGAAAACAGAAAAAAAATTAGCAAAACCAATCAACACATTGAAAAAAAACCTGAAAATATGTGCAATCATCCATCCCTGCTGACCTCAAGGGAGATGTCTTCTCATTGTTAATATCTTTTTGCTTTTATATTATTTAAACTTCCAACTATATTTTTTTCCTTTTCCCTCCTCTGTGATCTATCTCATATAATAGAATTTTTTTGAAAAAGAAAAACAAATCAGCAAAACTGATCAATGCATTGAAGAATCTGATATATGTGCATATGTGAATCTGATATATCTTCCATACCTGTCGACTTCCCAGGAGGTGTCTTCTCACTTCTCTTCTTTGGGACCAAGTTTGTTCAAGCCAAGTCAACAAGCATTTATATATTAAATCTTACTATGTGCCAGGCACTTTGTTAATCTCTGGAAATACAAAATAAAAGGTTTACAACTGTCCATGCCCTCAATGACCTTACAGTCTAACAACGAAACAATTATGTATAAACAAGGTATATAAACCACATATAAACAGGATAACTTGGAGGTAATCTCAAGGGAAGGCATTAGTATTAAGTAGAACTTGGAAAGGCTACTTGCAAAAAGTGGAATTTTAGCTGAGATCTGAAGGAAGATGGGGGGTGGAGATGAGGAGGGAGTGCACTCTAGGTATGAGGAAAGCCAGTAAAAGGGCATTGACTTGGGAGGTGGAGGGTTCTGTGAGAGGAGGAGCAAGGAGGCCAGTGTAGCTTCATGGTAGAGTACCTGGAGGGAGTTAAAGGCCCTTTATTAAGGGCCTACTAGGTGCCAGGCACTGTGCTAAGTGCTGGGATACAAATTAGGAAATAGACAGTCTCTCTCCTTAAGGAGATTACAATCTAATAGGGGAAAACAACACACAAAAGAAAGCTGAAAATGGTGGGGGAGGTGATTGCCAGAGGGCAACCACCCTGGAGACAGGATGTAGATGGAGTCAAAATGGAATTGAATACATGGTAAGAGGGGCAGCTAGGTGGTGCATTGGATAGAGCACCAACCCTGAAGTCAGGAGGACCTGAGTTCAAATCCGGCCTCAGACCAAACACTTGACACTTACTAGCTGTGTGATCCTGGGCAAGTCACTTAACCCCAACTGCCTAAGCCAAAAAAAAAAAAAAAAATACACGGTAGGCAATGAAGAACTGGAAATTCTGAGTCTTCTAAAGGGAAGTTTTGGGAGAAGTCTTTTGTTCTGCCCTGTAGTCCAGGGGAGAGGTAACTGAGGAGGTGCTGAGTACCAAAGGTTAAACAATTTCCATGATGATGATATTTCTGATACAACATTATCCTGGATGAAGCAAGATGTTGGAGGAGTTGAGACCAAACAGAGCAGCTGGTGGGAAAAGAAGAGTTGGAAAGAGTGAGAAGCTTTGAAAGGTAGGAAGGGGCCAGATTATGAAGGGGTTTAAAAGCCAAACATCTTCATAGTCATTGTCATCATTATCATCACTAACATTCAAATAATATTTACTTATGTGCTAGGTACTATGCTAAATATGTTACAATTACTTTTTCATTTGATCCTCAGAGCAACTCTGGGAGGCAGGTGCTGTTATTATCCCCATTTTATAGATGAGGAAACAGAGGCATACAGAAGGTAAGTGCCTCGCCTAGGGTCACACAGCTAGTAAGTGTTAGAGGCTGAATTTGAACTGTGAGAAACATTAACAGTTTGGCTTCCACAGGTTTGATAGAAACACAGGATGGGGA
Organism: Vombatus ursinus; assembly: GCF_900497805.2. Taxonomy (NCBI): domain Eukaryota; kingdom Metazoa; phylum Chordata; class Mammalia; order Diprotodontia; family Vombatidae; genus Vombatus; species Vombatus ursinus. The sequence continues at coordinate 13,233,618 of NW_020954576.1, forward strand.
AGATTAGGTTATTGATTAATTGATTTATTGGTTTATTGTTTTATTAGTTTATTGGCTTATTGGTTTACACAAAATGTGCAAACAGAAGAGATTGGTTTTCACAGTTTCTATAGAAATAATAGATATTGTACTATAAACATAGGTGGTACAAGGAACGTGCAGGAATGTTGGGACAGGTTGGGGGTTAAAACCAAGAAATCTTATATAACCATTTGTTCTACTTCTGTATTTGTGTGTGAGTTCCATGAAGGAATCTGTACACCTGTTTCTCTCGAGAATCATCAAATAAAGGTATCTCTTCGTTCACTCCAAAAATTGTGATTTCATAATTACCCAGTTAACTCCTGTTTGGGGAATTCACCGAGCCCAGTCTCAGACTGAATCCCAAATTGAGTCTGGGATTTTTATAACAGAACTCAGGTCTTCCTGATTCCAGGCCTGAAACTCTATCCACTGTGCCACCTAGCTGTCCCTTAATTCTGGTGGTTATAGAGGGACACTGGAATTTGTTGAATAGGAGGCATCATGGTCAGACTTGAGTTTTAGGAAGATCACTTTCATAGCTGAGTTGATGATGGACTGGAATAGAGAGAGACTTGAGGGGGGAGACCAAGTAGAATGCAGTTTTAATAGAATTGACACAAAGTGATTTGAGTCAACACCAGGATGGTGGCAGTGTCAGAAGAAAGAGTGGGGATCCATATTAGAGAGGTTGTGAAGGTAGAATTGATAGGACTTGCTCATTGTAATTTTGCAAATGATATAATATGTGAGGGGCAGCTAGTGGCTCAATGGATAGAGCACCAGGCCTGGAGTCAGGAAGACTCATCCTTCCTGAGTTCAAATATGGCCTCAGACACTTACCAGCTGTGTGACGCTGGGTAAATCACTTAACTTACAATGAACTGGAGAAGGAAATGGCAAACCACTTCAGTATCTCTGCCAAGAAAACCCCAAATGGGGTCACAGAGTCAGATATGACTGAAACAACTGAATAACAATGGCAGGAAGAGATAAAAGTGTAAAAAGACTAGATAGAGAGAGAAGGGACAGATTGTGAATGACTTTAAAAGTCAAAAGTTGATTTTATATTTAATTCTGCAAATAATAGAGAGCCATTAGAGTTTATTGAGTAGGAGGCAGGAAGCATAAGAGCTGTATTTTAGGAAGACTGATGTGACAGCTGAGTGGAGGATGCAATATAGCCTTAATAGACGTTTATTTCATCTGTTTATTTATCTATTCAATTTGTCTAAAGTTAGTGAATTAAAATGATTTTTTTTCTTTTTGGAAACTGGGCAATTAATGAAGTGATATGTAGAGAAAGCCTCAGAACTCAAGAGACCCAGGGGTAGCTAGGTGGTGTGGTGGATAGAGCACTGGCCCTGAAGTCAGGAGGACCTGAGTTCAAATCTGACCTCAGACCAAACACTTGACAGTTATTATCTGTGTGACAGGTGGGCAAGTCACTTAACCCCAATTGCCTAAAAATAAAAAAAAGTAAAAGAAAGAAAGAAAGAAGTCAAGAGACCTGGGTTCACTTGGTAATCTAAAGGAAATTGGACCTTTTTTCTGGGATAGTTTTTCCTCAGGATAAGATTAGATGATTGATAAGGATTATTGAAAACTACTTTCCAACTGTCACTTATGGGGCAGGTAAGGAAGCATAGTTAAATCAGCAACATACCCTGGGGGGGACAGCTAGCAACCTGTGTAAGCCAGGTCAAACCCTGACCAGCACCACCTCAGTCAGCTGTGATGCAGATGGAGACAATGCAGGACTCTGAACCCAAAGGCCTGTCAACTGCTTCAGTGGGTTCTACAATTCAACTGATGATGGCCCAGGAAAGAACCAAAATCCTTGGTAATCTCAAATGGTTCCACATCAGAAATTATATGATTTTATCTGTGTAAATGCCTTTAAAGATGATTTTAAAAAAATCATTATACTTTATTGCTGCACCCTAAGGACCATAGGGTCTTTCAGACTTGTGACAGAAACTTTTTATATATGTTATTTTCTCCATTAGAATGTTCCTTGAGAGCAAGGACTGTATTACTTATGTCTTTGTATCCTTGGCACTTGGTACAGAGCTTTGTAGACTGTGAGTGTTTGGTAAATGCATTTCCCAGCCAGCCAAGGGGTAGGATAAGAGAGTGAATGTACTAAAGTAAAAGCAGAAGGTCTAAAAGATTTGAATGTCCTCATCACAGTGTTGCAATTGGCCTGAATCATAGGTAAAATAAACTTGGCGAGACTCAGACCTTGTCCATAGCCCCAAGATAGTGAAGTATCACTTAACAATCTTTTGAATGGGCTCTGTGACTTTAGGTATGTCAGGAAGGTATCCTACTGACCTGTAAATACTTGTACTATCTCTCTTTTGTTGCTTAAAGTTTCTTAATAATCAACAAGTATTTAGTAAAGTTTAAGAATCCGTAGAGAATAAGTAGAGATAAGTTTTAAAATGCAAACACCCTTGGAAGATGTGACCTGTTGACATAAATTCACACTAGAGTATAAATGACTGATATAAAACCATTTCCTAAGAGTAATTTACAGTCAGGAAGGGAGAGAGGACAACTGAGTCTGTAATGTGAAGGAGGAATAGCAGGAGGAAGGAAGCTTAGAAAGGAGAAGTTGGGTTCATGTAGTCAAACTGCTCCCAGGTCTAAATGATTTCTCTTCTTCGATCAATCAATCAATAAACATTTATTAAGTGCCTATTATGTGCTAGACATTGTGCTAAGCACTGGGGATACAAAAAGAGGAAAAAGACAGTCGCTTCCCTGGAGTTTACAATCTAATGGGAGAGATAACCTGCAAACAAATATGTGCAAAGTAATAGGATAAATGGGATTAATAGGAAATAATTAAGAGAGGGAAGACATTAGAATTAAGAAGGATTGGGAAAGACTTTCTGTAAAAGATGTGACTTAAAAGAAACCAGGAAAGGCAGTAAGCAAAGATAGGAAGAAAGAGAGCATTCCAGGAATGAGGGACAGTCAGAGAAAATGTCCAGAGCTGAGAGATGGAGTGTCTTGTTGGAGGAAGAGCCAAGAGGCCAGTGTCACTGGATCAGAGGTGAGGAGGGCTGCAGCAGAGTGGTGATAATACTGGAGGAGAGAAGGGGACTTATTTATTGTAAAGGTGAAATCGACATGCCTTGGCAACAGATTGGTTATAGTGGTGTGAAAATGAGGAATCCAGGATGACTCCTAGGCTGTGAGCATGAAGGACTGGCAGGATAGTTTTGCCCTCTACAGTAATAGGGAAGGTAGGAGGTGTGTGTGTGGGGGGGGAGGGTGGTTAGAAAGAAAGATAATGAGTTCTGGTTTGGATATATTAAGTTTACAATGTTAATTAAACATTCAATTTGAGATGTCTGGAAGGCAGTTGGAGATATGAGATTGGCCATAAGCCAACAAACATTTATTAAGCACTTTCTGTATGCCAGAGGAGGCAGCTAGATGGCTCAGTGGTTAGAATGCTGGGTCTGGAGTCAGGAAGACCCAAGTTCAAATCCAGCTTCAGATACTTACTAGCTGTGTGACCCTGGGCAAGTCACTTAACCTATGTTTGCCTTAATCTACTGGAGAAGAAAATGGCAAACCACTCTAGTATCTTTGCCTAGAAAACCTCATAGACAGTACTGGCTTCCTATGGTCCATGAGGTCATGAAGAGTCAGACATAATTGAACAAGTAAGTCAGGTACTGTTATAAGTAGTGGGGACACAAATATAAGCAAAGAGAAGGACCATCCTGTCCTCAAGGAACTTACATTCTAGCAGGGGTACATGACACATAAAAAGTAGCTACAAAGGGTAGAGAGATACCCATGTAGGGGCATGGTGGAGAAGTCTGTAGCTAGAAGCACAGCTGGAAAGGTAACAAAGCATGGCTGGCCTGGACCGGTCCCCAAAATGGAGGACCCTGGAAGAAACTCACCATGGCAGAAAGGGGCCAACAGGGAGGAAGGATGTCCCAGGATGAAATGCCCAAAGTACTGAAGAATATTTCTGTGTGGAAAGTAAAGTGAGATGTGGTGACAAATCACACAGAAGGTAAATGAAGTTTGACAGAACAGCCTTCTGAATAGAAACTTAGTTTTGTTATTTATAGATGGAATTTTTCAGTCATTCCAGTTCTGCTTTTGGGACTGTGAATCCATCCATAGTGATGCAGAAGGGGAAAGATGAGTACTTTGTGGTCTTCACTCAGTATTTGCCTCACCTGAATAAATGTCACTGAGAAGTGAATGGGCTAAAAATCTTAGGCCCAAACAATCCATTTGTATTTCTAGAAACCTGACCTCTGAGACAATGGAATCCAATAGCTAATCCAAAGATTGAAGTATAATATATACAATACATATGTAAAGAAATACTACTTATAGAAAAGCACATGAAAGATTTAAAGAATTAAAGAAAATGTGTATGAAATGAACTGTGGGAAGAATTTGGATTCATTTAACAAATTTAGTAAGAAGTCATTTAAACTATTTAATGGCCGAAAGGGAGGATTTCAGCAAGGAATTTATGAATATGTAACAACATAAATATTAGCATATAAATTAAAGGTAGAAAGAAGAGAAAAAAGCATATTGCATTAGCCATCATAAATTCAAAGGTGATTTAGAGAAAGCTTCTGGCAATATGATTTTTGCTTTCACGCTTTCCCAAATATTTATATATTAATGGTATGATTGTCTCTAAAACAAGAATTTTCTGAAAGGTTAAATCAGCCTTAATCAACAGAATTTCAAAATCAAGGAGGAATATGAATTCTGACATGCTGATTGAAAAGGAGGAGACTGAGGAATTTTAAAAACTGTTTTAAAGAAGGCAAAAACTCATCTGCATATTGCATATTTAGATGCCAGGCATCTTGAGAGAACCTAGCAGATTTAACTACTGTGTTTTGTTTTGTTTTGTTTTTTTTGGTGTGGCAATTGGGGCTAAGTGACTTGCCCAGGGTCACACAGCTAGTAAGTGTTATGTGTCTGAGGCCAGATTTGAACTCAGATTTGAACTCCTCCTGACTCTCAGGCCAGTGCTCCATCCACTACGCCACCTAGCTGCCTCTTTAACTACTATTCTAACCAAATCTATTACCTTCCATAAACAATGGTTACATCTCCTCTATTTGGGAAAAATTGTACTCATCTCCCAGTTTAAAATGGCACCAAGGTTTTAAGAAACCATCATTCTTCTTTCAAATGTACACACAATTTTATGCCAGACCGTTTACTTTAGAGGCTCAGATAAAGTATGTTAAATTAATTTAAAATTTAAAAAAAATTTGAAAAATAACCTTCCCCATGGTTTTGAAGAAATTCAGGGTTGGGATATTAAATTTTTGGACCTCAAGCAGACTTAATGAAATTGTGTTGGACCAAAAATATGTTATTCCAAATTACCCCATTATTGATGTTCAGAACACTTTTTTCAAGATTTCATGTTTTGTTTGGGGGTTCCTGATTCTCTTGTTTCTTTCACAGCAAAGAAATTTATAAACTTTTAAGAGCAATATAAAGACGAGTTATGATTTTCATTCTTTAGGTCTATAAGCAAAGTGGTACAAAAAGAGCATGGACATTTGAGTCAGAGGGTATGGATTCAAATCCTGCCTCTGACAACTTATCACTGTTCTGACTTGGGTCACACTGCCCTGAGTACTCAGTTCCCTCCTCAATAAAATGAAAGTTTTGGATTGGAAGGCCTTTAAAGACCCTTTAAGTTTTTGATCTATAATTGGAGCCTGTGATCTTTAGTCTGTGTAATCCCTTGGTTTCTTGCCTGCTGACTTTTATATTTCTAAAAAGCCACTTTCTACAGGAAGTCTTCCCTAACCCTTCTTAATTCCAGAGTTTTCTGTCTTTTAATTATTTCCCAGTTATCTTGTATATGGCTTACTTTACATATATGCATTTACATGTTGTCCCCCTCATTAAATTGCAAGTTCCTTGAGGGCAGGGACTGTCTTTTGCCTCTTTTTGTGTCTGCAACACTTAGCACTGAGCTGGCATATAGTTGGTGCTTAATAAATGTTTATTGATTTGAATCAAATTGAGTTAACCTAGGAATTCTTAGAGACCCTATGATTTCTCTTGCAGGGATTCCCTTTCAAATCATTTCACAAATTAGAATAGTCTTTCAAGTGCTCTATTTTTAACAGGGTCACTTTTCTGCCTTTTTTTTTTTTTTTGGATGGTAGCAGTCAGTAGACCAGACGAGTCATTGGTGATGATGATATGATGTCATTGTTATTGTTGTTGTATAGATCTGTAACTTCACCGATATGAATATCTTGCTATGAGAAAACTTCCTTCAGGAAGGAAGATTGGTGCCTTCTCCAAAATCTAAAGTCTTAAAGAGTTGTTGAGTGGTACTGAGAATTAAATTGCCCAAGGCCATACAACTAGTATGTGTCCAACTTGAATCCAAGTCTTTTTTTATTTCTGGAACAGCTTTCTGAAGCAAGCATTCTGGGTTCAGTCTGAAATCACATTAGCTGGTTACTACCCAGGGGGCAGGTCTACTAACCCTCAGGGTTCTAGGAGTAACCTGGGGAGCTAGGGTTTTTAATGCTTTCATCCAAGAGCACATCTGTATGCTGATGATTCTTAAGTATACCTTTCCTGCCCCAACCTCTCAGATATCTCAAACTGGATGTCCAGTAGACATTTTAAACTCAACATGTATGAAACCAAACTCATTATCTTTCCTTCTAAACCTTCCCCCCTTCACTTCCTATCTTCACTATTATGGTAGAGGAAACCACTGTCCTTTCAATTGGGCCCTTTCTCAGACCCAAAACCTAGTGTCGTCCTGGCCTCCTCACTATTTCTCACTCTCTATATGCAATCTGTCACCAAGGCCTGTTTATTTTACCTTTGCAATATCCATCAAATATGTCGCCTTCTCCCCTTTGAGACTGCCCCCATCCTCTTATCCTCATCATGTCGTACTTGTACTATAACAATAGCCTGTTGGTGGGTCTGCCTGCCTCAAGTCTCCTCCCATTCCAATCCACCTTCTATTCAGCCACCAAAGTGATTTTCCTAAGGCACAGGTCCAACCTTGTCACCCTCCCTACTTCATAAATTCCAATGGCTCCCTATTGCCCCCAGGATCAAGTACAAAATAATCTATTTTACTTTTACCTCTCTAGTCTCTCAGCCACTTACCGTTTGATCCAGAGACACTGGCCTCCTTAATGATCCCTAAACAAGGAGCAGCTAGGTGGTGCAGTGGATAGAGCACCAGCCCTGGAGTCAGGAGGACCTGAGTTCAAATCCGTCTCAGACCAGATACTTGACAGACTAGCTGTGTGACCCTGAGCAAGTCACCTAACCCCAATTGCCTCACCAAAAAAAAATGATCCACAAACAAGATGCTCCATCTTTCAGGAGAGACTGTCCCTCATGCCTAGAATACTTTCCCTCCCCATCTCTGCCTGCTGGCTTCCCTGAAGTCTTAATAAAATCCTATCTTTTACAGGAAGCCTTTCCTAACCCCCCCAGTGACTTCCCTCTATTAGTTATTTCCTATTTATCTTGAATGTTGTTTGTACGTACGTATTTGCAAATGTTATACTACCCCATTAGACTGCAAGCTCTTTGAAGCAAGGGACTGTCTTTTGCCTGTTCTTGCATCCTCACTGCTTAGCTCAGTGTCTGACAGAGAGTAGGTGCTTAATCAATGTTTAACAGCTGATTGACTTCTAAAGGTGAGCTTTCCAAAGATTGTTAGACTGCCAGACTTGATTAGTTTTTAGAAAAGAATGTTTACTAATGTAAAAAACAGTTGCTACAAAAACCTCTCCCCAAACCAGAAGCGTATTCTCCCACAGGTACATGTAGAGTCCAGGGGTTCATGTGGCAAAGAGATAAACTCACAGCTTTTGCTTCTTAAAGCCCTTATTTCCTTTTGTGGCATGTTTATGAAGTGCCACTTAAGGATAGCTTTTTCCTGGGTTTTGAAGCTGCCTTTTTCACTATGTCCAGTTGGTCCTTAATGTGCGTTTAAGTTACCGTTACAGATACTCTTGTCAGCCACTAAGACCGATGAGGGCTCCTATGGACCATACTGAATTCTTCCCACCTTTTGAAATTCACTAGGTCATCTTCTAGGCATGGGGGTGGGATGTGGCATTTTCTCCAGACTGCCTCTCCCCCTTCTCTTGCTTTCTTCTGTCATAGACACAAAATACCTGCCTCTCAAATAGCTCATGAATGTCTCCTGCTGGAATGTCTCCTCTCATCTACAGAGACCTTTCTTGCTCATATCTGGTTTATGTCTTTGATTATGTGACTCAATTAAAGAGGCATTCTTACCAGACAAGAGTATCAGAACATAGAACAACTTGTTATTTATGTTGAGATTGAGGGATGTGGAATCGCCCCCTTCTCCTTACACCACCATCCGTTGCTCCAAGATGCCTCTTAAATAAAAATTCATATTTATGTGGACTTCCTGATCTTGCACCTCTCAACTCTTACTTTCTCTCTCGGCATTCTGTTATTTACAGGCTCCAACTCTAAAGAAATAAACCTTCTTGTAGTGAAGAACATACTTTTTTGAAATGTTTCTTTATTCATTCTGTCCTAACTGGCACTACCAAAGAGGCAATGTCATATGGTTGGAAAGAACGTGAGTGTGGACTCTCCCTACTTCATATGTGATAGACCCTCCGTTAGGGACCCAGGGGCACCACGCCCCGGGGCCTCTGGCTCAGCTTCCCCTAACGGCTGTTACAACACCCTGGGTGAAATCCTCAAGGGGGGGGGTGCAACATCCTGTTCTGTAAATAACCTGCTCCCTTCCCGGCACCCCACCGGACCCTGCTCCCTTCCCGGCACCCCACCGGACCCTGTTCCCTTCCCGGCACCCCACCGGACCCTGTTCCCTTCCCGGCACCCCACCGGACCCTGTTTTGTAACCGGACAGTATAAATATCTCAGATGAAACCCTCGGTGGGACTGCCCCTGGGATGCATGCCTGGGGTCCGTCGCCGGCCGGCTCAAATAAACGCGCTCTCAATTAAAGTCAATTGGGTGTGATGCTCTGATTTCTCTCGGGCGTCCAGTTCACATAGCCACATGAATATAGGCAAGTTATTTAATGCTCGAACTTCAGTTTTCTGACCCAGGAGCTTGCCAATTCAAAACCTTAAACACAGAAATTATTTCCCTGCTATATCTTCTGTTCTCCAGGTTAAATATCCAGTTCCTTTTTTTCCCCTTTGTTTTTATATGTAGTACTTGCCCATTACACAGGGATAATTCTCCAGAGTTTCCCTGTCTGGTAGAAGATAGAATTGTCTGTGAGTGATAGTGTTGGTGATAAAGGACCAGCCTGGTGACCTCTCCTCTTGAGCTATTTTCCTTGAGAGGACCCTGGCAAACTCCTTTCCTTCACGAAAGCAGGTGTATCAATTACAAATTCAGAGATTCAAACGTTCTCCTGTTTAGATGTAGTAACTACAAATCCCTATTTGCTACCTTCTGACACACAGGAGATTTGTTTCCACCTGAGTGAGCACTCTTTTGTTGTTCACAACTGACATGGTGCACACATTTCCCTTGATTATTTCTTTTTCTCTTCTTTTAACTTCCAAAGAATCTTGATGAGGCCCCTGAATGTGATTATGCAAATCATCTAGGATTGTTACTTACCACACCAAAAATGAGGGGCTTGAATGGGGAAGCTATTGGCTCTCCAGGACCTCCTGTATATTCTCTTAGGGCACTTGGCTGGGAACAGAGGTGGGAGGAGGAGGAATTTTCTCAGTACTTGCTGTATTCAAGCCAGAGCCTCTCTAGGCCATACTTACTGCAGATCATGGTTTCTTAACCTTTTTTTTTGTTTTGTAATGGACCCCTTTGGCATTCTGATGAGCCCTTTCTCAGAATAATGTTTTTAAGTGTATAAAATAAAGTATATAGAATTACAAAGGAAACCAATTATGTTGAAATAGCTATAAAAATCTTTTTTTTTTCCAGCCAAAGACAAAATTTATTAAAGAAAAATCCGAGCAGTGGTTAGATTATAAGATTCTGAATGTCTGTGAGGTATTGGCTAGATTGTAAAAATCTGAGCAGTGGCTAGATTGTAAGAATCTGAGCACCTTAATGGAGACAAGATGGACCTTATATGCAGAAAGACTATGGGAACGGCCAAGTTTTCTGCAGGGGACCATGAGGTAATAGAATGCCAGGGACCTGGACCACTGTGGCCAAGGGAGAATGGAGCCTAGATAGGAGTAAGGGTGGGAAGAGGCCTTAGGGAGGTAAGACAATGGAGGGTTAGGCTAGGTTAAGGGTAAGTGGAGAATTGGGAGATTGGATGTAGCCACAATGAAAGGCCAGTTGATGGGATCATAACCTCAGGGAAATGCCAGAGATTTGGCCAAGTGGGAAAGTCCAGGGTTTTTCCTTTTTGAGGTGCAGATCCCATTCTCATCATTCCCCTCTCAAACAAATGGGACTCAAATTCTTTAGGGGTAAGGGGTGAAGGTCTTGGATTCTGAAACTGCTTCCTGCTGGCAAGGGGTATAGAGCTGGCCCTGCCTCAAGGGGGTCCCAAAGAGGAGGTTGACTGGAACTGAGCACAGGCTGCATCTAGGGAATGATGGGGGCATTGGCTGGTACCCGCTGTTTGCTACCAACTGTAGGTGAATGGCCTGTAATCTGGAAGACACAAATCTGACAGAAAAGACTGCAGGGACCAGATATGACAGGATAAAACATCCTTAACTCTGTTTGGATTCAGATAACTCAGTTTTCCAACCATGCAGTATCAAATCCACCTCATAACCTGACTCAGGAATAGCCAGGTGGGTAACATTCCTTTTTAAAGGAACATAATGGGTAGGTCCTCTTAGCTTTTCCCTATGCTGACTTCCTGCCAGTATTGCATTCTCTCTAAGTAGCTTGTGACATTTCTCTCAGATGGTGGATTACTGATTATTGATGGATTATTATGATTCATCAGACAACTCAAAATAAAATCCTATGAGCTTTTACTGCACACAGCAAGTTTCACTAATCATAGCTTAGGAAAAACTTTTCCAGAATTTACATCTCAAACTTAAATTTGTCCTGATATAAAAAGCCAATTGTTAGAGATTATTTCTATATACTTGCAAATTCTCAACAAGACAGAACCCAAACAATCTTTTTGGCAAGTTTACACATTAAAACAATAACCAACAATAGCCAAATTATTTTAGCAGTAACCAAATTATGAAAAATTGCTTGACATAACTGATACAAAATGTTCAACAATTTGAAACAAACCCATTATCAATCAGGTGACTTCAGTTTTGTTAAATGCATTTCCAAATTACTTTACACAGAGAATCAACATCTCATCATTAACAGTTATAACTACAACTTTAAAAGACCATGCTTACCCAAGTTCAGAAGCTAGCTTCTTTACCTTGAGCAGGATGTGCTGAGCCTGGGTGATGCTTCCAGGCAAAGGTTGTCTTAGGACCCAAGGCCATTGCCAGTGGGGCCCATGCTGTAGCTACTTCCCCCTCCCTGCCTTCCTTTCCCCAGGTGGGAGAGGGTGAAATCAAAGATAAGGGGGAAAGGGTGAAACTCTCTTCTCCTATGAGAGGGGTTAACAGATACCCTCTTGACTCAAGGGAAAGGAGTGACCGGTTGTACAGAGGTGTTTCAAAACTCCTTAATGATTGATCACAAAACTTCCACAATATGCTAAGATGTTTTTTAGCTGTTCTAACTTTTCCTGTAACCTCCATGAAGGAGGATTCAGGGTTGTAGAGGGAAGGGTGTAAGTAGGCCTCAGGGACCCAAAAAGCAACTGCAGTTTTTCCATTTCTCTGGTGCTGAGAGAATTGACAGAATTGGGCATACACTTCTGGAGAGGGCATCCGTCCTTGTCTTCTGTGCTGTGGAAGGTGTACCCAGGTCCATGGCCTTGAACTGAACCAGTGGACTGAGAGCCTGAGAGCATCAGGCCGAGTGTAAAACGGCCTCATATCTGCATGTCCAAAAAAGTACCTCCAAGCCTTGGTACTTGGAGACTGACCCCAACTGCAGAGCAAGAAAGGTGGGGGGAGGCTTATATACCTTCCAGCCTTGGCTGGAGAAAAACTTGGGGTTGGGCAGTTTCCGTATACGGGCCACCAAAATGTTGAGGTTTATGAGTATAGAGGTGATGGGACCCCAAAATCACAACACATGGGTCCTGCGCAAAAGAATTTGACCCAAGCCTTCTTTCAGCTGAAGACAAAGTTTAATAGAACATCCGTCATATTGGGCAGACTCTTAAGGAATCTGAGCACCTGTGAGGTATTGACTAGATTGTAAAAATCTAAACAGTGGCTAGATGGTAAGAATCTGAGCCTATAAAAATCTTTAAAAAAAAATTTACAGACCTTACATTAAGAACTTTTGCTGTAAAGCATAGATTCAAAACTTGAGAGGGCCTCAGAGATCATCCAATCCACCCTCCTTATTTTATAGATGAGGGAATTAAGACCAGGAGAGGGTAAGCTGTCTAGCTATGGTTGCATAGAGCAGCAGCATTTAAGTGCTTACTATAGGTTAGGAACAGGCACTGTGCTAAGCACTGAGGATACAAGTAGAAGTAAGTAAGGCAGTCCTTGCCTTCAAAGTTTAGCTTACATTCTAATGGGGGAAGACAACACACAAAGAGGCTGGAAGAGGGGGAAAGGAACTTATGTGGAGGAATGGTGAGGAGAGTGGCATAGAGGACTAGTTCCAAACTTGCAAGATAAGACAAAAGGTTCATTCCCTTAAGGGGATAGTAAAGAAAGAATTATTATAATGTTATATAATTAATATGATCAATTATATCATATAATTAATATAATAATATTATATGATAATATTATACTCAAAATATGCTGAATTAAGTATTTCTGTGGAAACTCCCTCACATGTATGATTTACTGAACTTAGACAAGAAATCCAATTATCTAGCTGTCATCATCCATAGGAGCAGAGATTTTTAGAGCTTAGAAGACATCAAATTCACCACACTCAATTTTACAGGTAACAGAACTCAGGTTAAATGACCTACCTGATCAGGGTCACTCAACTCCTAAGTGCTCTGGACCCTGAACCCAAGAGCTTTGGAAATAAAGCAATGCTTCCAGCCTGGTACCTGCAGTCATCATCCTGGGAAGCAGCCTTGCGACTGCTCCTGTAGGTGCTAAAGCCACAGTTACCAAAGACCCAGAAAGGACAGTTCTTGACACCAAAGTACTTGCACTGTCAAATGGTTCAGCATCAGAAAATAATATGATTTTATCAGGGCAAATGACATTTAAAAAGAAGCATTAACATCTGCGGCCCTTGCCATCTCACTCACAGCTGAAACCTTACCTATGTGTTGTTTTCTCCTTTAAAATGTGATCCTGGAGAGCGCGGACCATCTTACTTTTCTATTAGTACTCCTCAGCACTCAGCGCAGTGCTTTGCACATAGAAAGCTCTTGATAAAAGTTTTAGTCATTCATTAATTCATTCAAAATAGAGATATAAAGTCAGGTCTCCCTGACTTCAAGTTCAGCTTTTTATCCATTTTGTGCTATTTCTATGCAAAGAAGAAACATAGGATCTGTGGCAAGGAGGATTTGGCTACTCATAAATATACAGGCATGCATATGGCACAGGAGGACATTGTGTTTCAAAGAAGAAAGCTCTGAATTATTCACAGGTTGGTAGGCAATCCAAACTCTGCCCCCCCCCCCCAAGAAAGGTAATTTTTTTGTGTTCTATTGCAAATGAAGTGCCTCCCCAGTCCCTCAACCAATCTGTTGACCATTTATAACTTTTAAAGGCACATACAAAGTAAATTGCAGAATTATATTTAACAGGCTTTCTTTCAAGAGCACTTGTAAGGCAGAAGCTACTCATTTTGATTTTGCACACTACTTAGCATACAATAATTACATAAACACATACTTATGAAAAATAAAAACAAAACCAACTTCATCTACTGAAAAGAAAGGCGAGAAACTATGAGAGTTTGATTTCTACTGGTAGAAGTGAAAGGTGGCTATTGAGTATCAAAATGTAAATTTCCAAGTACCCAAGGCACTGCAAAATAAAACATGTGAAAAAGCATTGCCTTATCTTTTTTTACTTAGACATATCTTGTTGTGGTTTGGTAAGTGCATAATTCCAGATAAAAGTTTCCAGTGTTGGTCCTTAGTTACTTCAGAAGTGATAAGATAGGTACCAAAAAGTACTTTCAAGGATCCAGTAGACTCTGATGTTGTCCTAGCATACCCAGAGTAGCTATGTGCATTTTGGATCTTTAGACATTGGTCAAGACTTTCATTATAAAGAGTATAGAACATGGTTTTCTAAAGTATGGAGGAAACTTGACCTCCAGTGGTGGAAGGAATACCTATATTATTGAAATCAGAGCTTTTTCAAAATATTGAAGAAATAAATACAGGGAGTGGAGGCCATTACTTGTGATTTCATAAAGGACTTACCACTCTGGGTCACATCTGTTGTTACTGATTGCCACTGAATTTCTGAAATAAAATTTGACTGTCTTCATTGCAAACACAGGAACAATTTTCCTTAATTGGAAATACAGTTTAGTGGAAAGAGGCCCAGCCCCTGGAGTCAGAAGATTGGTTTCAGATGCTGCCTGAAATGCTTGATACCTTTGTGACTTTGGGGAAGTCACTCAGTGTCCATGTTTGTAAAATTATAGAGTTGAACTAGTTGGGCTCTGAGGTATCTTGTCTATGATCCTGTAATCTTATGAAAAGGAAAAACATATGAACGTGTGATCAAGAATAGTCTGTGGGCAGATATCTTGAATACTATCACACAAGTCCTTTAATGCTCTGTGTTATACTCTAGCTATATCTTGTTGCTTTAAAAAATGATAATAATTTGAAATGCTATATATTGTTTTTATACAACAGACACTGACCAAAAACCACTCAATATTCCAAGTATGTTTCCTAAACAGATAAAATGACCTTATATAGTGTAGTGAATGACTTGTAAAAGGTGGGCCTAACTTCAAGATTCTCTTAGTTCAGGTTTGATTTGAAATGAAATGAGGCACTCAGAAGTCATTGAACAGTTGATAAAAAGGTTTGCTTTGCCCTAACATAGCAAGGGTATGCAAAAAAGATGCAGTGGTTGTTATTTTTGACTTTGGTAGATATGGAAAGCCTCCCTTGCCTCCTCGTGGAAATGTATCTATATGCTTGGCAAGTCATCATTCTACAGCCATTTGTGTGTAGTCTTAGACACCCACCAAATCTGAGAGGCTTGGACTCTACATGGCTGGGATTTATTAATGCACTTAGGTGAGTAGGAGAATTCAAAAGGGAAGCTAGGACCTGACCCAGAAAGAGTTTTGTCTCCTTTTAGGGAAAGCTAATCCTGTTGGAGGAGGGAAGAAGGAAGGGGTTGGGCCTGCTCCACTTTGGGAATAGGTATTAGTTTTATCACATGTGTCATTTTATACTTCTGAAATTTACCAATTAAAAAGGAAGAATGTATAGTTTGACTTTAACCAGTTAATATCAACATTGTCCATTTTCTTTGATAGAGGTCGGAAGATTTTGTGAATTGGTAAACCATACAGAGGTAGAGTATGCTGGCAATTTAGCAGATTTGAAATTTACCAGATAAGATTTTGAGATCTGTCCATCAAGACCAATCTATTGGTTAGGGTCTCTGGCTTTTTAAAAAGTAGGATATGTATCCTAAGGCAAAGTACTTTTAAAGTCTACAAAATCTTATCCTTATCTTTCAAGAAAACACACGCATGCATACACACTCATATGTACGCAGATGCAGGAAAGGCAAAGCATGTGTTTTCAGTCTAGTGACTGAAGTGACTCCTTTTGTACATCCTGTCTTCTTAAGACTTTCTAAACTGGAAGCTAACTGAATGACAATGGCTAGTATGGACCATAAGTGAAATGCTCTATGTAATGCCAATTTCTTGTTATAATACATATCTTAGATTATTCAGAATATCCTTGAGTTTTGATTATTATGCAAAACTAAGGTGCTTGCTATAAATGAATCTTGGTCTTAAAGAGAATTAGTTATGTATTCAGTGATCTTTTTTGAAATCACTGACTTTTATCCTGTCTTTTTTTAGAATCCTCCAAATTCTTCCTTCTCTCCCCTCCCTATTGGTTTTTGTACATTTCATTCTCCTCCCCTCCCCCCACACATTAAAGAGCTCTTAAAGAAAACATCAGAAAGTTCACTGGCATCTTGATATACTTTCTAGTTCAAAGTTTGATCACAAGGGCATAGAACGGCTACCTCACTGAGTCAAGAATGTCAGTAAGAGAAGATGTATTTCATAAAGCTTTCCTCAAAACGTTTGGAGCAAAAGAGATCCTTACCTACCTGGAAACCTTGATTTAATCAGCATATTGCATTCCTCAGGCATTCCAGCTCATCAAGACTATAGTCTACAGGGTGACCATTTTATCTGTTTGGGTATATACTTGTTTTTTGGGTGCCAGACTATATGTACCTATTGTTGCATGGCCATGGCTTATGTTAAAATCATTAAATCCAACCTCAGACTTTTACTACCTGTATGATCTTGGGGAAGTTACTTAACATCTGTCTACTTTAGTTTCCTTAACTATAAAACAGATAATAAAAGTACCTATTTCCCAAAGTTGTTGTGAGGGTCAAATGAAATAATAATTACAAACTGCTTAACTCAGTGCCTGTAGATGATAAATAAATCCCTAGTAGATGCTATGTAAATGCTAGCTGCCATTTTTATTATTATTCTCACAACAACCCATTGAGGTTGGGTAGATACTGTTATTAACCCCATTTTACAGTTGAAGATACTGAGACAAATAGAAACTAAAGTAAATTGCCCAAGGTCACATAGCTAGAAAGTATCTGTGGGCAAATTTGAACTCAGGTCTTTTAGACTCCAGGTCTAGTACTCTATTTACTGTATATCACCTAGCTGACCTAACACACTAAGATGGGTCACTCACATAAAATAATTCATAAAAGAAATTCATTTCACTGTTGACGAATTGAATGCAAACCAGGAGGGATTCATTTGATTACTGTTCTAGCTTGTCAGGGAAACAATACAACCTGCTATTTCTAACTCTCTGTCAAAAAGAAATACAGCTGAGGTTTGTCGACCTCACTGAGTGTGATTGCATTTCATCTCTTGCCTTTATTAGTCCTGTCACAGTTTATTTTGCCACACTTACCAGAACGAATGAAAGTGAAATCATTTTTTATGTCTTCTTGACCTCATACAATATATTAGGCCTAAGTAAAAAAGCCACCCCAACCCCATTCTAGATGAAAAGAGCTGATTGCAGATATTTATGTTATGACAGTTCTTTGTATAGGAGTATGCCACAATTCACTGAATGAAGATGAGCATCGTGAGTAATGTTCATGTCCTGAATGATTAACACCACTGCTGGCAGTGTGATGGAATCTATTTTTTTGTCTCCCTGGGATGGGAGTTCAAGGACAGAGGGAGAGCAGCATCTCACTGAAAAATAACCCTATTTTTTGTGGGGATAGAATAAAATGGAATTCCTCAAATATTGAAAATAGGAATTTGATAGAAGTAAAATATTTGGATAGGGAAGAAAATGAGCTAACGATGAGGTGCTTGTTAATATAAATAAGAGCGTGGTAAGAATTCTCTCTAACTAATAATGTAATAAAGTAAATAGTAGGATCAATCTCTCCTGCCTCCCAGAAAACCCTAGGCAAATTAGATATGTTAGTTAAGAAATGAATATATCTTCTTTATGATTGACTTCTGAAATAAGTTTTAAAGAATTAAAATCAGTATTATACTTACTTTGATCTTCATGTTTTGGCATTGGTCTTGACAATCCACTTTAAATGTCTTTATGAGAATGGAATTTTTACTCATATTGCTTGGCCATGGAAGGAAGGGTCCCTTGCTCATGGGAAACCCCTGAAATACATCCCAATTTTGCTGCACTCAGTTGAAATAAAAATTGAGTTCTCCTGTACTTTTGTTTATAAAGAAACAGTGGAATTATAGAGAAAGAACAATAGTAAAGATCAGTTCTACTGAGGGAAGAAAATGTCAACTTCTTATGTCAGGTCAGAATTCACTTATAGCTTCAGTTTTCAAAATAAGGGAATCATTTTGTCATTGAGCCATCTCCAGCCTTCTGTTTACTGATTTTTGCAAACAGAATCTCATTAACAGTGACATTTACTCACAATCATTGCCTATGTTAAGCCACTATTTATCTTTCCAACTCCTAATAATGTTTGTTTAGATCCATCTCCTACAGAACAAAAATATTCCAAATCTCCAGGATTTGGTATACACCATTTGCAGCCATTTGTGCCTTTTTTTTTTCTTTAAGAGGTTATTATCTTTTGTGAGGAAGTACATAGTTGTTGGCATGTTATCCTTTCCCATTAGACTGTAATTTCTTTAAGAGCAGGTACTATCTTTTGCCTTTCTTTGTATCCCCAGCACTTAGCACAGTGCCTGACACATAGTAAGTGCTTAACAATGCTTAGCTGTCTAACTGATGGAATAAGAATGGTCCTAAACAAAACAAAGGTAGGGAGAGCTGCTGGATTAGAGCAAGTATATACAGAGTATGCCAGTGCTGGAAAAAACACAATTGTCAGAGCATTTAGAAATCTGTTCTCAAGATATTTGTAAGAATAGTAGATATTAAGGCCCCCAGGTGGTACAATGGACAGAGTGTTGGACCTGGAGCTGAGTTCAAATCTTTATGCAGATACTTAGCTATATGACTAAGCAAGCCAGCCTTCTTTAACCTTACTTTTCTAATCTGTAAAATGGGGAGAATAATAAAAACTACCTTTCAGGGTTGCTGTGAAGCTCAAATAAGGTCACACATGTAAAAGATTTTGCAAATTTTGAAACATGATATAAATGTGAATGATATTGTTATTAATAATAAACCAAAGTCTTGGGAAATATCCTTAATTTTATTGTTACTGAGGAGATGACATAGATAATTAATAAATACCAACCTATATGCTTATCTTTGCAAAAAAAATGAAAGTAATCTGTACACATTTTGAAGGCATCCTTAATAAAGGTATAGGAAAGGAGTAGACTGGCTTTTGCAAATGATCTTCTGTCAGAAGATATCAGATCTATTTCACATTATCCCTCTTCTTGCACTCTTTCAGGCAATCTAGCCTACTCGCACTCCTCCCCAAACTTGGCCTTCTCTCTCCCACATCCATACTCTTGTGCAGGCTGTTGCCTAGGCCTGAAATGCACTCTCTCCCCACCTCCATCTATTTGAATCCTTGGCTTCTTTCATGACTCAGCTCAAGTACCACCTCCCACAGGAAGCCTTTTCTACTCCAAGTTTTAAGTGTTCACTGTTCCTTTTAAAATGATCTCATATTTTCTTATCGGTGCATATGTTTTCCCTTTGAAGGCAGGAACAGTTTGTTTTTTGACTGTACATCCTCATCTATTTTGTCTCGCCCGGAGTAGGTGCTTGTTGGTGTTTGTTCAAGTGAATTGTTGAATCCGAGGAACATCTGGATTTTCCCAGCTGTGTGTAGCTCCAACTTTTGTATCCAACCTCTGATTTTATTCTTCAAAATAGTTAGTTTTTGATGAGGATAAAAATGAATGAATTTTCTGTTCAGCTTTTACTCCCACTTAAAGGGTGATTTGCTTCAGTTGGATGCATATTTATTACTTATCTTTGAATTCCATGAAAACATGGTCTTTTCATTAGGAATATCTCAGTATCACAGACATAATGCAAATAACCATTAAATCTCCAACCTCCCAATTTTGAGCAGTTAAATCATGAGTGACAGAATAATCAACACTATTTATAAAGCAAAGAATTCTTGTAAAATATATCTTAGGGTAACTTCTTGCAACTGAAATTTGTGGTGGTTACAAGACGTGATGATGCTTACATTTCTCTCCCTGTTAAAAATAGAATTTGTGGAGAATGGGAAGAGATCAATTTTCCATACAATGAAACCTCCAGAACATTATGGAAAATTATCATTTAAATTGATATGCAATCATCCTGTCATACATATGAGTTGGATGGCACTATATATAGTCTCCAGGGAGAATGAGGTTCCTTTAATATTTTTTTTATGTTTTATAAAATTATCACTTCTAAATTTAAGAGAAGAAAAGCTCTATTTACTTGCATTGTTCATTGATCTATTTCCTCTCTTGTCATGAGACTTTGAAAGCCAGATTGGAGACCTGTCATTGATGACTTCTTTTGGAGAATGCCCAGTGAAAGGAGTCTTACATGACAGTGACCTTTGGAACCATAATTTCTCTTTGGTTTTCCTTTGTTGTACCTCAATAACTCATACTGGTTGGACAGGAGTTAGATAACAAAGTATTTATTCTCTGTTTGCAACTCACAACTTTGTCATAGAAAGTCCCAGGACAGACTAAGTAACCCAACTCAGGGAATACTACTGACATTCTGAATTATACCTTGTCACCCTTTAGAAAGCAACAAATGGCTTTTCATCATTAATAATCATAGCATGAAATAAGTGGTGTTCCACAGCTATCGTTTCCTAGGTCTATTGCCATACAGCTTTTCATTGATGATATGAAGGACAGAATTGAGAGTCTACTCAATCATGTTCGCCGATGGCACTGAGCTAGGGGACCAACTCTTTGGATTTTGGTTTAAATAAGAATTCATTCAAGAAAGGGGCTGAAAACAAAGTTAATGAGGCTTAATTGAGATAAGTGTAGCCTACACCTTTGTAATTCCAAAACAACTGGTGAGAAGTGAAAAAATCAGTTAAACACATTTTTTTAATTTAATGGGTGTGAATTGGGCACCATGTAGAAATCTGTGTTTGCAAACAAAGATGTGTGAATGGTAAGATTGGTCCTCCTCAAACTCAGGCAAATGAAATAAAATTTAGAGCCATCCAAAAAATGCCAACATACTCTGAGTGGCCTATTGGTAATATAAAAGTAAGGATCTCCTAAGCTAATAACACATTTATGCATGAAGCACTTTCACCAGTGTGATATGAAACATAGTGTAACCTGTCCATGAATTTGAACACAGGGTTTCCTAAGTGTGGCATTCTACCTACTATTCCATGCCATGTTTTACCCTAAGTGTATTTCAAAATAACAACTACAATGAAGCGAATAGAAGATAGTTATGAGACCTCAGACGCTGTGAAATTTGATTTGATGTCATGAAAGGCAAAGAAAGACACTAGATCTAGCTTCTACTTAGTCATAGAATCTATTTACTTTGCATAACTTGGAAAGGACAGTTCTAAGGATATCAATGGATCTACATTATTTTCTGAACTTGTACGGATCCCAACTGTCCGTCCCCAGATCTTATTGATCTGGACACTAACATCTTCAGTCATAGGATTTTGGAGTAGGAAGTAACTTTAGGATTCAACTACAGTTACCCAATCCTCTTATTTTACAGGTGAGAAGACGGATGCAGAGAGGTTGCATTTTACTGAGGGTTACACAAATACTAAGAAGCAGTGCCAGAATTTAACTCTGTATATCCTCCACGCTGTAACCCTGCCCCCCTCCAGGTAAGTATTTTTTGTTTAATCTGGATTACAAAGTGCTTAGAGATTCCTAAGAAGCACTTACTTTCCTGACTGCCTTTCTAGGAAGATCAACATATCAACAGAGCAACCTGATAACCCACACAGATAGGTAGATCTGTTACTGCTGCAGCTGAGCTGCAACCAGAATCCTTTCTGCCTCCTCTCTCTGTCATTTCTCATCTGCTTTTTGGTGGTTACAGAATGAAAAGGAGGCCCTGTGCTACACTTGCATTGCTTTCTCAAAAGTTAGGGTATTCCAATCACTTTATCCTTGAACTCCTTGCTTTTCAGTAAAGCTTTCCATACCCCATACTCATTATGTAAGGAAATAATTTCTAGAGGTACCAGTTTCCTCTTTGCCCTAAGGGGGGAGGCAGGATCATGGTGGTGAGTATGTTGCAATTCATGAACAAAAGGAAACTCTAGAGAGGCAGGAGGTAGCAGCAACATTGTGTCCTTTGTTGCTGCCTCAAGCTTTGTGCTGGTTTTCAAGTATAGTTCATATCTTGAAATGTGTATTACTGAGATATGACTGCAAAAATAAGAAGTGCTAGTCTGTAGAGATGCTTGAATGACATGCTATGAGTTGAACTTTATGCATTAGCCAGTAGAAGGATATACAAGGTTTTATAGCAGAAGAATGGACAGAAGGAGGCAGGTAAAACAGACTGGAAGCTTATCAGGAAATAGGAAGTGCTGTCCAGCATCTGAAATCACATAGGCACTGCAGATAGGAACTTTACATATGAAGTTAATTAATTGAAGCTACATTACAGAAGCTGCCTAATGTATCCAGTGCTATGAAAACCTGTGAGAATTAGGGGACTCTGCTGGTTCTTCTTAACAGATTTCTTAGGGAAGATTTTAAGTGACTTTGTTATAAGAAAGCTCCTGATGGGGTCAAGCTTTAAGGGAGTTGTCACCTTGTCTTGTTTGATAACCATTCATGGAGTGTGTGTGTGTGTGTGTGTGTGTGCATGCACATGTATGCATATGTGTGTATTTGTACTACTCAAATTCTCTGTACCCCAAATGAGAGAAATGATTATTTATCTCTAGTATTTAATAACCAATTATTCAGTTTTTCCCTTTTCTACTTCCTCGTCCAGGAATCTACCAGTGTGGGAAATCTTGCACAGAGACTTACCTAGCCAGCAAAACTAAGATCTAATCAAAGATAATAAAGATATTTGAAGTTTAGGTGAATGGGTAGGTTCCTGCTCATTGTGTTTACATAGGTCTGGGAAAATATACGTTCTCCCTTTTGTCAGATGGGTGATATGTCAATTGATAAACCTCTTTGACAAAGATTTAGGTGCTAAGTGTCACATCAAGATCCTCATTGGAATAAGCCCACCTCTTCTCAGAATATTCTTTCATTAATTGTTAATCAATCAGAGTTGATTGCTGTCCTCAGGAACACCCACTCTTCCAATGGCATATAAACAGTGAGCCCACTGCCATGATTCATCTTTGGCATCTGAGAGTGTCACTGACCCATTTTATTGGTAATATGCCAGCATTATTAATAAAATGACTACCCAGAAACTATGTCTCTTGAACTTTTTAAACATCACAGCAGGACTCCTTTTTTGGCTTTCATCACTCTGTGTAGGGCTGGTGAGAGATGGAAGCAGCTCTGTAAGGATCCCCTAGTATCCAAAAGAAGATCAATGGTGGTAACTTATTGCTAGCCTTTATTTTAACCCATACATGGGGGCTTTAGAGGTTTGATGATCTACTCCTTTCACCTTCTTAGAATGTGAAATTTAGTCTAGACATAGAAAGTGTCATAGATCTATAGATATCACCAAGATTTAAAGCATGAGTGACTGGATGATGGTGCAATGGAAAGGAAAAGAGCTATGTCCCATAACACCTTTTTAATTCAGCAAGGGTGACCAAGAGATCAATCAAGCAGTAAATCTGTGAATTTAAATATTATTTTAAAAATAATTAATTCTTACTACTTTAAAATGATCTTGTGATTTTGCCTCTTGAATTCCTGGCTTGCATCAAGACTTATCTCCTCAACCCCCTACCCCTATCCACTGTTAGTGTTCTCCCTTTAAACATAAAAATTATTTTATGCTTCTTTAATATATATATATATCTATATACATATATTATATTTCTTTATTGTGTATGTGTTGTTCCCCTCTTCTGTAGGCCTGACTTCTCAGAGTCTGTCCAACATAGACTGCTTCCACTTTTTGTCACCTTAGCCAGTTTTCAGGATGTGAGGTAAAAGGAAGGAAGGCAAGAGAAAGGAAGGGAAAGGGAGGGAAGAAAGAAGGAAGGGAGGGAGGATCTAGGGTAGAGCAATATATAGAAGTGTATCTAAATATATAGTAAGACACTGACATGTAGAGATTATATATTCAGATATGAAGAGATAAATCTATATTGAAAGAGAGAAACAGAGACAGGGAAGAAGAAGAGGAGAGGAATGTTGTTAATCAATCAGAGTTAATTGTACTAGTATTCACAGTTTCTACCCTCAAGGGACTTAAGATCTGGTAAAGGTCTAAGAAAATCACCAGTGTGATGATGGCTATGTTGAAGAGGGAAATTTGACCTACAGATAGCAATTAGGAGACTTCTGGAAGAGTTCAGGCATGAGGTAATAAGTTGTTGTGGCAGTGAGGCTGAAAAAGAAGTGACAGATGTTACAGACATTGTGGAGAAAGAATTTGCAGGATGTAGTAAGTGATTGCAAACAATGGAGAAGAAATACTCGAAGATGACCAGAGCAGTAGATATCTACAGCTTTCCTAGTACATAGCTCATTTCATTACGTGATCTAGAAGCTTAATAAATGATTATTTAATGAATGTTATTTTCTTATATTCCTATGGATCTCAATGTCTTATCACCTGCAGTACAAATACTTTAGCCTGGCAATAGAGACCAGCCATTGTCTGGTCCCAATGATGTTTCTACCCTTATACTATACTTCTCCCCAACTCAGATCTTTCATTTCAGTCTGATCTGTTTATCCTTCACCTACATCTTTGCCTCTGTGACTTCATGTCTAGGTCTTCTTCACAGAACAAATCTTTGAAAATATTGAGGCACCTACTCATATTCTTCTCTTTCCCAGTTCTTTCAATGAGTTCTTATATGACAAAAATTCGAGTGTTCTCACAATCCTAGCCACCCTCCTTTCTTCTAGAATTTGATTTCCAATCATTCCCATTTCTGAGAAAGTGGCTAAAGAATTCAGTGACTCCCACAACTGAGTAGTTAAGAGGCAGCAGAGTAATGCTGCTAATCTGCATGAGTACAATAAATACAATCCAATAAACATTTTATGAGCTCCTACCAACTGCCAGGCATTGTACTAAGTGGATAGATATATAAGAAAAAGAAAGATAGTCCCTGACCTCAAGGAAGTTACAATTTGATCTATATGTGTGGGGGTGCAGACAACATGCAAACAGGGGCAGGAAAGCATAGTGGGAGGACAGAGGAGAGAGTCGTGTACTTGCTGGGGATTTTGGGAGCAGTTGAAACCAAGCAGGGCAGCAGACACACAATGGAGTGAACTGAAAATACCACTTTCTGTCTTCTGTTGAGGAAAGCATTGGGAGGAGTTTGGTAATATACCCTGTAGCCCTACAATCTGAGAGGAAAGGAGATTGAGTGAGGTTGTGTTGGTGAAGGTTAGAGATGGCAGAATAATGATGAGATTAGAGGTGAATGATCTTAATTTCGGAGGGCATGTTTTGGAACCAGGCAGAGCAGCAGATATTGAGTGGAGTGCTAACACTATGCCTAAGTAACAATTGTGAAAATAAACATTTTTTTTTTTTTGCTGGTTCTACTCATAAGCAATTGAGACATCCGCTTTGAATAATCAAACAAGGCTTCACAATAATGTCCAATAAACATAACTTATCTGAAACAAGAATGAATTCATTACTAGACCAAAGAGTTGAAGAAATCCTTGATTTCTTGAGCCCTTGATTTGAAAAGGTAATTTATTTTTGAAACTAGATTATTGTTACTTGTGAACAAGTATACTAAAAGTTCATTGGAGAAAAAGTTATTTCCAACTTTTTACCTCAATGAAAATTTTCATTTAGAGTTCATATTCTTAATTAGTATGTCTAAGTTACAAAGAAATATGATTGAATCTACAGTATCTCTTCCCTTAAGATATAGAACCATTGAAATGGTGATGAGGAGAAATGATTGTCTTTTTTTTAAACAAATTTTAATGTTAAATATATACTTGGAAAATAAAAATAAGCTCCTCTCCTACCTACTGGCCTTCTCTTCTCTGTTACCTATATTCTTCCTCTAGTAACATGCTGCTTGTATCCCATACTGTGAAACCTAAATGGATGACATGCAGGAGCTCCAAGAGTATAATTGTTATTATTCAGTCTTTAGTTGGGTCTGACTATTTGTGACCCCATGGATCATACTGTCCTTGGAGTTTTCTTGGCAAAGATACTGAAATGGTTTGTCATTTCCTTCTCCAATGGGTTAGGGCAAACAGGGATTAAGTGACTTGCCCAGGGTCACACAGCAAGTAAAAGTCTTTGAACTCAGGTCTTCTTGACCCCAGGCCGAGCACTCTATCCACTGAGCTACCTAGCTGCCTCCTAAGAGTATGATAGGAAAGTGTAGATTTATGATTGATTTTCTCTATCAGCAGTTGGACTGAAGACTTTGAATAAGCAAATGTAACTTTTGATACTTTTAATCCTGAGAGGCACCATGTGGTAGTAGAAAGAGAATAGGCCTGCAAGTCAGAAGAAACAAAAAACAAAAAACCCAACTTTTATTTGTGTTTCACCTTTGATTCAGGCAGTCTACATGACCCCTGACCCCAGGCAAGTCACTCAGTCTTCTATGTATAAGGCACCTCTCTAGGACTCTGAAGTCCCAGTGAAGGTATTGATTGGAGTTGGTAAATTACACCCCCCCCCCCCCCACCCAGAGCTCCCTACACAGATGAAATCACAGTTTGGCTTAAAAAAAATCTTTTGATTGCATCAGTGTATTTAAATTAGCTGTTGAATCTGCTCAGTGGCATGTTTATATCAAAGTGAATTCCCTAGATTAATAGCGTGCAGAATAAAGATACCTAATTTTAAAATAAGATCTTCTAGAAGTAGATGAGTTTTAATTGTACTCTCTTGGTTTTAAATCACCTTGATGAAATAGCTTTCTGCTTTATTTCCTCGGAGGCTTCTGCTATAATAATCACCCATTTTTCCATGTAACCCAGGGAACTTTAACGCACATTCTCTTATTAGCAACACAAGAGGCTTTTGGGGGGGGCAAAGAAATGGACAAATATCCTTTTTGTTGACATAATTGGAAGCTCAGTGGCACTGAGCTTCACACAAATGAGCCATACACTCTCACAATTTTATTACTTCATTGAATTTTTTCCTCTTTCTCCTTGTCCTTTATAGATGGAAGATAAAGTTAATGGTATAAGTGAGAATAGATTCAGATCACAATACTTAGAGCT
Source organism: Vombatus ursinus (assembly GCF_900497805.2). Classification (NCBI taxonomy): domain Eukaryota; kingdom Metazoa; phylum Chordata; class Mammalia; order Diprotodontia; family Vombatidae; genus Vombatus; species Vombatus ursinus. Next base: position 13,260,738 of record NW_020954576.1, read on the forward strand.
AATTCATTGTGTTTTCTCACTGAGGTAGAAGATTGACCTTTTCTTTCTTCCCCCAAAAGACTCAAATATCTATTTTAATACCACTAAATGTAAATAATAAGCAGAGCCCAGAAAAATCATCAGTTTCAATTCTAAGAGAAATTAATGCTTTGCACTCAGCTAAAACCAAGAAACTGTATTAAAAACTTAACTCTCCCAAAACCTCTAAGTCAGTAACTAAGACACTGATTTTCGATAATAATCAACTGAGGTGGATATTTTAATGACATTTATAATAAAGCCATTGTAGAATTAGTCACCTTACATTTACATAGTTTTTTTCCAAAGTACAATTTTCTTATTTGATACAAAAATTCTAAAAGATATGCTAACTGTTGTATCAGTTCATAGGTCAGAAAATTGAAACACTATAGATTACATTTTACTTAAGATTACACCAAGATTGGGTTATACAATGCCAAGATTGGAATACAGGTCTCTGGGCATCTAGCTCCATATTCTAAGTAAGACCATGCCTATAGACTCCTTTATTTACTTCTTGAAATTTCACTAGAGGTGGGCATCGTGATGCATACCTGTAATCCTGGGAGTGGCTGAAGTTGGTAGAGCACTTGAGCTGAGGAATTCTGAGCCCCTTTGATAGACCAAGCCTCTCCCGGTGTCTACACCCAAGAGGAGAGTGGGAGGAAGGGGCCCAGGCTGTATAAGGAGGTACAAACCAGCTTAGGACAGAAAAATGGAGTAGGCTAAATCTCCAGTGTCGATCAGTAATGGATCAGGACAGTTATTAGCTGCACTTACTTCCACCCTGGGCAAGATTGGGAGATTTAGCCTCAAAAGCTAACATAAAAAGAAACCAAAGAAAGAAAAAGAAAGAAATTGAGTCCTAAACAGCAGTTTTCTTGACAAGTCCAGCCATGTAAGATCTTCCTTCCAGAAAATCCTCAGTCTAATTTGCCTCAACCCCACCTCCCACTGTGGAGAAAATGCTATCGTAAAGTAATGGAAGGTCACATTTGATCACCTGATGTGGAAGCAACAGGAAATTTTTCAAGAAAGGCTCAATGTAGAAGGTACAACTTGAGATGTGTTTTGAGGAAGAGTTGAGGGGGGAGCACATTCCAGGCATGGGGAACAGTTGGCAAAAAGCCAGAAATAGGAAGTGGAATGTTATATGTGGGCCAAACAAGAATGCCTTTTTGGCTGTACCATAGAGTCAAGACTGTAAAGGACTTTAAATCCCAGGAGAGGTTATATTTTGCTTTAGATGTAATAGGGAACCATTGGTGATTATCGAGCAAGATATAGTCAAACCTGGGCTTGGTCTCCCAACTTCTCCAAATGCTTAGTGTTGAGCTTTTGCTATGATATCATTCTGACTAAGCCGTGTGACAGATGATTAGTTAAAATATCTTATTAAATCAATATAATCATGTTCTTCTCAGGCAGTAAAGGCCAAGTGGCACGGTGGATGCTAGGATTATTCTGTCTCCAGTGCTCTCAGAGTTCAATGTCCAATTAATAACTTGGGCCCCATGGACCAGCAGGAGAGTTGGAATCTAGACCACAGTCCCACATTTCACACAGCTTTCTCCTTAATCCTCACCTCCCACCCCCTTTATAGTTATTGTTCAAAAGCCATCTTCCTAGCTGGCCTATCTATCACAAGCATTGTTTGTCCACTGATTAGGCCCAAGCTATTCTTGCTTTTCCAAATAGGATTCTCTTTCCAGCAAGTGAACAGTGAAATGAGACGAGGAAAGAAAGCTTGGGCTTAATACTTCTCTATTAGCATCTTATTTAAATAAAGAAGTATTTCAGTCACAACCAGATAAATAATATGACATTTTGAAATATAGAAAATCAATTCTCTTCCCTTATTAATATCATCTCTAAGAAATCACAGCATTTTAGGGGAAAGGGAACCTGGTTTTCCATTATTGCAATTCTTTAAGAACATAATGAGGGAAACCTGTTTCAAGCCCATCATTAGGGAGGGGACAGAGACTATGGAATGATTTTCTTCTTTGACTCTTTACTGCATGATTATTTTTGTATGAAAATCTGTGTTTTATAGTTACTTCAGTGGATCTAAATTTTTCAAATGGAAGGGAATATCCCACAGGGGAAGGGGTGATTTTTTTTGTTTGTTTTTGTTTTTGTTTTTTAAGGCAATTGGGGTTAAGTGATTTGCCCAGGGTCACACAGCTAGTGTCAAGTGTTTGGTCTGAGGCTGGATTTGAACTCAGGTCCTCCTGACTTCAGGGTCAGTGCTCTATCCACTGTGCCACCTAACTGACCCTTGATATTTTTTCTGTAATTTGAAACCAATGTTACTGTTACTACTACTACCACCACCACCACTGCTACTACTAGCTTGTGAACAGATGACAATTTTACCTTGGTGATAGGCAAAGGGAAGAACATTGATTTTGCAATGAGAAGAACATAGTATCATAGATTTTTTGGTGAAAGGAACTTGGCAGTTTCTGAGTCCAACAAATAGGGAAATGGACCCAGAAAAGTTAAGTATCTCTGTGTCCAGGGTTGCATAGCTAATAAATTTCTGAGGCAAGAATCAAACCCAGGTCTTTCTAATTCCATGTCTGGCATTCTATCCAAGACTACTTACTGCTTTTCTAGTTCTAGCTCTGAAATTACTATCTGTGTTGTTTTAGACAAGTAATAACCTTTCTGGGCTTTTGTTTCCTTGTCTGTTTAATAGATGTAACACCAGATCAATGAACAAAACATTCATTAAGGACCACTAAATGCTAGATAATAAGTGATGTACAGAGAATATAAAGACAGAAGAAGTAGAACAGTCACTGTCTGCTAAGAGTTTGTATTCTGATAAGTGAGACAGCATATACCTACAAGGCATATGCGAGCCAAATTCATGGTCTACTGCACAGGGCTATTGTGATTTTGATAATGTTATTCATATTCACAGTGCTTGTGTTGGTATGGTTTTTCTTTCATTTTCCTAAATAATCAAAGAGGATCATTTACAGCTTTTGTACTAATAAGAAATATTTTGGGGGGGGGCAGCTAGGTGGCTCAGTGGATAGAGCACTGGCCTTGGATTCAGGAGGACCTGAGTTCAAATCCGGCCTCAGACACATAACACTTACTAGCTGTATGACCCTGGGTTAAGTCACTTAACCCCATTGCCTAGCCAAAAATATATATATATATATATATATTTGGGGAACTCCTTTCTCCTGTATATGCCTCAGCCCCAGACTGAGAAGGAAGAGGAAAAGGCCAGTTTCCACGGTGAAGAATTTCATAATCCTGGATGCAAAGATGAGTTGTGGAGATGAGAAAAAAAGGGAAGGGGCCAATTCTTGTCACATCTTGGAGAGTAGGTGGGAGGGGAAGTTTAATCTTGTAAATCTGAGGGCAAAATGAGGAGACTTAAAGAGGATAGAACTGCCTTTGTGAGCACCTGGTTGGATCATTCTGATAAAAGCTACGCATACACACAATGCACACACAAATGTATAGACACATACATATGTATAGATGCTCATATACTATATATGTATGCACATACACACACATACATACACATATATACACACATACATATACCCACAATACATTGCCATTACCTAGCCTTGGTCAAGTCATGTCACTTCTCTGTGACACAACGCAATCCAAATCATTGCAAAATGGAAGGATTAGAGTAGATGCTCCCTTAAACCAGAATATTTTAAATTCCTCCTTCCCTTCCCTGCTCCGTGCCTCTCCTCTCACTGTCTTCTTCAGAAATTCATCTCTTCCCAGCAAAAGTCAATGGGGCATCAACCATTATTATTATTATTTTTTGGTTGGTGAGGCAATCGGGGTTAAGTGACTTTGCCCAGGGTCACACAGCTAGTGAGTGTTACGTGTCTGAGGCTGGATTTGAACTCGGGCTCTCCTGACTCCAAGGCAAGAGCTCTATCCACTGCGCCACCTAGCTGCCCCAACAATTATTCTTGAATGTGAAGAACTATAATCATATTTTGCTTTCCTTATAATCCAGAAAGGATGGTAACCACATTGATAAATGTCACAGTCTCAAGTGAATGGCCCAGTCGTAGGAAAATTCACATTCTAGGACCAAAGAATCAAAGCTTATGAGCAATCATCCATTGCCTGTAACTGTGGCTACTCCTCTCATCCAGAGGTGGCTAAGCTGCTTGGCTGTAAAATGGAGCAGACTTTTCCCCTCTGTAATGATTCCTGACTTGACCATTTACTGGCTTTGCTGGGAATTATTATAGGACCATGGGCTTAGAGCTAGAAGGGGTCTCAGAAGCCATTAAATCCAATCATTTCAATTTATAGATGAGGAACTGAGGCAGACAGAGGTTAAGTGACTTGCCCAGGATCGCACAGCTTCTAAGTGTCTGAGGCTAGATTGGAATCCACCTCTTCTTGGCTCTAAGTATAGCACTACAGTACCATGCTTTCTCTCCCAGTGGGTTCTAGAGCAGAGTCTCTAAGAAAAGTAGCACTAGTGAACTTATATCGTATCTGTTCTGCAGAAGAATTCTAATCCTTTATGTCTAATGGCTAGACTCCACTTTTTGGTTATGTGTGTTTTTTTACCCCATGGCAACATTTTAGAAATTGACTGTGCATCTTTTTTTGTCTTGTAAAAAGCACAGGTCACTGATGGGGTGGCCTGGTTATATATACAAAGACAGGAGGGGAGTCATTCATTCATTTGAAAAACATTTATCTCATTCAAAGTGGTGCAGTAGATAGAGCATTGGACTTGCAGTCAGGAAGACCTGAGCTCAAATCCCAACTCTGACATTAACTGTATGACTCTAGGCAGGCCACTTAACCTCTACCTGAGTCAATTTCTTTATTTGTAAAATGAGGATAACAATAGTATCTACCTCACAGGGTTGTAGTGAGGATCAAACAGCATAAATACTTGAAAAGTATTTTGCAAACCTTAAAGCTAGCTATATAAATGCTAGCTATTGTTATTATTATTAAGTGTTGTATTAGGTGCTATATTCATACATAAAAGGCCTCTATCTTCAAGGTCCCTGTGAATCATTAAATAATATAAACAAAGGATTTAAGCAGACTAGATATCAACAAGCAGATGAAGGCATGGCTTGTCATGGGTAAGAAACCAATGGATTATACATATTCTATAACATTTTATACTCTTTAATCTTTTTTTCTCCTTTACTATGAGTGTGTATAATGTAAGGACTAGCTTGTTATCAGGTACTTTACTACATTTCATGTCCTTCATGAGTATTCAAATGCTAATTGAGGACGTGTGGTTAAGGGTCATAATCCAAATGTCATTCAGCGTGTGATCTCAGAGACATTGAGAAGTGAATTACCAGTCTCAATGCAGGAGTAGGGCCACAGCTGGTCAATTTACCCACTGCTAAGACCTGGTCCCAAGCTAGTCTTCTTTAATTTGTGCCTGAAATTGTGAGTCTGAGGTCCCACCTGTGTCTCCTAGGTACAAGGGAAAATTCTGCAACCTGACATACACTGAGAGAAAGGGGTGTTTTGATTGAGGAGCCAATGTAATTTTGGAGAGTGGGACCCCTTGACAGGTGGGAATAGTGAGAAAGGGGAGGATTAGGTAGTCAGAAGTAGAATGAGGGCACATTGATCCTGAGAAGCAGGAAGCAGATTTGTAAAGCCTCTGAGGACAATAATTATTTACCCTTTTTTCTTTCCAAGGGGCACTGGATGGGGAGACATCATCTCTCTCTAGAAAATAAAGACTTTCCTTTAGAAAATAGCCTTATCATCATATCCATGTTAGTCTTTGGTAGTAAGGCAAAGGGTTTGGGAGAGGAATGTCTCAGCACGTTTCTCTAATTCTTGGGCATGAACCTCCTGTCTAGTAAGGGGACAGTAAGGGGAAAGGAAAGGAATTGGCATTTTTATAACAGCATCTATGTGCCAGGCACTGTGCCACATGCTTTACAAATATTATCTCATTTGATCTTCACAACAACCCTATGAATTAAGTGTTATCACTATTCTCATTTTACAGTTGAGGAAACTGAGGCAAGTAGAGATTAAACAACTTGCCCAGGGTCACACAACTACTAAGTGTCTGAGTGGAATTTAAACTCAGGTCTCCTTGACTTCAAATCTGGTGCTCTATCCACTATTCTACCTTGCTGCCCCAAGAATTAGGAGGGGCACACAATTCATGGATGAAAAATCAGCACTTTCTGCTTTGTACCCCCACCCCCTCAGTTCCACTACTTAAGTTCATTTGAGGCTTTTCCTTTTTCCTTGTATTCAGTTTTTATATGCTAGGTTGCTTCCATGGGGAAATGGACAAAAGTCGGTAGACAGAACAGATTGAAACAGCATTATGAAGCAAACAACAAATGTATAGTACAGAGATGATTTTGGTCATGTTTAGTCATCCCCAGGAGTCACTTAGACCAAACTTTGAAAATAGCTCTATCCTATAGCCTTTTACACTAATATATTCTGGGTTGATTTCCTAGGATCTTTCAGTTGGCATAGGTTTCTGTTAGATACAAGGAATTAACATAATGATTGAAATGAACATAAATATATATCTCTTTATTGTGATTTTCAATGCTTTGGGCAATAATAACTATGTGACCCTTTAGAAATGACAAAAAAATGGCAATACTTTTTGAATTCTAGTTGATATTTTTCTAGGAAGCATTGGTTTTGTTTCCCTTTGCTAATCTTTTACTTGGAAGGGAAACAGAATCACGATTCAAATTCCTCATATAATGAAAAAGCATTTGCATTCACTTGAATGGTTTGGCCTGGCACCTGGTGAATGAGATAACCCCCATGTCATTTAGAAGTGATCTAGACTAGTTTCTCAGGGGTTGCTGAACTTTTTTCAGGTCTGCTCATCCACCTTTGGTGTCCATAGGTTATCCGACTTTCACCTGTGGCTCCAAGAAGCTGTAGCATGTGCAGCAGCCACTCCCTGGGGTAAAACCATCTCAGCTGATGGGTTAAATCAGGTTGAGGGTAACCAACAGGCCTCAAACCCATTGGTGAGTTAGGGAAATGTGTACCTCAAGTATGGAAAGACTTTCCCTGGTAGAATGGGTAGACGAGAACAATTCGTTCCAATGCCTCCAAAACTGAAGGAGGTGCTGTGGAGTGCTTAGAGCTTGGTCAGACATTGAAGGCTCCAAGATCATCCACTGCATCTTGGGCCATTGCCAATGGTCCTGACTTTTGTCTTGCCACTGAATTTGAATGAGGTTGATGACTTCATGCAACTCTGCCTCACTTAAATTCAATTCACATGCAAATCAAGACATCACCGATTATCTACCATTTTACTATTAACATTATGTGTTATTGGTCCCCTTTGAAAATGAAGAATGAACTACAACAACAACAACAATACCTGTAAATAATTACTATATGCCATGCTATCCATTTGTAGAGAGTTTTTTTTTAATTACAAAGCAAATCTGGGTCTGGATTTTTATGTCATCTACATATCTGGCCACAGGGAGATAGTTTTCCTGTGAGAGAATACAGGAAGAAACTGAACAGTGTTTACTTTCTGATTCAGAGCTAAAAAGACTACAGAAAAGCAGAATAGTGATATTGGTGCAGCTAAAGATTTTGAGACCTGTCAAAGATAACATTCAAGATATGACACTGAAGTCTAGAATAGAAATCAATTCAATTGACTGAGTTTCTTTTTTATGTTTCTTTTTTTTCTTTTTCACTTGGATTGACTTTTTATAGGGTGAAAACAACTATATTGTGCTTTTCTGACAATCTGCTAAACTCACCTTGAATATGGTCTGGGTGTTCTATCTCCCAAGATTTTCACTATTCCTTCTTATGATCTCTCTGACTCAGTTTCTGTCCTTTCACTCTGAAAAGTGCACCCAGTAATATAGCTAGAACCTTTAAAAGATAACATATGGTCTTACTAGTGAGACAGACGTTTTATCTGTGATGATTTCCTAGAATCTGTCAATATCACATTATGGAGTCAGTATTGACTAGCATTTATATAGTGTTTAAAATATGTTATCTCATTTCATCATTTGGTAATGTCCACTAGGGATTGCTTGCCAGATTTATACCCCCATTGCTAGATTGGGTCCCCACAGGGGTGATTGTTACTACTCCTGTAGCTCAAGGAGAGGTAATTCTGTGGCTGTCAGTCTTCCTTAATAGTAGTCACAAGGCCGCATTGGTGTATTTGTTTTTAAGTTGTGTCTGACTCTTTGTGACCCCATTTGGGGTTTTCTTGGCAAAGATATTGGAGTGTTTTGCCATTTTCTTCTCCAGTTTATTTTACACATGAGAAACTGAGATAAACAGGGTTAAGTGACTTGTCCAGAATCACACAGCTAGTAAGTATCTGAGGCTAGATTGAACTTAGGAAAATGAATCTTCCTGACTGTAGGCCCAGCACTCCTATCCACTGATTCACCTAGCTGCCCTACTGATGTACTTTCCTTTAATAAAATAGTAAATTCAGTTTTTTAGGAAAGACATTTACAAAAATAGCATAGCAAGAAGAGTAGGTATAAAGGATAGTCCACAAATATCTAGGACCCACTCACATAAACAAACCCAGAGTACCAGGGTAAAGAGTGGTCATGAACTGAAAGCGCAATGGTAATCAGGTACATGTAGGAAACATATGTGGCCAAGGCACCACACAACTGTTTTACTACATGTCCTCAAGATCCTTTCTCTTTTTAGATGGTTCTCACAAATTTCACTATGAGTAGCTACACTGTTTGACTGGTCTGACTCTTCACAAAGTTTGTTCTTTGCTGGGTACAGTGTCTTCATTGGACTGGACTTATGTTTTGGCTGAGTTTTTTATCCTAGGGGTAAATCTCAGAGAAAAGGGATGATCTGTTGTTGGGCTGAATCGAGTAGGGAGTAGGAATCTTGATACTCTATTGACTCCATCCAGGTTCCACTGCTGGGGCATTGGGTTTGGCAGCTGGTGACAGATAGTACCAGGCAGGCCAAGCTGTACAGTGATTGATGAACAGGGCTGGGCAGGCTACTCTGTTGTAAAGCAAGAGTATTGAATGGGGTCAAGCTGGGAGTCTCTGCCACTGCTACGAGTCTGGGTTGGGCACATTGCTGCTAGCTCTTCTCAGGGTATATTCTCAAGGTGACTGTAGGCACTCCATTTAAGGAGGGAGTTCAGCTCAGACATCTCATTTCTCGCCTGGCTACACTACCCCAGAAAGCTTACTGGGAAAACCGTGTCATCGTCCTGCAAGATTCTACAAGCCTTGGTATTCTACATCATTACCATCTTCAATCCCTCTGATTGGAAGGTTTTTCTGTTCAGTTGTTTTTCAGTCATGGCCTACTCTTCATGACCCCATTTGAGTTTTCTTGACAGAGATACTGGAGTGGTTTACCATTTTCTCTTCCAGCTTGTTTTATAGATGAGAAAACTGAGGTAAACAGAGTTAAGTGCCTTACCCAGTTTCACACAGCTAGTAAGTGTCTGAGGCCAGATTTGAACTCAGGTCTTCCTAACTCCAGACCTCACACTCCGTTCATTGTGATACCTAGCTCCCCCTTATCTGAGTTTATATGTAGGCCTTCCAACTCCCTTCACGGGCTGGTTCTGGACTTCTGGGTCTCCTTCTCCTATAGGACTGTTTTCTCTCTCCTGGAACTGGCCTAGGTGAGTGTTATGCTACTCTCTCTACTATTAATGGATATTTGTGTGGGGAGGGGGATTGGGAGAAGAAGACCAGATTGGCTTTGACTACTCATATAATATCCCCAAATGGAGTCTATGTGGTTGGTTTGGTCAGTCCTAATGAATGTAGTACAAAGTGACACTGGGAATGGTGCTGTGGACTTCATTTTGAGTGGAGCTGTTATTTTAGAGGGCTTTATGTTACATTTAGGTATTTCCTTTCATCTTCAATTCTCAATGTAATTTTACGAACTGTGTGTCTGCTATATTATCTGTAGATTTTGTTGGAGGATTATGGGAGATATCTTCTACCATGGCTGACCTCTGGTTTTATATCCTGTTACTCCCTTTCATGTACTTTCTTCCTTATTAAAATTAGACTGTTATTTTTTCTATAAGTGACATTCTATTCCCTACCTCCAGGTTTTACAGTTATTCTCTACCTCTGGAATATACTCTTCCTCACCTCCATTTCATAGAATTCCTAACTTTCTTCAAAGTATAGATGTAACTTCCAACTTAAGGACTTCTCTGAATTCCCTAACTTTCTTCTCACTCTTGAAATTATTTTGTATTGTTCTGTATATGCTCTGTGTTTACATACATACATATATACATATATCTATATAGATATATAGATATATCTATATATACATATATTCCAGTTTTCCCAGGAGTTTTTGTCAAATAATGAATTATCCCCAAAGCAGGGATTTTGGGATTTATCAAACACTAGATTACTATGGTCATTACCTACTGTGTATTATGTACCCAGTCTATTCCACTGATTACCACTTTATCTCTCAACCAGTACCAGATTGTTTTGATGATTACTACTTTCATAATATAGTTTGAGATCTAGCACCATGAGGCCACTTTCTTTCACATTTTTCGTTTCATCAATTCCCTTGATATTCTTGAACTTGGGTTCTTCCAGATGAATTTTATTATTATTTTTTCTAGCTCTATAAAATGTATTTTTAAGCTTCATTGGTATGACACTGACCAAGTAAATTGATTTAGGTAGAATTGTCATTTTTATTATACTGACTGAGTCTACCCATGAGCAATTAATATTTTTTCTAATTGTTCAGATCTGATTTCATTAGTATGAAGTGTTTTGTAATTGTGCTCATGTATTTCCTGGGTTTGTCAGGTATGCTCTCAAGTATTTTAAATGGAATTTCTCTTTCTATCTCCTGCTGCTGGACTTTTTTGGACATTTTTACAAATGCTGATGGCTTATGTGGGTTTATTTTATATTTTAAAACTTTGCTAAAGTTGTTAATTATTTTGACTATTATTTTAGTTGATTATCCAGGATTCTCCAAGTATGTAGTCATATCATCTGCAAAAACATCTGAAAAATTGTTTTCTTGTGGGCTCTTCTAATTCTTTCAATTTCTTTTTCTTCTCTCATTGCTACAGCTGGCATTTCTAGTACAATATTGAATAAAAGTGATAATAGACATCCTTTCCTCTCCCGTGATCTTATTGGGAAAGCTTCAAGCTTATCCCTATTGCAGATAACACTTGCTAATGGTTTTAGATAAATATTATTTATCATTTCAGGGAAAACTCCATTTATTCCTATGCTTTCTAGTATTTTTAATGAGTTACTGTTTTATTTTGTCAAAAGCCTTTTCTGCATCTATTGAGATAAACATATGATTTTTTTGTTTTGTTAGTGATATGGTCAATTATGCTGATGGTTTTCTTAATACTGAAACAACCCTGCATTCTTGGTATAAATCCCACCTGGTCATAGTGTATGATCTTTGTGGTATATTGCTGCACTTTCCTTGGTGGTATCTTATTTAAAATTTTTGCATTGATATTCGTTAGGGAAATTGATTTATATTTTTTTTCCTGTTTTTGCTCTTCATAGTTTAGATATCAGAACCATATTTGTATAGTAAAAGGAATTTGATAAGGCTCCGTCTTTGCCTATTTTCCCAAATAGTTTATATAGTATTGGAATTAATTATTCTTTAAATGTTTGATAGAATTCACTTGTTAAGACATATGATCCTGGGGATTTTTTCTTTGGGAGCTCATTAATGCCTTGTTCAACTTCTTTTTCTAAGATGGGGTTATTTAAATATTCTAATTCCTCTTCTGTTAAATTGAGCAATTTATATTTTTGTAAACATTAACCCATTTCACTTAGATTGTCAGATTTATTGGCATATAATTGGGCAAAATAGTTCCTAATAATTGCTTTAACTTCCTATTCATTGACGATGAATTCACCCTATTTGTTTTTGATACAGGTAATTTTGGTTTTCTTCTTTCTTTCCAAAAATAAAATCAACCAATTGGTTATCTATTTTACTGTTTTTCTTCCCCTTTTAAAACTTACTCCTGGTTTATTTAGTAGGTTAATTGTTTTCTTTTAATTTCATTCATCTTTCCTTTGATTTTTAGGAAATCTGATTTGTCATTTAATTGGGAGTTTTAAATTTGTTTTTTTCCCTATTTTTTTAATTGCATGTCCGATTTATTGATCTGCTCTTTCTCTGTTTTATTGATGTATGCATTTAGAGATATAATTTCTCCCCTAAATGCTGCTTTGGCTACATCCTACAAATTTTGGAATGTTGTTTCATTATTGTCATTCTCTTTAAGGAAATTATTGTTTCCTTGATTTTTTCGTTGACCCACTCTTTCTTTAGGATTAGCTTATTTAGTTTTCAATTCATTTTTAATCTATAGTTCCACAGCACTTTGTTGAATGTAATTTGTATTTCATTATGATCTGAAAAGGGATATATTTACTGTTTCTACTTTTCTGCATTTGGTTGTAAAGTTTTTATGCCCTAATCCATAGTCACTTTTTTGTGAGAGTGCTAACTACTACTGAGAAAAAGGCATATTCCTTTCTTTTCTCATTCAATTTTCTCCAGACATCATATCTAGCTTTTCTAAAATTCTATTCATTTCCTTAACATCTTTTTCATTTGTGTGTTAGATTTATTTAATTTTGAGAGGGGAAAGTTGAGGTTCCCCACTAGTATCGTTTTACTATCTCATCCTGTAATTCATTTAACTTTTCCTTTAAAAATTTGGATGTTATACCATTTAGTGCATATATTTTTAGTATTACTATTACTTCGTTGTCTATGGTGCCTTTAAGCAAGATGTGGTTTTCTTGCTTACCTCTTTTAATTAGATATATTTTTGCTTTTGCTTTATCTGAGGTCAGGGTTGCTATACCTGTTAGTTTTTAAACTTTGGCTGAAGCATAATAGATTCTGTTCGAACCCCTTATTGTTACTCTGTGTGTCTCTCTGCTTCAAGTTTTTCTCGTAAACAAAAATACTGTAGTATTCTGGCTTGTAATCCACTGTCTAATAGGCTTCTGTTTATGGGTGAGTTTATCACATTCACATTCACAGGTATAATTACTCACTGTATGTTTCCCTCCATCCTATTTTCTCTTTGTTCATTCTGTGACTCCATGATATTTGAATTGTTTCTTTCTGGCTGCTTGTAGTATTTTCTCCTAGACCTGGGAGATCTGAAATTTGCCTATAATATTCCTGGAAACTTTTACTTTTTTTTTTCTTTTCTTTCTTTCTTTTTTTTTTTTTTTAAATGAGGCAATCGGGGTTAAGTGACTTGCCCAGAGTCACACAGCTAGTGAGTGTTATGTGTCTGAGTTTGTATTTGAACTCAGGTCCTCCTGATTCCAGGGCCAGTGCTCTCTCCACTGCACACCCTAGCTGCCCCTGGGAATTTTCACTTTGGTATCTCTTTCAAGAAGTGATCAGTGGATTCTTTCAATTTTATTATACCTTCTGGTTCTAGGATATCAGGGCGCTTTTCCTTATCAATTTCTTGCAATATAATGTCTGGGCTCTTTTATTGACCATTGCTTTCAGGTAATCTAATAATTCTTAAATCATCCCTCCTCAGTCTGGTTAACAGGTCAATTGTTTTCCCAACAAGATATTTCATATTTTCTTATATTTTAAAATTCTTTTGATTTTGTTTCCCTCTGTCCTATGGCTGAGTGCTCTAGTGTACTAGTTTTTCTCCTTGCCCTGGAACTGTGACCTGAGCCTAGATCTGGATCCCATATGAGCAATGCAACAGAGTCCTGTACCCAGAGTCAGTAAAGTCTCCCTAGTAATCTCCTTCTGACCAGTTGTTCAACTCCCTTACTGTCTGTGGTCTGAGAGCTCCAGAAATCATAGCAGATTCAGGCACCCCCCAAGGCCTGGACTGGCATGCTGGGCTTAGCCTATTGCTGATTTTCAGGGGGCTCCACCTCACCTGGACTACACTCCACTCTCACCCCAGTGAAACAGACCTTTCCTGCTGACCTTCTAAGTTGTCTTGGGCTGGAAAATTGTTTTACCCTGTCCTTTTGTTTGTTCTGATGCTGTAGAATTTGTTTTGAGGTATTATTTTAAAGTTGTTTGGAGGGGAATTTGGGAGAACTCAGGTGAATCCTTGCCTTTACTCTGCCATCTTGGTTCTATACCCCACTTACCCAGTTATTGTGTGAAACAAATGAGATAATAATTGAAAAAAAACACTAAACATATTGCCTGGTACATAGTAGGTACTTAATAAATGCTTGTTCTCTCCTCCCTTTATTTTACTGATAGCAAACAATTAGCAAATGTTAGCTGAGTTGAACTGAACTCAAATGTAATATGTAACAATTTATTATGGCTTTCAAATGAATTGGGAAATAATAGCTATGAGGCAGTTTAGTAGTTTGTTTCTTAATAGTTTGTACCAGGAATACAGCAAACAAAGAATCCACTGCTAAAAATATAAGGACAGACTTTGCCGAAGATGGAAGGCTAAGAGTTTGTAAGGGTCTCAGTCTTCTCCTACTTTCCCCTTTCAAAATAGCAATGGAAATGACAAAAACCGAACAGAAAATAAAGCAAGAAAAATAAAATTCAGTCCAAAGTCAATGAGTGAAACAAACAAACATAATTTTGAAAAATTATGATTTAAGAGAAACAAGGGAAAAATAGCAGGAGAAATGCCCAGCAGGGCAGGGAACAAGATTTTGTTAAATCCTTAATATGTTCCACATATTCTGCTAAGTTATAAATAATAATTAACAATAATAATACTAGTAAATAGTTAATATTTATATAGCACTTCTTATGTGCTATATAATAGCACTGTGTGAAGCACTTTATAATTATTATTTCATTTGATCCTTACAACATTCTTGGGATCCAGGTATTATTATGATTTTCATTTTGCCTTTGTGGAAATGAAGAGGTTAAGTGACTTGCTCAGGGTGACACAGCTAAGTAAATACTTAAGGCAGGATTTGAGCTCAGATCTCCTTGACTCTAAGTCTGATAAAGTAGGTGGTGTTATGATCTCTGATTTTAAGAAAACTGAAGCTGAGAGATTAAATGACTTGCCCAGCTTCATATGGTTAGTAAGTTTCTGAGGTTAGTTTTAAATTCAGGTCTTCCTAACTCCAGGTCCAGCATTGTATCTACTGTATCACCTAGCAACCTCTGAAAAGCAAACAGTAAAAAACAATTTCAGAAAGCAGTGCTGAGACTGATGAAAGAAATCCTGAAAGAGAAGTTTGATTGTGTAAGCAACACTGACAAAATTTTTTAAAATGATCAAAATTCTTTCAAAATGGTGGGTTTAAAATTTCAAATGAAAGAAAATGAATTAAAATAAAAAATCATGAGAGGACTAAAGGAATAGCTAGATACTAGGAACTAAAAGGAGAAAATGAGAAAAAAACCACACCAAAAACCTGTAGAACTTCAGTCACTGAGGGAAGGAGGCATGCTGTTAATCAAAGAATAATGGCACCAAAAGCAGAAAAAAGGAGGCAGCTAGGTGGCTCAGTGGATAGAGTGCTGGGCCTGGAATCAGGAAGATCTGAGTTCAAACCTGACCTCAGATACTTACTTGCTGTTTGACCCTGGGTAAGTCACTTAACCTCTGTTTGCCTTAATCTACTGGAGAAGGAAATGCCAAGCCATCCCAGTATCCTTACCAAGAAAACTCCGAGGATGGTATGGTCCATGGAGTTACAAAGAGTCAGACATGACTGAGCAAAGGAACACCACCAGAAATAGAAGAGACAAGCTTAGGGATGTTTAAAGAAAACCTCTCTGTGAGAACATGGATCCTAGAGTGCCTTCCTACAGATTCCTGGATGTCTCAGTATCTGTTGTGACAGCATAGATAGAATCTTGGCCCCCCATGAAGGTTTAATATTTGGAGGAGATGGAGGAAATAATCAGATGTTTTAAAGTAACCAAGAAGAGTTCACTTTATTCTGACCAAAGGATGACAAAGCTTGTCCCATTTTGGAAGTGTGATCACCCAAGAAGAATGACCTTTTTAGCTTTTGCCACTGTGTGGAGTAACTATGGAGATACCATTTGATTTCAAGAACCTATCCTCTTTTTGCTACTGGCAACGAGGGTGTCTATTTCTTTTAGTTAACTCCCTCTGTTATTCCTCCGGTTGATGATAGATACCAACCTTGGTTGCCCATATCTTTGAGTAGTTTTGACCTTGTGCTCAGCCATTACATCATTCCCTTTGTGCTTGTTGCCATCACAATCCCCCTTCTGTTTGAAGCTGTGGGATTGGTTGGCCTTTGGGGTTCTAGTTATGTGTGGGATCCAGAGATGGTTAACTACTTGATATATGGGATAACTTCTTGTATTGAAGAGTGTCACCCCCAGGCTTCAGAAACCCCCTGTTTAATGCCTTAGTGTTTAGATCTAGAAACAAAAACTCTTCTAAGAAACTAAATAAAAGGGATGAAGAAATAAAGTATGCTGAACCAATGGATCTGGCCAATTTTTTTGACACCATTTCTTCTATGGTTATGGCCTCCTATGTCTTTGACTCCAGGGATGTATTCTATTGGGGGACTATGTGGGTCATCACTGCCTCCATTGGCCAACTCTTCTCTTCCTATTATAACTATTTGAATAACGATGCATATCGTGCCACCAAATTTGGCTTCCATAGCCTCTTTTGGCAGATACAAGCTTGGAAACAGTTCGTGCTGAAAGTAATCATCGGGTCAGAAAATGTGAATGAGACCAGGGAAGGAATGATTGGGAAGTTGTTTTGCTGCATTATTGCCTGTATTTTGCTCCTGACATCCCTCAGTGTGAGCGTCTTAGAACTGATCCAAAATGTTTTCTTTGTTCTTCTTACTATCATCACCATTTACCAATCATCTGATGATGAAGATTACTTTTTCTTTGGGATTATCTGTTTCCTTTATGCTCTTATTTCCCTCTATGCTGCTTGCGCTAGTATAGTGAACTCAAATAGGAAAGCAGATTTGATGCCCACTGGGGCCCCAATCACATCCAAAGTTGAGGTCCTTAGGCCTTTTAAAAACCTCATCATTCAGTCCATCCAATCAAATGGATTCCCAGAAATCACCAGCTCCCATATTTTGAATACCTTATTGAATATCTGCAATGGCCTGGCTGCCCTCTCAACTACTCGGGGTACATTGATTCATTCTACTAAACATTCTGTCAGAATCCCTCCTATCATGACTCCTGGAGCTGTGTTTCAGTTGTACGTGTGCAGTATCCAAGCCCACAAAAGGAGAAGGTTTTCATCACTCTTGCCATTCTGCTATGCTGCTATCTGGGCAACCTGGACCTGGCTTCAATTTTCAGCATCCCTGAATGATACTGAGAGCACAAAAGGGATCACACTAGGGACTTTGCTCTTCCTGATCATCAATATCTTCTTCATCCTATTAGATGCTGATGCAAATATAGTCCTGGTGCTTTTGACTCTTTGCATGGAAATAATGAGTGTCACTTTCTTTTTAATTACCTGGGAGCCGTTGCCTCTTCCATTGGAGGTCACTATTTTGGCTATTTTCTGTGCTGTTTCTATCTATGGCACTGTAGCCTCTTTCACCATCTTCACGTTTAAGACAGACCTTATTTCACTGGGTCTTTTTGCAATTGAGAAGCCTCAAAAGACACATCCATCTCTGTTTGGCAAATCTGTCCCACCTACGCCTTCCTTTCCTGAATCTTCTGGGCCCCGAATAAGCAACTGCACCAGGAGCCTTACTTCACTTTTAAAGCTCTTTAAGGAAAATGGATTGTGTGCAATTCCCATCGAGACTTTGAATTCTCTGATTGCCTCAAGCAAGAAAGCAGATACTTCTGACCATCAAAGAATCCAGAGTATGGAGCCCCCAAATGAAGGTACATCTATGTTGTCTAAGGCCCAAAGTGAACTTAAACCTCAGTCCCGAAATCAAAGTAAGCCTCCACCACAGCATTCTCTCCAACAAGCAAGGAATGTACAGATAATTGTAAAGATCTTTGAAAAGGAATCCAGTTCTGCAGTCTCCACTGATATTGAAAATGAAACTGAGAACAATGCAGACAAGACAAAACATGGGAAAAAAACGAATTAATATTTCTTGGACTTGAACCAATGTTCCCTCATTAGAGAATCAACATTTTGGGGAATAGGAAAGCATAGAAGGAAATCTTTTTGTAGATAGGGAGGGTAGGCTATGAAGATCTGGACACTTGCTCCTGACTGGCCTTGGTTTCTGAAAAGAGGGGGTTTGTGTGGTATTTTACGTATCTCATCTTCCCTGGAGAGCTTTGGGAGAACAGGGAAAGAGCACTGGAGGCTGACCAATGGGAGAAGTGGTTGATGGGTCCTGCCAACTCAAGGGAAATACTCTAGAGTGTCTGTCACATTTTTCCAGAGATGGGAATATACCAGGGATCCTCAAAATGGATATGGGTTCTGATGGGAAGTGGGAAGAGAATGTTGGGACCCTGAGATTCCCTCTTCTTTTGGCAGAGATATTATTAAGATCAGTTCCACTCCATGGGAGGTCTTAGTTCTTGGGGAGTTCTAACCAGAGGGCAGGCAGATAGTGATATAGGTCCAGAAGGATGATATATGTAGGCCTTAGGATGGACAAGTAGAAAATGGAAAGGCCTGGATTCAACCTAGGCTTATGATCAGGTGTGTGGAACTCCTTGCATAACACCACAGTGATCTGATATTTCTGGGAATGAGATTTCTCAGAGGGTCCATCAAGCAAAAATATGGTGAGGGAGACATGGAGAAGAACTGTAATAATTCCTTAATTTGTCGGACTGTATAGAACAGAAGTAGATATCAAGTTATAGAGTGGGGTAGAATGCTAGCTAGACCTGTTGTCAGGCACCTGGATTCAAATCTCATTTCCACTATTTACTATCTGTGAGACCATTGTCAAGACAATAAACCTTTCTGAGCTTCAATTTCCTCATTTGTAAAATGTGTCTAATTCCCATACAATAGACTTGAAAGGGTTGGGGTTGTTGTGAGGATAATATGAAGCACCATACACATGTGCATATATACACGCATATGTATGCCTACATATGTATGTATATATACATACACACTTCCATATATGCACATACATATAGAAATATATATAATATATATAAAATGCCTATATATATATCAAGGTTGGGTATTGTTTTTGAGAGAGAACAAGGCTTTTGTCTTTCAGAAAATCCACTTATATGTCACAGAATGAAGAATTTATATGTGTATATGTAAAAGCCTTTAAATAGGAGATTAGATTTTAGAATGTTCCAGAAAGCAGAAGAAACAAAGAAGAGAATAAGTTAAATTTCCTTGGAAGGGGTGCTCTGAATGAATGCTATTCAAATTAAGAGTAGATGAATCAACTTACTAGGATGATTCTGCCATCATCTGGACTGGGATAGAGAAGGGAGAAAAGCAAGAGACAGGCAGAAGATAACAGAAAAGGAGGAAACAATAAAGCTGGCCAGTGGAATGATGGAATTACTGTGGATTGGGAAAAATATTCAATCTATTCCAATAGGTGGGGCAGTAGGCTTAGAGTTGGAAGATCTGAGGTTCAAATCTTGCTTCAGACACATTTCCCTGGATGACTGGACAAATCATTTAACCTGAGTCTCAATTTCCTCATCTATAACAGCACCAGACTTCTAGGGTTGTTGTGAGGATCAAATAATATAGCATTTAAAGTGTTTTACAAATCTTAAACAAGTGCTAGTCATTTATTATTATTATTTTGAACCTTTTCACTTAGAAAAATATGGAAA
Source organism: Vombatus ursinus (assembly GCF_900497805.2). NCBI lineage: Eukaryota > Metazoa > Chordata > Mammalia > Diprotodontia > Vombatidae > Vombatus > Vombatus ursinus. Next base: position 13,280,550 of record NW_020954576.1, read on the forward strand.
TACAGCACAAACGATCAGGTTAGTGGTGGTTCTTATAATTTGAGAAACCAATTCTATTAATTTTTAGGCACCATATAGGAAGGACATGGACGATTTGAAAGGTGACTAGAATGGTAACATGATTGGGGATTATATCAGCAGTTCATCTGTTGAAGAACTGGGGATGTTTAGCCAGGAGAAGAAAAGATTCATGGGAGATTGGGGATAGGGAGGAGGGGAGAAAAGTTGCCTTCAAATATTTGAAGTTTGTTGTAAAGAAGATGGGCCAGGCTTATTCTTCATTGCTTCAGAGAACAAAACTAGGAAGAATGGTTATCGGTTCCAGAGAAACACGTTTCTCTTCCAAATGAGAAAATGACACGAAAACAAAACTAAGCCTTAGGAAGAAGTTTCTCAGTTTCCTTTTGCCTGGCTATATTCCTAACATCAATGTGATTTTGTGATTATTAAAGAATGGCCTCATCAACTAACTCTCCTTTATCAGACCTATAACTATTTCTTTTACATTCTTTCCATCTGTGTGTGCTAAAAGAAAACTGGAACTGCCCTGACCATACGTTATCTCTGATCACTCTGGTCAATAGCACACACTCCTTTCATCTTCCCCAGAGCACAAAGCCAAAAGTAAGAGCAGACCTCCTTATTACTCCAACCACTTCCAGTCCTACCCCAACTCAACAGTTCTCTTCTCTTGAGGTTCACTCCTTCTGCAATCTAGCCTAGAATATTGTTGCTATATTCTACTAGCCTCTATGGGTAACAGTGAGAATAGCTAACTATTTTGTACTTTAAAGTTTACAGAGTACTTTGCATATATTATCCTGTTTGATCCTCACAATAATCCTGTGAAGTAGATACAATTATTATCTCCACTTTACAAATGGAGAAACTGAGATAGCTTAAGTAATTGACTTAGGGTCACACAGCTAGTGCCTGAAGCAGTATTGAACTCAGTCTTGCTGAGTTCTAATTTAACCATTCAACTGCCTGGTTCAGGACAGTGCCTAACACATAGTAGGTACCTAATAAATGTTTATTGACTGGCTGGTTCAAAGTCTTCCTTATATCCTTACCCTTATTTCTATTCTTATATTTTTAGTTATCAATGTCTAAATGATAGCCATCTCTAGGGTTGGGGGGGGAGGCGAAAAAAGGAAAAAAATAAAGTTACATGATAACTTTATTATATTTTTAAAAGGAATAGCAAGTTATACATAGTAGATTTGCAGTTTCATGTGCAAAAAAAGAAACCTATTCCTGTTTGTCTTATCTCAAAAACAACTTAAAAGTTCACCTTTCTGTCTACTGATACATACATATATGTGTATATATATGTGTATATGTAAAGAGAGAGAGAGAGAGATATGGACATTTAAGTTGTTATTCTACTGACATATAGATAGATAGATTGATGCTATGTCTTCCCAAACAATGGTGTCCAAATAAAAAAAAAAAAACAGAAAAAACCAAAACCTCAAATCATTGCTTATCTTATCTCTACCACACCCACAGGACTACAATGGTCATACCTTAGATATCACTGTCTCTGGCAACCTTGTTACCTCCATGATCCTGAACTCTGAAATTCACCTCTCCATTAATAAATTCAAATCCTTCTATTTCTTTATCCACCTCCTTCTAAAACTATTGTTCCTCTTTACCACAATTTCCACTTGCTCTACATCTTCCTGTTATCCCACTGTGTGATGAGGAAGTAATATGAAGTCAATCTCAAAAGACAGGTTGGATCTAGGATGGTAAAATAAATGCTAAGCAGAAGAATTTATGCATTTCATCTTGGAGGCAGTGGGGAGTTCCTGAAAATTCTTCGTGGTGTGGGCAGAACTGCGTTCCACAAATATCCACCACTTCTAGGCCTTATCTAATTTGATTCCTTCTATAACTTCTAATGGTGTTTAGATGGGATCCATCTTATCTTCTCCCCATCTTAGAATGTAAGCAGTTTTCCTTTATTTAGTCCTTTGTCATTTTTAGTTCATGTGTGCCTTTTCATATTTTTCTGAACTTCTTTGTTTAAACTTCAGAGTTTACATATATCTCATTTTTTTTTCATCAGGAATGCTTGGAAATCTGCTATTTCATAAAAGCTCCCATTTGCCCCTCTAGGATTTTATTGGGATAAGTTATACTTTTGCTTTCTGAAATACTGTATTTCAATCTCTCTTCTTAATGGTGACTGTTAAATCATGTGTAATCCTGACTGTGACTTGAAATCTTTCTTTCTACCTGCTTGGAGTATTTTTTTTTTTTTTTGTTGATCTGGAAATTTTGGATTTTGGCTATAATGTTCCTGAGAGTTTTCATTTCGGGGTTCTTTTTTAGGAGGTGACCAGTATATTGTATTTCCATTTTGTCTTCTGCTTCTAAAAATTCTGGTCAGTTGTCTTTGAAAATTTCTTTCAATATTTCAAAAATTTTCTTTCTTTTTTTTTTTTGGTCATAGCATTTAGGTAGTTGAGGGATTCTTAATTTTTTTCTCTTTAATTTGCTTTCCAGTTCAGTTGTTTTTGCTGTGAGAACTTATATTTTCTTCTTTTTTTATTTTGTTAATTTTTTTTTTTTTGTTATCTCATGCAATCATTGACTTCCATTTGGTCCATTCTAATTTTTGCAGGGAGTTTGTTCTTAGGACAAGGTATTTTATCTCTTGCGGCAAGCTGTTAATTTCCATTTCAATTTTTTTCTGCCATAGCTCTCATTTCTTTTAATTTTTTTTTTCCTTTAGTACTCATTTCATTTATAAAATCATTATTAAATTTCTTTCTTTCTTTTTTTTTTTTTACACCTCTCTCTTTCAGGAATTCTGGTTGAATTTTTTCCCAAGCTGTGTTTTTTGCTTTGAGGCACTGTTTGTTGATATTTTGGGGCTACTGTTTTCTTTTGGGTTTGTGTCTTGAGTACTGTCACCATAATAGTGCTTTTTTGGGGACTTTGTTTTGTTTTGTCTTTTTGTTTCCCCATTCTTCTAGCCTACTTCTTTATTTCAGACTTGGTTTTAGGTTTGGGGTTTATACGCTTTGGAGGGAAAGTCTGGGTTGGTCCTGTTGCTGTTTTCTTGGGTTACTTACTGAATGTTATGTTATTCTAAGATTTCAGCGCCAGCTCAGGCTGGGGATCTGCAAGCTTTCAGTGCTCCCAAAGTGGTCTAATCCAGGGCAAAGTCTGAATATTGCCTACCCTGTTATGGGTTCTGCAGATTCCTGATGTGGGATTTGGTCTGAGTAACAATACGATGTTTCTGGATTCAATCTATATCAGCCAGCTGGAAACATCTGCTGGGTCAGAATGGCAGAGCTGTAGGTTTCCCATTGGTCTGGGATTCCTGCCCTTGCTATTTCTCTACAGGCTTCACACTAAGCTAACAGCTGGAACTGAAACCCTCTTCTGCTCCAGGGTTTGGATCACATTGCTGCTGCTTGCTTCTGAACTTGCTCCTTTCTAGGGCCCACAAACATTCCTTTTGTCTCCCTCGGTACAGATCCCCTCCTTAGTCTGCCTTGGATCTGTGACCTGTAACTGGGTAGTAAAGCTGCCAGTTGGTATGTGTTCCCACACGCTGCTTGTGGTACCCTGGAATGGGTCTGCAATCCTTTCTTACCCAAGATGCACATCTTTTCTTTGGGTACTGGAGTGTTCTGAGAGATGCACTCTTAGATACACCATGTCCCCAGTGTCCACAGACCTCTCTGTCTGTCTCCCTATACCTAACTAGGCTGAAAAATTAGTCGCTTTTACTCTTCTGTGGATTTCCCCGTTAGAATTCTGTCTGGTACATTTCCTGGATCTGTCTGAGTCTGGATTGGTGGGGAGGTGGTGGCAAGGTTGGGAAAGTTCTCTTTACTGCCTCCTGCAACTTCACTATCTTGGCTCTGCTCTGTTAAATATATTTATAAAGCATGAATTTTGAGGAAAATGAATAGTAATTCATCATAATATTCATGTAAAGTATACATTTTTGTCTACTAAAGAAAAGGAAGACCACATTGAGAAATAAATGGCTTTGTTGCATAGTAATTAAAATATTCTCTGTAACAAAAGAAAAGTATCATGTTGAGAAAATTTTTTTTTGATAAATATATCAAAAGTAAAAAGTTAAAAGTGTGGCATCAGAATATTAGGTATTGTTTTCCAAACTTTATGTAGTGATACTGTCTTTAAAAAAATTGTATCCTTCCATACTTCTCATAAAACAATTCATGCAAATAATTTCCTTAGCTCATATTTTATTTGAACACAATAATTGGTTACAATTTTTACAACATAGAAACAATCAAACATACAATACAAATAAAATATGAAATAACGGATACTGCTGCTTTCACTTTCATAGTATTGGAGAATCATAGAATTAGAGAAGAAAGGTGACACCTTTCAGATTATCTAGTCTACTTTAGAGTTTAGGATAATGAGGCCTAGAGAGGCTAAGTGATTTGCTAATAGTGATACTGGTGATAAATGGCACAGCCAAGACTAGAATCCAGGCTTCTTGATGCCAGAATTCACCACTTCCAAAAAGGAAAGGGAAATGCAAGACAGTAGAACACTATCCCCGAATTTCTAAAACCTCCAGGAGGGACCCCTAAACTGTAGGTTGTGTCAGCTATCCTACATGTCTGCTAATCCCCTGCCTTGTCTTGTAAATGTCCTTCACTCATTGAGTATGGGAAAACTGGCAGTGGGACATGGTAGACCAATATTGTAAAAGCTCTACAAAGCAGCTTTGCCCTCATATGCATGACTGCTATGAAGCCTTCTGGATGCCACTCTTCATAGAAGATGGCCTGGGCCCCAGCCCCACTTGCTATAAGGAATAAGAGACAGGCAGCTGGACCTTACATCAAATTGCTTAGGTCAAGCTAGGGAGGCTAAGGAAGTTCAGTGTCCTATCTTTCTGCCTATACTTGAAACCATCATATATAGCCCACAAATGGTATACTCACCTTCTTCTACATCATATCATGTTGAATTTGCTTCATTAGCCTTGTTTGCTGACTTTGATTGATCTTTGTTTTCACTGGAAAAAAAAAGTGTATACATTTATGCAGGAGTTGTAACAGAGATATGAAACATGCTTAGGCTAACTCTTTCTAGTAGGTTGTACAAAGTATGAACACATATTCCCTGAGTTGAGTCCATCACGTGGAATTTTGAGAGCCTGCTTGTTAGCACACTTATACTATGTGATGATGAAAAGTTCTCTAACTGGCTGCTGATCTAGAAGAGCTGATGACTTAGGAGTTGGTGAGCTGGTCTTCAGTAGGGATGACCTACTCTTTTCATTACTCTCTTTCCCTTGGGGTCTGTAAAGGAGAAAAAATATCCATTGAGCTTCCTTCTGAGACATGAGTGGGAAAATTGAGGGCATCAAGTGTATAGGTGGTAACCTCAAAAGTTTCAAAAAGTCTAGAAGTCATGCTGCTGGTGGTAGTATGTTCTCTGACACAGCTGAGTCTGATGGCAGAGGAATTATCTGCATTGGGAGCAGAGAGACATATTGAGCATAGAGGGCCTCAAAGAATGTGACTTCTTGAAGGGGAAGGGGCTGGTTATGGATGTTAGAAAGGCACAGACCTTCAGAACCTACAGAATCTTACAGTTTAAAGACCCTGTGAAGGGAGAAAGGTCTTCCCATGCCAAAAATTTTAAGTTACTCCTTTGCCACACATTTTATCTCTATGTGTGCATCATCACCACTGTTGTCTAAGTTTATTCCTATTCATCTTCCCCCTCCCCTGTGTATATTTTTGACAGTTTTCTCCAGGCTTTTGGAGAGAATATTTTCTATTAAATATTTCTTTTTCTACCATCTGAGTAAGTGCTTTTGCTAAAAACTAATTGATAGAACTAATATTTGCTAAATCAACAAGCAACTGATTTTCGATGCAGATCACACAAGTGGAGCCTTAGGAGTCACAGTGATGGAAGGAGAGCCCTGCAAGGTTGCCCTTAGAACACTGAAAGGAACTGGAGTAGTAATCAGCCTCCTCCTGAGGATCACAAGCCACAAGTGAAAGTGTGACATTGGGGAAATGAACCAGAAGGCAGAACCTCATTTGCTTGAAAATATCCTTTAATCCACTGCTTCATCCTTCCTCTCTTCCCTTCTCCTCACACCACGGTGTTTCATATCTCAGCGGGGGGGGGGGGCATGCCCCTAAATTTTCCAAAAATTTGTTATAAGGAGTTAATATGAATTTGCAAGGGTGGCACACGTTCTCTAGTGTTTTTCCCCTTTTTTGGGGGGGGAGGGTGAGGGAGAAGTCTAAGTTTATGACAGTCTTCTCCCATTGATGAGTTCTTTCTGAGGCTTCAATCTGGAGTCAGACCCAGACAAGCCAAGCTTCATTCTCCTCCCAGTTCTGCTTCTGAGTCTATAGACTTTGCCACCTTGACTCAGTTGTCTTCCTCCTTGGGAACTTCCCTAGTCCCCCAGGGCCTTATTCCCCTTCCCTCACTGGTGAAATCCTTCTGAGGACTCCATTTTGTGGATGGGCCCAGGCTCACCTGACTTCACTCTCTTCCCACCTGTGCTTCTGAGTCTCTGGGCTTTGCCACTATGTCTTTATGTGAGTACCTTAGCTCTTCTCTTCTGCTTTTTAGCTCCTTTCTATGCATTGTCTTCCTCCATTATAATTTCAGCTCTTTGAGGGAAGGGACTATTTTTCTTTGGCTTGTGTTTGTCTCTCTAGTGAAGGCCACTTGTGACACGCTAAAGGATTTCCTTGGAATACAACGAATGTTTTCCTCTACATTTTTCACAGGCTGCTGGAAATCTTTTGGCTTGCGGCAAGTGGCCCAAAGACCTTAAATGGACTGTGGGTCACAGCTTATGCAGGCCTGCTCTAGTACATCATAGCACAATGTCTACATAATAAGTACATAATAAATGTTTGCTGCCTGTCTCTTGTCTGAATAGACAGTTTATGGAAGGAGAAGCAGAAATTGTCAATAATAATTAAAAAAAACTATTCTATTTCTAATAATAAAAGAAACAAATTAAAATAACTTTGTTATGCTACTTGCCAACAAACTGGCAACACAAATTAAAAGTGACAATTTAATTTTGTTGGGGTTCAGAGGATAAGGTGCACTAGTAGCTTTCTAGGAAAATGAAAAATTGGTGCAATATTTGGTGAGTGATCTGGCAGTATATATCAAGTGAAAAAAATGACTAAACCTTCTTGTCCAATGAACCCACTGCTGGGATCTTACCCTAAAAGACCAATTTGCACAAAAATGTATTCATAACTTTCCCATTGACAATAATGAAAAACTGGAAAAATATCTGCATATCTAACAGTTGCGGAATGCCTGAAAAAGCTGTGCTGTACCAGTGTAATGGTATATCTTTGTGTCTTTAAAAGTGGCAAATTTGATGTCACATACAGATATAGCAAGTACTTCATGCAAAGTGAAGAAAGCAGAATTGTCAGATGAATACCATATATATTGACTAGCAATGTGAAAACAGTAGTAGCAATAGACTGTTAGAAAAACCCATTGATGAAGAGCAAAGATATAGAGGATGAGAGGGGACCTGGAATGAATATGGTATTGGTGCAGTGGATAGAATGCTGGGCTTGGCATCAGGAAGACTCATCTTCCTGAGTTCCAATCTGGGCTCAGATATTTATTAGCTGTGTGGTGTTAGGCAAGTTTATTAACCCTATTTGCCTCATTTTCCTCATCTGTAAAATGAGTTGGAGAAAGAAATGTAAACCATTCTAGTATCCTTGCCATGAAAACCCAAAATGGGGTCACAAAGAGTGGGACACAACTGAACAACAGACATCATCATTTTTTTTACTAAAAATAATTCTGATTACGCAGTTATTTTAAGATGGGGATGATTTCCTATTCTTTTCATACTTTTGTTGAACAAATAATTAGGTTTGTATGTAACAGTGTGAGTGTAGCTTGAGTGCTTCCTTAAGTTCTCAATAAGACAAGGTGTAGATGAAGGGGGTATGATTAGATGTCCTCTGAAGATCTTTCAAGGTCTAGATCTATGATCTTATTCATATGCTGTGAGAGTTTAATTAGATGGGTGGAACATCTGCATTACATACCAGTGGTGGCACCTACTTGAGCTACTAGCCAGATCTCTATCAGTTACTCTCTGCCACATACTTGATTAAGGGAGTGACCACTTGTAATAGACTGTAGTGTTCCTGATGACCACTAGAGTGCACCCAATCTATAATGGAAGAGATTGCTCTCCACAAAACAGCCAGCTGACATGTCACAGTTTAGTGTGAAAGTGACGTTTGTTAAACTTTTGTCTGAGTTCCAGTTTAATCTGAGGAATGAAATGGAATATTGCTAAAAATTTAAAAATGTGAAATCTATTATGTGAAATTTAAATGAGCCCTCACCCCATGAAATATTTCACTCTCTCAGGTTACTTCTCAATGAATTCAACAGTGTAAAGACTTAGCATGCTTTGATTATATAGAATATGGTGAAAAGGAAATTAGGCTTAATATTTCTCTGCAGACTTATTCCTCTTCCTATTTTCTTCTCAGATTTTTTGAGTGTGTGCAAAGCTTGTAAAAGGAGAAGGATCTTTCACTTCCTATCTCTGTTTCATGGGCCAAAAAAGGACAACAGCTTTCCTGCTCCCACCAGATGAACAGGATTCTTCCACTGTATAATCCTCATAGGCTCTCTGTTCCTGGTTTCCAACTTGTTTGGAGGAACCTTTTGACTGGTATAGCCCCTGGTATCTCATGGCATTGGCAGGTGCATAGGAGTCATGTTAGCTGATAGACTTCTGGATGGCACTGATAGTGATATCTGTACCATTCCAGATGGTTTCTATTTCCCATGATCACTCTCATCTCTCTCTGGGTCAGTAGTCTGAATGGGAGGAGGAAAGTGAGTGAAGAGTACAGACATCATACCTTTACCACGTTCTATCCTATTCTACCTATCCTATCAAGAAGTTTATCTTGACCCTAGATGGGAATGAAAGGCCTAGTTCTTCACTTGTTCCATGATCATTAGAAATGGTTTTGTCAGTCTTCCACTTTGTGTGGAGTCGTAAGATCAACACAGAGATAAATGTTAAGAGGAGGCTCTAGGCTACCTATAAAATAAAAGATTGCTTAGAGTGAAAACAACAACAATAAAAAAAACAAAATGTCTATATAATCCAGAAACCATATCACTTCCTTAGCCACCTGTGTTAAGTCATTGTATTGTCTCATTTATTGCCTTTTTCAAGCAAGACATGTTTGTTCACTGGAGTAAAGGGATTAGCCAATTCTACCCCCTCTTTTCCCAGGTTATTATGTCACCCCAAACTCTCATAACATCTTTGTTTTTGAGTCAGCCATGGAAAATCCTTCCTTATTAGTCTTTGTTTCTTTGTGGATTTATTGCCATAAGGACTGAGGGCGAGCTCTGTGAATGGTGCCTCCTGGAAGTTGTCTGTTTGCTTTCTGGGCCATCTTGTCTGTTCAGGGAGATTTGTTCAAATGATACTGTTTGAGTCTTGAGATGTCCCACCACCAAATGTTTTCAGTGACTTTTGAGCAGCTGGAGAAGTTCTAATGGCATTTTGGAGGTCCAAGCAGAAGGGTTGGAAAACTCTTAATAAATTGTTTCATGTCATCTTCTGATTGAGAATTTGTGGCATGAAGAACCACAAGCTCTGTGATGCAGTCCCCTGAACCTAAATTTGAGAACACCTTCATTTTATTAATATCTACCAAATCATCCCTTCTTTCTTGAGGCAAGAATTAGATTAAGAGCTTTTTAATGATGGTTATATAGAAGAGTTACCAATGTTCTCATTTAGAAACTGTCTTCTAACTTTGGAATACTAGTTACCAAGTTAGACAATCACATGGAAAAATGTGGGGTTATTATTTAAGTAAAATATTATACTTGTATATCTAACAATAGAGTGAATGTACTCTACTTCTGTTCTCTGAACTCTGATAACCACGGTCCCTCTTTACTATAAAAGTAATCACCCCATTGGTTATACAATATACCACATTTAAAAATAGCTTAAGATCATAGATCAAGCTGAAGTGACTCTAGAGATCATTTAGGTCACCCCTTCCAGTTTTACAGAAGAAGAAACTCAGGCCCAGAAAGGTTAAGAGATTTGCTCAGGTTTATAGGTGGCATGGCTACAATTTGAAATCAAGTGCTCTTAAATCCAGCCCTATGCTTTGGGAATTTTCTAACTTCTTTGGCTAAAAGACCACATAGGGGAAAAAATCTAGCAAATTCTATGCATGGTAACTCCCCCTTGAAGTAAGACCTAGTTCCCACTTGTAAGCATATAGCTTACTGTGTTACCAAAAAAAAGTTTTATTAAATGAAGTGAAACAAGCTAGAGATAATTGAATGAGTAATTAAAGTCCCAAAGATCAATGAAAATTCTTAGTCACTTACATTCCTAAATATGAGAGCTCCTCTGGCTGAATCCTTTCCTTTCTCCTACCCCCTGCTCCCAGGGAATTTAAAGTTCTATCTTTGCTGCTAATTTATGGGAGTGAGAGGTGAGGAGGTGGTATTATTTTCTTTTTTCTCATTCTTTCTCTTTAGATTCTTGCCATTGTCTCATAATGCCTCTCCCTATACACAGCTTCTTGAGTAACTCAAGTGTGTATCTGTAATATACTTCAGCATTTCATGCCATTATCCCCTGGGCAAGAGAAGGACAAAACCTGTAGAATTTTCCTTCTCTCCTAATGTCCTCACTTCATTCCCTCTGGGGCTTTCCTTTTAGGTTTTGTTCCCTCTCTCTAATCTGTCCCAGTTAACTGTCTCATTAGCCAGCTGTGGTTTCTGGCAGATACCATTCATTCTCTGGTCTTTTGAAGGGAGAGTAAGGAAAAGGGAAATATCTCGACATCCATTACAAATTTTTGAAAACAGGGAAGGTATGTATTGTTTTTTGAATATAGGTTTTCAGACAACAGAGTTCTTCTTTGTCTGCTTATTAAGAGTTGGCAATTCCCAAAGGGCTATAAAACTGTGCATACCCTTTGATCCAACAATATAACTGCTAGGTCTATATCCCAAAGACATCCAAAAAAAAAAGGGAAAAGGACCTCTTTGTACAAAAATATTTATAGCAGCTCTTTTTGTGGTGGCTAAGAATTGGAAATTAAATGGATGCCCATTAATTGGGGAATGGCTAAACAAACTGTGGTATGTGATTGTAAAGGAATATTATTGTGCCATAAAAAATGACAAGCAGGATGATTTCAGAAAAAAACCTGGAAAGACTTACCTAAACTGATCCGTAGTGAAATGAACAGAAACAGAACATTGTACACAGTAACAGCAGTATTATTTGATGAAGAATTGTGAATGACTTGACTATTCTCAGTAATATCATGATCCAAGATAATCTCAAAGGACTAAAAATGAAGCATACTGTCCACCTCCAGAGAAAGAACTGATATTGATTGAATATAGACTGAAACATGCTATTTTTCACTTTGTTTCTTTCATTTTTCTCTTTTATTCATATCTTCTTGTATACAATGATTAATATGGAAATGTTTTACATAATTGCACATCTATAACCTATATCTGACTGCTCATCATCTCAGAAAAGGAGGAGGGGAGGGAGAGAGAGAAAGAAAGAGGAAGGGAAAGAGGGAATTTGGAACTAAAAACTTTAAATAAAAATGTTAAAAAATAGGAGAAAAATGCCGGGTTCTTTACCTACATTAGCTCATTTGATCTTCACAGCATCTCTTTGAGATAGATCCTGCATGCATCTCCTTTTTTTATAAATGAGGAAACTCAGGTAACTAGGTGTCCCAGTGGATAGATCACTGGACCTGGAGTCAGGGAGACCTGAGTTCAGATCCTGCTTTAGACATTTCCTAGCTATGTCAACCTGAGCAAATCACTTAACCTCTGTCTCAGTTTCCTCACCTATAAAATAGGGAAAATAATAATACCTACCTCCTAGATTGTTGTGAGGATCAAATGAGATAGTAATTATAATGTACTTAGAACCTAATAAGTGCTATATAAATGTTAGCTATTTATTCATTCTTTTGTGTGTGTGTGTGTGTGCGCGTGCGTGCGTGTGCGCGCGCATGTCTTGTAATGCAGTTGTCATGCTGGAGAGTGAATGTAGTAGTGTTAAGAGTTCTCCATCAGAAGAAACTTTAGGTGAAATTGGAAGGGGATTTCATTCAGCAGCTGTGGTCCTCACAAAACATTTGAACATGGTAAATGGACGGTTTTTTTTTGTCTGACTCAGAACCACGTTACTTATTTTCCTGACCAAATGTAATATAATTTGTATATGGAATTTCTGATGAGGAAGCTACCTTTATCAATGTAGATTGCCACCTGCTCTGCAACTTAGAGTCTAAAGAGCTTACAGTGAACAGAGAGGTTAAATAACTTGGCTGGGGTCACACAACCAGTATGTGACTGGTCAACTCTGAACCACGCTGCCTGCACTCTGGCCTCTTATATTCCTCCCCTTACCTGAACATAAACTCCTGTCACTAGTACTCTAGGATTTGCTTGGTGACCTTACACCTTATCTCCTTTTCTTGATGAATTACATGTCTACCATATTAATGGGGATTTTTAATTTCCTTTTATTAATTTTTATTATTTGGAGCTCAGGATCATTTCTTCTACAATTGTTGGTTAACTTAAAGCCAGTCTTCTGTTAATATTAACTTCATCTGACTAAAACTTGTCTTACAAGATGTGAAAATTTACTTAAGGTTTTAAATATTCCTTAGATAAGAAGCTAGAGGAAGCATCTCAACTGCCCTTGACTCCTTGGTGACATGGTGCAGTGGAGTATTTGACTTGGAATCAGGAGGATCTGAATTCAAATCTTGCTATAGTTTCCACGAGGTCAAGGGAAGACAACTTTTCCACGTATTTCACCTATTTCCACATATTTAGCATTTCATGTGGAGTGTGGTCACTGATACCCTTTAATCAACCATGTTGTACTTTATGATTTCTTGGGTATAAAGTCCCTTTTAAGCAAACCAGTGAAACATAGTTCACTTTGTATAACTGCAGAGGTAGAGAGAGAGAGAGAGAGAGAGAGAGAGAGAGAGAGAGAGAGAGAGAGA